>NW_026974836.1:1213956-1517446 GCF_030014295.1 Loxodonta africana | reverse complement strand
TCCTCTACTCGGGCCTCATTTTGCCTTCGGGACACCGTTCGGGTCTATTCTTGGTCCGGGAATCTCCGTTCGGGCCTATGCTGGCCTGCTGGACTCTGTTCGGGCCTATGCTTGCCTGCGGGAATGACCGTTCGGGCCTATGTTGGCCTGCGGGACTCTCCGTTCGGGCCATTCTGGCCTGCGGGACTCTCCGTTCGGGCCTATTCTCTGGAGCGGGACTTTACTCGGGCCTATTCTTGCCTCCGGGCCTCCTCTATTCTTGCCTATTCTTGCCTTCGGGAATCTCCGTTCTGGCCTGTTCGGGCCTGCGGGACTCTGTTCGGGCCTATGCTTGCCTGCAGGAATCTCTGTTCCGCCCTACTCTGGCCTGCGGGACTCTCCGTTCAGGCCTATTCTGGCCTGCGGGACTCTGTTCGGGCCTATTCTTGCTCCGGGAATCGCCGGTCGGGCGTACCCTGGCTTGCGGGACTCTGTTCGGGCCTATGCTTGCCTGCAGGAATCTCTGTTCTGGCCTATTCTGGCCTGCAGGACTCTCCGTTCGGGCCTATTCTGTCCTGCAGGACTCTCCGTTCGGGCCTATTCTGGCCTGCAGGACTCTGTTTGGGCCTATGCTTGCCTACGGGAATCTCCGTTCAGGCGTATGCTGGCCTGCGGGTCTCTCCGTTCGGGCCTATTCTTGCCTGCGGGACTCTCCGTTTGGGCGTATCCTTGCCTGCGGGACTCTGTTCGGGCCTCTTCTTGCCCGCACGGCTCCTCTACTCGGGCCTATTTTTGCCTGTGGGACTCTATTGGGGCCTATTCTTGCCTCCGACAATCTCCGTTCGGGCCTATTCTGGCCTGCGGGACTCTTCGTTCGGGCCTAGGCTTCCCTTTGGCAATCTCCGTTCAGGCGTATGCTGGCCTGCGGGACTCTGTTCGGGCCTTTGGTTGCTTTCGGAAATCCCCGTTCTGGCCTATTCTGGCCTGCGGAATTCTGTTCGGGGCTATTCTTGCTCCGGGAATCTCTGTTCGGGACTATTCTGGCCTGTGGGACTCTGTTCGGGCCCATGCCTGCCTGCGGGGCTCTCTGTTCAGGCCTTTTTCGCCTACGGGACTCTCCGTTCGGGCCTATTCTCTGGAGCGGGACTTTAGTCGGGCCTACTCTTGCCTACGGGGCTCCTCTATTCTTGCCTCTGGGATTCTGTTCGGGCCTATTCTTGTCTGCGGGACTCTCCGTTTGAGCCTATTCTTGCCTGTGGGTTCTCCGTTCAGGGCTACTCTTGCCAGCGAGACTCTGTTCGTGCCTCATCTTGCCTGCATGGCTGCTCTACTCGGGCCTACTCTTGCCTGCGGGACTCTGTTCGGGCCTATCCTTGCTCTGGGAAACTCCCTTCGGGCATACCCTGGCCTGCGGGACTCCGTTCGGGCCTATTCTGGCCTGCGGGACTCTGTTTGGGCCTATGCTTGCCTGCAGGAATCTCTGTTCCGGCCTATTGTGGCCTGCAGGACTCTCCGTTCGGGCCTATTGTGGCCTACGGGACTCTGTTTGGGCCTATGCTTGCCTACGGGAATCTCCGTTCAGGCGTATGCTGGCCTGCGGTATTCTCAATTTGGGCATATTCTCTCACCTCCGGGACTTTCCTTTGGGCCTATTCTCGCCTGTGCAACTCTCCGTTCGGGCCTATTCTTGCCTGCGGGACTCTCCGTTCCGGCCTATTCTTGCCTGCGGGTCTCTCCGTTCCGGACAATTCTGACCTGCAAAACTCTCCGTTCGGACCTAATCTAGCCTCTGGGAGTCTCCTTTGGGGTCTCCTGTTGCGTGCGGGGCTGCTCCATTCCAGCCTTTTGTGCTTACGGAGCTCCGATATTCGGTCCTGTTCTAGCATGCGGAGCTCCGCTACTCAGGCCTGATTGTGCGTGCGGGGCTCCGCTACTCGGGCCTGTTGGTGCATGCGGGGCTCCACTACTTGGGCCTGTTCTTGCATGCGGGGCTCCGCTACTCGGGTCTGTTCGTGCTTGCAGGGCTCTGCTACTCGGGCCTGTTCGTGCGTGCGGGGCTCCGCTATTCAGGCCTGATAGTGTGTGCGGGGCTCCTCTATTCAGGCCTGTCCTTCCCTGCGGGACTCTATTCGGGCCTATACTTCCCTGCGGGACTCTGTTCGGGCCTATTCTGGCCTGCGAGACCCTCCGTTCGCCCCTATCGTGGTCTGCGGGACCCTCGTTCGGGCCCATTCTCACCTTCGAGACCCTCTGTTCGGGCTTTTCTGGCCTGCGGGACTCTCCGTTCGGGCCTATTCTTGTGAGCGGGTCTCTATTCGGGCCTATTTTTGCCTAAGGGCTCCTCTATTCGGGCCTATTGTGGCCTGCGGGACTCTCCGTTCGGGCCTATTCTCACCTGGGGAACTCTCCGTTCGGGCCTTTCTGGCCTTCGGGACTCTGTTCGGGTCTCTTCTTGCCAGCGGGGCTCTTCGTTTGGGCCTATTCTTGCCTGCAGAACTCTGTTCGGGCCTCTTCTTGCCTGCACAGCCCCTCTACTCGGGCCTATTTTTGCCTGCGGGACTCTGTCCAGGCCTATTGTTGCCCCCGGAAAACTCCGTTCGGTCCTATTCTGGCTTGTGGGACTCTGTTCGGGCCTATGCTTGCCTGCGGGAATCTCCTTTCAGGGTTATGCTGACCTGTGGGATTCTCAGTTTGGGCGTATTCTCGCCTGCAGGACATCTCTTCGGGCCTATTCTCGCCCGCGGGACCCTCCGTTCGGTCGTTTCTGGCCTGCGGGACTCTCCGTTCGGGCCTAATCTTGCCTGCAGGATTCTGCGTTCGGGCTTATTCTTGCTTGCCGGACAGGGTTCGGGCGTCTTGTTGCCTGCACGGCTCCTCTACTCGGGCCTCATTTTGCCTTCGGGACACCGTTCGGGTCTATTCTTGGTCCGGGAATCTCCGTTCGGGCCTATGCTGGCCTGCTGGACTCTGTTCGGGCCTATGCTTGCCTGCGGGAATGACCGTTCGGGCCTATGTTGGCCTGCGGGACTCTCCGTTCGGGCCATTCTGGCCTGCGGGACTCTCCGTTCGGGCCTATTCTCTGGAGCGGGACTTTACTCGGGCCTATTCTTGCCTCCGGGCCTCCTCTATTCTTGCCTATTCTTGCCTCCGGGAATCTCCGTTCTGGCCTGTTCGGGCCTGCGGGACTCTGTTCGGGCCTATGCTTGCCTGCAGGAATCTCTGTTCCGCCCTACTCTGGCCTGCGGGACTCTCCGTTCAGGCCTATTCTGGCCTGCGGGACTCTGTTCGGGCCTATTCTTGCTCCGGGAATCGCCGGTCGGGCGTACCCTGGCTTGCGGGACTCTGTTCGGGCCTATGCTTGCCTGCAGGAATCTCTGTTCTGGCCTATTCTGGCCTGCAGGACTCTCCGTTCGGGCCTATTCTGTCCTGCAGGACTCTCCGTTCGGGCCTATTCTGGCCTGCAGGACTCTGTTTGGGCCTATGCTTGCCTACGGGAATCTCCGTTCAGGCGTATGCTGGCCTGCGGGTCTCTCCGTTCGGGCCTATTCTTGCCTGCGGGACTCTCCGTTTGGGCGTATCCTTGCCTGCGGGACTCTGTTCGGGCCTCTTCTTGCCCGCACGGCTCCTCTACTCGGGCCTATTTTTGCCTGTGGGACTCTATTGGGGCCTATTCTTGCCTCCGACAATCTCCGTTCGGGCCTATTCTGGCCTGCGGGACTCTTCGTTCGGGCCTAGGCTTCCCTTTGGCAATCTCCGTTCAGGCGTATGCTGGCCTGCGGGACTCTGTTCGGGCCTTTGGTTGCTTTCGGAAATCCCCGTTCTGGCCTATTCTGGCCTGCGGAATTCTGTTCGGGGCTATTCTTGCTCCGGGAATCTCTGTTCGGGACTATTCTGGCCTGTGGGACTCTGTTCGGGCCCATGCCTGCCTGCGGGGCTCTCTGTTCAGGCCTTTTTCGCCTACGGGACTCTCCGTTCGGGCCTATTCTCTGGAGCGGGACTTTAGTCGGGCCTACTCTTGCCTACGGGGCTCCTCTATTCTTGCCTCTGGGATTCTGTTCGGGCCTATTCTTGTCTGCGGGACTCTCCGTTTGAGCCTATTCTTGCCTGTGGTTCTCCGTTCAGGGCTACTCTTGCCAGCGAGACTCTGTTCGTGCCTCATCTTGCCTGCATGGCTGCTCTACTCGGGCCTACTCTTGCCTGCGGGACTCTGTTCGGGCCTATCCTTGCTCTGGGAAACTCCGTTCGGGCATACCCTGGCCTGCGGGACTCCTTTCGGGCCTATTCTGGCCTGCGGGACTCTGTTTGGGCCTATGCTTGCCTGCAGGAATCTCTGTTCCGGCCTATTGTGGCCTGCAGGACTCTCCGTTCGGGCCTATTCTGGCCTGCGGGACTCTGTTTGGGCCTATGCTTGCCTACGGGAATCTCCGTTCAGGCGTATGCTGGCCTGCGGTATTCTCAATTTGGGCATATTCTCTCGCCTCCGGGACTTTCCTTTGGGCCTATTCTCGCCTGTGCAACTCTCCGTTCGGGCCTATTCTTGCCTGCGGGACTCTCCGTTCCGGCCTATTCTTGCCTGCGGGTCTCTCCGTTCGGGACAATTCTGACCTGCAAAACTCTCCGTTCGGACCTAATCTAGCCTCTGGGAGTCTCCTTTGGGGTCTCCTGTTGCGTGCGGGGCTGCTCCATTCCAGCCTTTTGTGCTTACGGAGCTCCGATATTCGGTCCTGTTCTAGCATGCGGAGCTCCGCTACTCAGGCCTGATTGTGCGTGCGGGGCTCCGCTACTCGGGCCTGTTGGTGCATGCGGGGCTCCACTACTTGGGCCTGTTCTTGCATGCGGGGCTCCGCTACTCGGGTCTGTTCGTGCTTGCAGGGCTCTGCTACTCGGGCCTGTTCGTGCGTGCGGGGCTCCGCTATTCAGGCCTGATAGTGTGTGCGGGGCTCCTCTATTCAGGCCTGTCCTTCCCTGCGGGACTCTATTCGGGCCTATACTTCCCTGCGGGACTCTGTTCGGGCCTATTCTGGCCTGCGAGACCCTCCGTTCGCCCCCATTGTGGTCTGCGGGACCCTCGTTCGGGCCCATTGTCACCTTCGAGACCCTCTGTTCGGGCTTTTCTGGCCTGCGGGACTCTCCGTTCGGGCCTATTCTTGTGAGCGGGTCTCTATTCCGGCCTATTTTTGCCTAAGGGCTCCTCTATTCGGGCCTATTCTGGCCTGCGGGACTCTCCGTTCGGGCCTATTCTCACCTGGGGAACTCTCCGTTCGGGCCTTTCTGGCCTTCGGGACTCTGTTCGGGTCTCTTCTTGCCAGCGGGGCTCTTCGTTTGGGCCTATTCTTGCCTGCAGAACTCTGTTCGGGCCTCTTCTTGCCTGCACAGCCCCTCTGCTCGGGCCTATTTTTGCCTGCGGGACTCTGTCCAGGCCTATTGTTGCCCCCGGAAAACTCCGTTCAGTCCTATTCTGGCTTGTGGGACTCTGTTCGGGCCTATGCTTGCCTGCGGGAATCTCCTTTCAGGGTTATGCTGACCTGTGGGATTCTCAGTTTGGGCGTATTCTCGCCTGCAGGACATCTCTTCGGGCCTATTCTCGCCCGCGGGACCCTCCGTTCGGTCGTTTCTGGCCTGCGGGACTCTCCATTCGGGCCTAATCTTGGGAGCGGGAGCGGGACTCTACTCGGGCCTATTCTTGCCTAGGGGCCTCTTCTATTCGTGCTTCTTCTTGCCAGTGGGACTCTGTTCAGGCCCGTTCTTGCCTGCAGGATTCTGCGTTCGGGCTTATTCTTGCTTGCCGGACAGTGTTCGGGCGTCTTGTTGCCTGCACGGCTCCTCTACTCGGGCCTCATTTTGCCTTCGGGACACCGTTCGGGTCTATTCTTGGTCCGGGAATCTCCGTTCGGGCCTATGCTCGCCTGCTGGACTCTGTTCGGGCCTATGCTTGCCTGCGGGAATGACCGTTCGGGCCTATGTTTCCCTGCGGGACTGACCGTTCGGGCCTTTCTGACCTTCGGGACTCTGTTCGTGTCTCTTCTTGCCAGCGGGGCTCTTCGTTTGGGCCTATTCTTGCCTGCAGAACTCTGTTCGGGCCTCTTCTTGCCTGCACAGCCCCTCTACTCGGGCCTATTTTTGCCTGCGGGTCTCTGCCCAGGCTTATTGTTGCCCCCGGAAAACTCCGTTCGGTCCTATTCTGGCTTGTGGGACTCTGTTCGGGCCTATGCTTGCCTGCGGGAATCTCCTTTCAGGGTTATGCTGACCTGTGGGATTCTCAGTTTGGGCGTATTCTCGCCTGCAGGACATCTCTTCGGGCCTATTCTCGCCCGCGGGACCCTCCGTTCGGTCGTTTCTGGCCTGCGGGACTCTCCGTTCGGGCCTAATCTTGCCTGCAGGATTCTGCATTCGGGCTTACTCTTGCTTGCCGGACAGGGTTCGGGCGTCTTCTTGCCTGCACGGCTCCTCTACTCGGGCCTCATTTTGCCTTCGGGACACCGTTCGGGTCTATTCTTGGTCCGGGAATCTCCGTTCGGGCCTATGCTGGCCTGCTGGACTCTGTTCGGGCCTATGCTTGCCTGCGGGAATGACCGTTCGGGCCTATGTTGGCCTGCGGGACTCTCCGTTCGGGCCATTCTGGCCTGCGGGACTCTCCGTTCGGGCCTATTCTCTGGAGCGGGACTTTACTCGGGCCTATTCTTGCCTCCGGGCCTCCTCTATTCTTGCCTATTCTTGCCTCCGGGAATCTCCGTTCTGGCCTGTTCGGGCCTGCGGGACTCTGTTCGGGCCTATGCTTGCCTGCAGGAATCTCTGTTCCGCCCTACTCTGGCCTGCGGGACTCTCCGTTCAGGCCTATTCTGGCCTGCGGGACTCTGTTCGGTCCTATTCTTGCTCCGGGAATCGCCGGTCGGGCATACCCTGGCTTGCGGGACTCTGTTCGGGCCTATGCTTGCCTGCAGGAATCTCTGTTCTGGCCTATTCTGGCCTGCAGGACTCTGTTTGGGCCTATGCTTGCCTACGGGAATCTCCGTTCAGGCGTATGCTGGCCTGCGGGTCTCTCCGTTCGGGCCTATTCTTGCCTGCGGGACTCTCCGTTTGGGCGTATCCTTGCCTGCGGGACTCTGTTCGGGCCTCTTCTTGCCCGCACGGCTCCTCTACTCGGGCCTATTTTTGCCTGTGGGACTCTATTGGGGCCTATTCTTGCCTCCGACAATCTCCGTTCGGGCCTATTCTGGCCTGCGGGACTCTTCGTTCGGGCCTAGGCTTCCCTTTGGCAATCTCCGTTCAGGCGTATGCTGGCCTGCGGGACTCTGTTCGGGCCTTTGGTTGCTTTCGGAAATCCCCGTTCTGGCCTATTCTGGCCTGCGGAATTCTGTTCGGGGCTATTCTTGCTCCGGGAATCTCTGTTCGGGACTATTCTGGCCTGTGGGACTCTGTTCGGGCCCATGCCTGCCTGCGGGGCTCTCTGTTCAGGCCTTTTTCGCCTACGGGACTCTCCGTTCGGGCCTATTCTCTGGAGCGGGACTTTAGTCGGGCCTACTCTTGCCTACGGGGCTCCTCTATTCTTGCCTCTGGGATTCTGTTCGGGCCTATTCTTGTCTGCGGGACTCTCCGTTTGAGCCTATTCTTGCCTGTGGGTTCTCCGTTCAGGGCTACTCTTGCCAGCGAGACTCTGTTCGTGCCTCATCTTGCCTGCATGGCTGCTCTACTCGGGCCTACTCTTGCCTGCGGGACTCTGTTCGGGCCTATCCTTGCTCTGGGAAACTCCCTTCGGGCATACCCTGGCCTGCGGGACTCCGTTCGGGCCTATTCTGGCCTGCGGGACTCTGTTTGGGCCTATGCTTGCCTGCAGGAATCTCTGTTCCGGCCTATTGTGGCCTGCAGGACTCTCCGTTCGGGCCTATTCTGGCCTGCGGGACTCTGTTTGGGCCTATGCTTGCCTACGGGAATCTCCGTTCAGGCGTATGCTGGCCTGCGGTATTCTCAATTTGGGCATATTCTCTCGCCTCCGGGACTTTCCTTTGGGCCTATTCTCGCCTGTGCAACTCTCCGTTCGGGCCTATTCTTGCCTGCGGGACTCTCCGTTCCGGCCTATTCTTGCCTGCGGGTCTCTCCGTTCGGGACAATTCTGACCTGCAAAACTCTCCGTTCGGACCTAATCTAGCCTCTGGGAGTCTCCTTTGGGGTCTCCTGTTGCGTGCGGGGCTGCTCCATTCCAGCCTTTTGTGCTTACGGAGCTCCGATATTCGGTCCTGTTCTAGCATGCGGAGCTCCGCTACTCAGGCCTGATTGTGCGTGCGGGGCTCCGCTACTCGGGCCTGTTGGTGCATGCGGGGCTCCACTACTTGGGCCTGTTCTTGCATGCGGGGCTCCGCTACTCGGGTCTGTTCGTGCTTGCAGGGCTCTGCTACTCGGGCCTGTTCGTGCGTGCGGGGCTCCGCTATTCAGGCCTGATAGTGTGTGCGGGGCTCCTCTATTCAGGCCTGTCCTTCCCTGCGGGACTCTATTCGGGCCTATACTTCCCTGCGGGACTCTGTTCGGGCCTATTCTGGCCTGCGAGACCCTCCGTTCGCCCCCATTGTGGTCTGCGGGACCCTCGTTCGGGCCCATTCTCACCTTCGAGACCCTCTGTTCGGGCTTTTCTGGCCTGCGGGACTCTCCGTTCGGGCCTATTCTTGTGAGCGGGTCTCTATTCCGGCCTATTTTTGCCTAAGGGCTCCTCTATTCGGGCCTATTCTGGCCTGCGGGACTCTCCGTTCGGGCCTATTCTCACCTGGGGAACTCTCCGTTCGGGCCTTTCTGGCCTTCGGGACTCTGTTCGGGTCTCTTCTTGCCAGCGGGGCTCTTCGTTTGGGCCTATTCTTGCCTGCAGAACTCTGTTCGGGCCTCTTCTTGCCTGCACAGCCCCTCTGCTCGGGCCTATTTTTGCCTGCGGGACTCTGTCCAGGCCTATTGTTGCCCCCGGAAAACTCCGTTCAGTCCTATTCTGGCTTGTGGGACTCTGTTCGGGCCTATGCTTGCCTGCGGGAATCTCCTTTCAGGGTTATGCTGACCTGTGGGATTCTCAGTTTGGGCGTATTCTCGCCTGCAGGACATCTCTTCGGGCCTATTCTCGCCCGCGGGACCCTCCGTTCGGTCGTTTCTGGCCTGCGGGACTCTCCATTCGGGCCTAATCTTGGGAGCGGGAGCGGGACTCTACTCGGGCCTATTCTTGCCTAGGGGCCTCTTCTATTCGTGCTTCTTCTTGCCAGTGGGACTCTATTCAGGCCCGTTCTTGCCTGCAGGATTCTGCGTTCGGGCTTATTCTTGCTTGCCGGACAGTGTTCGGGCGTCTTGTTGCCTGCACGGCTCCTCTACTCGGGCCTCATTTTGCCTTCGGGACACCGTTCGGGTCTATTCTTGGTCCGGGAATCTCCGTTCGGGCCTATGCTCGCCTGCTGGACTCTGTTCGGGCCTATGCTTGCCTGCGGGAATGACCGTTTGGGCCTATGTTTCCCTGCGGGACTGACCGGGCCTTTCTGACCTTCGGGACTCTGTTCGGGTCTCTTCTTGCCAGCGGGGCTCTTCGTTTGGGCCTATTCTTGCCTGCAGAACTCTGTTCGGGCCTCTTCTTGCCTGCACAGCCCCTCTACTCGGGCCTATTTTTGCCTGCAGGTCTCTGTCCAGGCCTATTGTTGCCCCCGGAAAACTCCGTTCGGTCCTATTCTGGCTTGTGGGACTCTGTTCGGGCCTATGCTTGCCTGCGGGAATCTCCTTTCAGGGTTATGCTGACCTGTGGGATTCTCAGTTTGGGCGTATTCTCGCCTGCAGGACATCTCTTCGGGCCTATTCTCGCCCGCGGGACCCTCCGTTCGGTCGTTTCTGGCCTGCGGGACTCTCCGTTCGGGCCTAATCTTGCCTGCAGGATTCTGCGTTCGGGCTTATTCTTGCTTGCCGGACAGGGTTCGGGCGTCTTGTTGCCTGCACGGCTCCTCTACTCGGGCCTCATTTTGCCTTCGGGACACCGTTCGGGTCTATTCTTGGTCCGGGAATCTCCGTTCGGGCCTATGCTGGCCTGCTGGACTCTGTTCGGGCCTATGCTTGCCTGCGGGAATGACCGTTCGGGCCTATGTTGGCCTGCGGGACTCTCCGTTCGGGCCATTCTGGCCTGCGGGACTCTCCGTTCGGGCCTATTCTCTGGAGCGGGACTTTACTCGGGCCTATTCTTGCCTCCGGGCCTCCTCTATTCTTGCCTATTCTTGCCTCCGGGAATCTCCGTTCTGGCCTGTTCGGGCCTGCGGGACTCTGTTCGGGCCTATGCTTGCCTGCAGGAATCTCTGTTCCGCCCTACTCTGGCCTGCGGGACTCTCCGTTCAGGCCTATTCTGGCCTGCGGGACTCTGTTCGGGCCTATTCTTGCTCCGGGAATCGCCGGTCGGGCGTACCCTGGCTTGCGGGACTCTGTTCGGGCCTATGCTTGCCTGCAGGAATCTCTGTTCTGGCCTATTCTGGCCTGCAGGACTCTCCGTTCGGGCCTATTCTGTCCTGCAGGACTCTCCGTTCGGGCCTATTCTGGCCTGCAGGACTCTGTTTGGGCCTATGCTTGCCTACGGGAATCTCCGTTCAGGCGTATGCTGGCCTGCGGGTCTCTCCGTTCGGGCCTATTCTTGCCTGCGGGACTCTCCGTTTGGGCGTATCCTTGCCTGCGGGACTCTGTTCGGGCCTCTTCTTGCCCGCACGGCTCCTCTACTCGGGCCTATTTTTGCCTGTGGGACTCTATTGGGGCCTATTCTTGCCTCCGACAATCTCCGTTCGGGCCTATTCTGGCCTGCGGGACTCTTCGTTCGGGCCTAGGCTTCCCTTTGGCAATCTCCGTTCAGGCGTATGCTGGCCTGCGGGACTCTGTTCGGGCCTTTGGTTGCTTTCGGAAATCCCCGTTCTGGCCTATTCTGGCCTGCGGAATTCTGTTCGGGGCTATTCTTGCTCCGGGAATCTCTGTTCGGGACTATTCTGGCCTGTGGGACTCTGTTCGGGCCCATGCCTGCCTGCGGGGCTCTCTGTTCAGGCCTTTTTCGCCTACGGGACTCTCCGTTCGGGCCTATTCTCTGGAGCGGGACTTTAGTCGGGCCTACTCTTGCCTACGGGGCTCCTCTATTCTTGCCTCTGGGATTCTGTTCGGGCCTATTCTTGTCTGCGGGACTCTCCGTTTGAGCCTATTCTTGCCTGTGGTTCTCCGTTCAGGGCTACTCTTGCCAGCGAGACTCTGTTCGTGCCTCATCTTGCCTGCATGGCTGCTCTACTCGGGCCTACTCTTGCCTGCGGGACTCTGTTCGGGCCTATCCTTGCTCTGGGAAACTCCGTTCGGGCATACCCTGGCCTGCGGGACTCCGTTCGGGCCTATTCTGGCCTGCGGGACTCTGTTTGGGCCTATGCTTGCCTGCAGGAATCTCTGTTCCGGCCTATTGTGGCCTGCAGGACTCTCCGTTCGGGCCTATTCTGGCCTGCGGGACTCTGTTTGGGCCTATGCTTGCCTACGGGAATCTCCGTTCAGGCGTATGCTGGCCTGCGGTATTCTCAATTTGGGCATATTCTCTCGCCTCCGGGACTTTCCTTTGGGCCTATTCTCGCCTGTGCAACTCTCCGTTCGGGCCTATTCTTGCCTGCGGGACTCTCCGTTCCGGCCTATTCTTGCCTGCGGGTCTCTCCGTTCGGGACAATTCTGACCTGCAAAACTCTCCGTTCGGACCTAATCTAGCCTCTGGGAGTCTCCTTTGGGGTCTCCTGTTGCGTGCGGGGCTGCTCCATTCCAGCCTTTTGTGCTTACGGAGCTCCGATATTCGGTCCTGTTCTAGCATGCGGAGCTCCGCTACTCAGGCCTGATTGTGCGTGCGGGGCTCCGCTACTCGGGCCTGTTGGTGCATGCGGGGCTCCACTACTTGGGCCTGTTCTTGCATGCGGGGCTCCGCTACTCGGGTCTGTTCGTGCTTGCAGGGCTCTGCTACTCGGGCCTGTTCGTGCGTGCGGGGCTCCGCTATTCAGGCCTGATAGTGTGTGCGGGGCTCCTCTATTCAGGCCTGTCCTTCCCTGCGGGACTCTATTCGGGCCTATACTTCCCTGCGGGACTCTGTTCGGGCCTATTCTGGCCTGCGAGACCCTCCGTTCGCCCCCATTGTGGTCTGCGGGACCCTCGTTCGGGCCCATTCTCACCTTCGAGACCCTCTGTTCGGGCTTTTCTGGCCTGCGGGACTCTCCGTTCGGGCCTATTCTTGTGAGCGGGTCTCTATTCCGGCCTATTTTTGCCTAAGGGCTCCTCTATTCGGGCCTATTCTGGCCTGCGGGACTCTCCGTTCGGGCCTATTCTCACCTGGGGAACTCTCCGTTTGGGCCTTTCTGGCCTTCGGGACTCTGTTCGGGTCTCTTCTTGCCAGCGGGGCTCTTCGTTTGGGCCTATTCTTGCCTGCAGAACTCTGTTCGGGCCTCTTTTGCCTGCACAGCCCCTCTGCTCGGGCCTATTTTTGCCTGCGGGACTCTGTCCAGGCCTATTGTTGCCCCCAGAAAACTCCGTTCAGTCCTATTCTGGCTTGTGGGACTCTGTTCGGGCCTATGCTTGCCTGCGGGAATCTCCTTTCAGGGTTATGCTGACCTGTGGGATTCTCAGTTTGGGCGTATTCTCGCCTGCAGGACATCTCTTCGGGCCTATTCTCGCCCGCGGGACCCTCCGTTCGGTCGTTTCTGGCCTGCGGGACTCTCCATTCGGGCCTAATCTTGGGAGCGGGAGCGGGACTCTACTCGGGCCTATTCTTGCCTAGGGGCCTCTTCTATTCGTGCTTCTTCTTGCCAGTGGGACTCTGTTCAGGCCCGTTCTTGCCTGCAGGATTCTGCGTTCGGGCTTATTCTTGCTTGCCGGACAGTGTTCGGGCGTCTTGTTGCCTGCACGGCTCCTCTACTCGGGCCTCATTTTGCCTTCGGGACACCGTTCGGGTCTATTCTTGGTCCGGGAATCTCCGTTCGGGCCTATGCTCGCCTGCTGGACTCTGTTCGGGCCTATGCTTGCCTGCGGGAATGACCGTTTGGGCCTATGTTTCCCTGCGGGACTGACCGGGCCTTTCTGACCTTCGGGACTCTGTTCGGGTCTCTTCTTGCCAGCGGGGCTCTTCGTTTGGGCCTATTCTTGCCTGCAGAACTCTGTTCGGGCCTCTTCTTGCCTGCACAGCCCCTCTACTCGGGCCTATTTTTGCCTGCAGGTCTCTGTCCAGGCCTATTGTTGCCCCCGGAAAACTCCGTTCGGTCCTATTCTGGCTTGTGGGACTCTGTTCGGGCCTATGCTTGCCTGCGGGAATCTCCTTTCAGGGTTATGCTGACCTGTGGGATTCTCAGTTTGGGCGTATTCTCGCCTGCAGGACATCTCTTCGGGCCTATTCTCGCCCGCGGGACCCTCCGTTCGGTCGTTTCTGGCCTGCGGGACTCTCCGTTCGGGCCTAATCTTGCCTGCAGGATTCTGCGTTCGGGCTTATTCTTGCTTGCCGGACAGGGTTCGGAGGTCTTGTTGCCTGCACGGCTCCTCTACTCGGGCCTCATTTTGCCTTCGGGACACCGTTCGGGTCTATTCTTGGTCCGGGAATCTCCGTTCGGGCCTATGCTGGCCTGCTGGACTCTGTTCGGGCCTATGCTTGCCTGCGGGACTCTCCGTTTGGGCGTATCCTTGCCTGCGGGACTCTGTTCGGGCCTCTTCTTGCCCGCACGGCTCCTCTACTCGGGCCTATTTTTGCCTGTGGGACTCTATTGGGGCCTATTCTTGCCTCCGACAATCTCCGTTCGGGCCTATTCTGGCCTGCGGGACTCTTCGTTCGGGCCTAGGCTTCCCTTTGGCAATCTCCGTTCAGGCGTATGCTGGCCTGCGGGACTCTGTTCGGGCCTTTGGTTGCTTTCGGAAATCCCCGTTCTGGCCTATTCTGGCCTGCGGAATTCTGTTCGGGGCTATTCTTGCTCCGGGAATCTCTGTTCGGGACTATTCTGGCCTGTGGGACTCTGTTCGGGCCCATGCCTGCCTGCGGGGCTCTCTGTTCAGGCCTTTTTCGCCTACGGGACTCTCCGTTCGGGCCTATTCTCTGGAGCGGGACTTTAGTCGGGCCTACTCTTGCCTACGGGGCTCCTCTATTCTTGCCTCTGGGATTCTGTTCGGGCCTATTCTTGTCTGCGGGACTCTCCGTTTGAGCCTATTCTTGCCTGTGGTTCTCCGTTCAGGGCTACTCTTGCCAGCGAGACTCTGTTCGTGCCTCATCTTGCCTGCATGGCTGCTCTACTCGGGCCTACTCTTGCCTGCGGGACTCTGTTCGGGCCTATCCTTGCTCTGGGAAACTCCGTTCGGGCATACCCTGGCCTGCGGGACTCCGTTCGGGCCTATTCTGGCCTGCGGGACTCTGTTTGGGCCTATGCTTGCCTGCAGGAATCTCTGTTCCGGCCTATTGTGGCCTGCAGGACTCTCCGTTCGGGCCTATTCTGGCCTGCGGGACTCTGTTTGGGCCTATGCTTGCCTACGGGAATCTCCGTTCAGGCGTATGCTGGCCTGCGGTATTCTCAATTTGGGCATATTCTCTCGCCTCCGGGACTTTCCTTTGGGCCTATTCTCGCCTGTGCAACTCTCCGTTCGGGCCTATTCTTGCCTGCGGGACTCTCCGTTCCGGCCTATTCTTGCCTGCGGGTCTCTCCGTTCGGGACAATTCTGACCTGCAAAACTCTCCGTTCGGACCTAATCTAGCCTCTGGGAGTCTCCTTTGGGGTCTCCTGTTGCGTGCGGGGCTGCTCCATTCCAGCCTTTTGTGCTTACGGAGCTCCGATATTCGGTCCTGTTCTAGCATGCGGAGCTCCGCTACTCAGGCCTGATTGTGCGTGCGGGGCTCCGCTACTCGGGCCTGTTGGTGCATGCGGGGCTCCACTACTTGGGCCTGTTCTTGCATGCGGGGCTCCGCTACTCGGGTCTGTTCGTGCTTGCAGGGCTCTGCTACTCGGGCCTGTTCGTGCGTGCGGGGCTCCGCTATTCAGGCCTGATAGTGTGTGCGGGGCTCCTCTATTCAGGCCTGTCCTTCCCTGCGGGACTCTATTCGGGCCTATACTTCCCTGCGGGACTCTGTTCGGGCCTATTCTGGCCTGCGAGACCCTCCGTTCGCCCCCATTGTGGTCTGCGGGACCCTCGTTCGGGCCCATTCTCACCTTCGAGACCCTCTGTTCGGGCTTTTCTGGCCTGCGGGACTCTCCGTTCGGGCCTATTCTTGTGAGCGGGTCTCTATTCCGGCCTATTTTTGCCTAAGGGCTCCTCTATTCGGGCCTATTCTGGCCTGCGGGACTCTCCGTTCGGGCCTATTCTCACCTGGGGAACTCTCCGTTTGGGCCTTTCTGGCCTTCGGGACTCTGTTCGGGTCTCTTCTTGCCAGCGGGGCTCTTCGTTTGGGCCTATTCTTGCCTGCAGAACTCTGTTCGGGCCTCTTTTGCCTGCACAGCCCCTCTGCTCGGGCCTATTTTTGCCTGCGGGACTCTGTCCAGGCCTATTGTTGCCCCCAGAAAACTCCGTTCAGTCCTATTCTGGCTTGTGGGACTCTGTTCGGGCCTATGCTTGCCTGCGGGAATCTCCTTTCAGGGTTATGCTGACCTGTGGGATTCTCAGTTTGGGCGTATTCTCGCCTGCAGGACATCTCTTCGGGCCTATTCTCGCCCGCGGGACCCTCCGTTCGGTCGTTTCTGGCCTGCGGGACTCTCCATTCGGGCCTAATCTTGGGAGCGGGAGCGGGACTCTACTCGGGCCTATTCTTGCCTAGGGGCCTCTTCTATTCGTGCTTCTTCTTGCCAGTGGGACTCTGTTCAGGCCCGTTCTTGCCTGCAGGATTCTGCGTTCGGGCTTATTCTTGCTTGCCGGACAGTGTTCGGGCGTCTTGTTGCCTGCACGGCTCCTCTACTCGGGCCTCATTTTGCCTTCGGGACACCGTTCGGGTCTATTCTTGGTCCGGGAATCTCCGTTCGGGCCTATGCTCGCCTGCTGGACTCTGTTCGGGCCTATGCTTGCCTGCGGGAATGACCGTTTGGGCCTATGTTTCCCTGCGGGACTGACCGGGCCTTTCTGACCTTCGGGACTCTGTTCGGGTCTCTTCTTGCCAGCGGGGCTCTTCGTTTGGGCCTATTCTTGCCTGCAGAACTCTGTTCGGGCCTCTTCTTGCCTGCACAGCCCCTCTACTCGGGCCTATTTTTGCCTGCAGGTCTCTGTCCAGGCCTATTGTTGCCCCCGGAAAACTCCGTTCGGTCCTATTCTGGCTTGTGGGACTCTGTTCGGGCCTATGCTTGCCTGCGGGAATCTCCTTTCAGGGTTATGCTGACCTGTGGGATTCTCAGTTTGGGCGTATTCTCGCCTGCAGGACATCTCTTCGGGCCTATTCTCGCCCGCGGGACCCTCCGTTCGGTCGTTTCTGGCCTGCGGGACTCTCCGTTCGGGCCTAATCTTGCCTGCAGGATTCTGCGTTCGGGCTTATTCTTGCTTGCCGGACAGGGTTCGGAGGTCTTGTTGCCTGCACGGCTCCTCTACTCGGGCCTCATTTTGCCTTCGGGACACCGTTCGGGTCTATTCTTGGTCCGGGAATCTCCGTTCGGGCCTATGCTCGCCTGCTGGACTCTGTTCGGGCCTATGCTTGCCTGCGGGAATGACCGTTCGGGCCTATGTTTCCCTGCGGGACTGACCGTTCGGGCCTTTCTGACCTTCGGGACTCTGTTCGTGTCTCTTCTTGCCAGCGGGGCTCTTCGTTTGGGCCTATTCTTGCCTGCAGAACTCTGTTCGGGCCTCTTCTTGCCTGCACAGCCCCTCTACTCGGGCCTATTTTTGCCTGCGGGTCTCTGTCCAGGCTTATTGTTGCCCCCGGAAAACTCCGTTCGGTCCTATTCTGGCTTGTGGGACTCTGTTCGGGCCTATGCTTGCCTGCGGGAATCTCCTTTCAGGGTTATGCTGACCTGTGGGATTCTCAGTTTGGGCGTATTCTCGCCTGCAGGACATCTCTTCGGGCCTATTCTCGCCCGCGGGACCCTCCGTTCGGTCGTTTCTGGCCTGCGGGACTCTCCGTTCGGGCCTAATCTTGCCTGCAGGATTCTGCATTCGGGCTTACTCTTGCTTGCCGGACAGGGTTCGGGCGTCTTGTTGCCTGCACGGCTCCTCTACTCGGGCCTCATTTTGCCTTCGGGACACCGTTCGGGTCTATTCTTGGTCCGGGAATCTCCGTTCGGGCCTATGCTGGCCTGCTGGACTCTGTTCGGGCCTATGCTTGCCTGCGGGAATGACCGTTCGGGCCTATGTTGGCCTGCGGGACTCTCCGTTCGGGCCATTCTGGCCTGCGGGACTCTCCGTTCGGGCGTATTCTCTGGAGCGGGACTTTACTCGGGCCTATTCTTGCCTCCGGGCCTCCTCTATTCTTGCCTATTCTTGCCTCCGGGAATCTCCGTTCTGGCCTGTTCGGGCCTGCGGGACTCTGTTCGGGCCTATGCTTGCCTGCAGGAATCTCTGTTCCGCCCTACTCTGGCCTGCGGGACTCTCCGTTCAGGCCTATTCTGGCCTGCGGGACTCTGTTCGGGCCTATTCTTGCTCCGGGAATCGCCGGTCGGGCGTACCCTGGCTTGCGGGACTCTGTTCGGGCCTATGCTTGCCTGCAGGAATCTCTGTTCTGGCCTATTCTGGCCTGCAGGACTCTGTTTGGGCCTATGCTTGCCTACGGGAATCTCCGTTCAGGCGTATGCTGGCCTGCGGGTCTCTCCGTTCGGGCCTATTCTTGCCTGCGGGACTCTCCGTTTGGGCGTATCCTTGCCTGCGGGACTCTGTTCGGGCCTCTTCTTGCCCGCACGGCTCCTCTACTCGGGCCTATTTTTGCCTGTGGGACTCTATTGGGGCCTATTCTTGCCTCCGACAATCTCCGTTCGGGCCTATTCTGGCCTGCGGGACTCTTCGTTCGGGCCTAGGCTTCCCTTTGGCAATCTCCGTTCAGGCGTATGCTGGCCTGCGGGACTCTGTTCGGGCCTTTGGTTGCTTTCGGAAATCCCCGTTCTGGCCTATTCTGGCCTGCGGAATACTGTTCGGGGCTATTCTTGCTCCGGGAATCTCTGTTCGGGACTATTCTGGCCTGTGGGACTCTGTTCGGGCCCATGCCTGCCTGCGGGGCTCTCTGTTCAGGCCTTTTTCGCCTACGGGACTCTCCGTTCGGGCCTATTCTCTGGAGCGGGACTTTAGTCGGGCCTACTCTTGCCTACGGGGCTCCTCTATTCTTGCCTCTGGGATTCTGTTCGGGCCTATTCTTGTCTGCGGGACTCTCCGTTTGAGCCTATTCTTGCCTGTGGGTTCTCCGTTCAGGGCTACTCTTGCCAGCGAGACTCTGTTCGTGCCTCATCTTGCCTGCATGGCTGCTCTACTCGGGCCTACTCTTGCCTGCGGGACTCTGTTCGGGCCTATCCTTGCTCTGGGAAACTCCCTTCGGGCATACCCTGGCCTGCGGGACTCCGTTCGGGCCTATTCTGGCCTGCGGGACTCTGTTTGGGCCTATGCTTGCCTGCAGGAATCTCTGTTCCGGCCTATTGTGGCCTGCAGGACTCTCCGTTCGGGCCTATTGTGGCCTGCGGGACTCTGTTTGGGCCTATGCTTGCCTACGGGAATCTCCGTTCAGGCGTATGCTGGCCTGCGGTATTCTCAATTTGGGCATATTCTCTCGCCTCCGGGACTTTCCTTTGGGCCTATTCTCGCCTGTGCAACTCTCCGTTCGGGCCTATTCTTGCCTGCGGGACTCTCCGTTCCGGCCTATTCTTGCCTGCGGGTCTCTCCGTTCGGGACAATTCTGACCTGCAAAACTCTCCGTTCGGACCTAATCTAGCCTCTGGGAGTCTCCTTTGGGGTCTCCTGTTGCGTGCGGGGCTGCTCCATTCCAGCCTTTTGTGCTTACGGAGCTCCGATATTCGGTCCTGTTCTAGCATGCGGAGCTCCGCTACTCAGGCCTGATTGTGCGTGCGGGGCTCCGCTACTCGGGCCTGTTGGTGCATGCGGGGCTCCACTACTTGGGCCTGTTCTTGCATGCGGGGCTCCGCTACTCGGGTCTGTTCGTGCTTGCAGGGCTCTGCTACTCGGGCCTGTTCGTGCGTGCGGGGCTCCGCTATTCAGGCCTGATAGTGTGTGCGGGGCTCCTCTATTCAGGCCTGTCCTTCCCTGCGGGACTCTATTCGGGCCTATACTTCCCTGCGGGACTCTGTTCGGGCCTATTCTGGCCTGCGAGACCCTCCGTTCGCCCCCATTGTGGTCTGCGGGACCCTCGTTCGGGCCCATTCTCACCTTCGAGACCCTCTGTTCGGGCTTTTCTGGCCTGCGGGACTCTCCGTTCGGGCCTATTCTTGTGAGCGGGTCTCTATTCCGGCCTATTTTTGCCTAAGGGCTCCTCTATTCGGGCCTATTCTGGCCTGCGGGACTCTCCGTTCGGGCCTATTCTCACCTGGGGAACTCTCCGTTCGGGCCTTTCTGGCCTTCGGGACTCTGTTCGGGTCTCTTCTTGCCAGCGGGGCTCTTCGTTTGGGCCTATTCTTGCCTGCAGAACTCTGTTCGGGCCTCTTCTTGCCTGCACAGCCCCTCTGCTCGGGCCTATTTTTGCCTGCGGGACTCTGTCCAGGCCTATTGTTGCCCCCGGAAAACTCCGTTCAGTCCTATTCTGGCTTGTGGGACTCTGTTCGGGCCTATGCTTGCCTGCGGGAATCTCCTTTCAGGGTTATGCTGACCTGTGGGATTCTCAGTTTGGGCGTATTCTCGCCTGCAGGACATCTCTTCGGGCCTATTCTCGCCCGCGGGACCCTCCGTTCGGTCGTTTCTGGCCTGCGGGACTCTCCATTCGGGCCTAATCTTGGGAGCGGGAGCGGGACTCTACTCGGGCCTATTCTTGCCTAGGGGCCTCTTCTATTCGTGCTTCTTCTTGCCAGTGGGACTCTGTTCAGGCCCGTTCTT
Source organism: Loxodonta africana (assembly GCF_030014295.1). Lineage (NCBI taxonomy): Eukaryota > Metazoa > Chordata > Mammalia > Proboscidea > Elephantidae > Loxodonta > Loxodonta africana. The sequence continues at coordinate 1,497,508 of NW_026974836.1, read as the reverse complement.
GCCTGCAGGATTCTGCGTTCGGGCTTATTCTTGCTTGCCGGACAGTGTTCGGGCGTCTTGTTGCCTGCACGGCTCCTCTACTCGGGCCTCATTTTGCCTTCGGGACACCGTTCGGGTCTATTCTTGGTCCGGGAATCTCCGTTCGGGCCTATGCTCGCCTGCTGGACTCTGTTCGGGCCTATGCTTGCCTGCGGGAATGACCGTTCGGGCCTATGTTTCCCTGCGGGACTGACCGGGCCTTTCTGACCTTCGGGACTCTGTTCGGGTCTCTTCTTGCCAGCGGGGCTCTTCGTTTGGGCCTATTCTTGCCTGCAGAACTCTGTTCGGGCCTCTTCTTGCCTGCACAGCCCCTCTACTCGGGCCTATTTTTGCCTGCAGGTCTCTGTCCAGGCCTATTGTTGCCCCCGGAAAACTCCGTTCGGTCCTATTCTGGCTTGTGGGACTCTGTTCGGGCCTATGCTTGCCTGCGGGAATCTCCTTTCAGGGTTATGCTGACCTGTGGGATTCTCAGTTTGGGCGTATTCTCGCCTGCAGGACATCTCTTCGGGCCTATTCTCGCCCGCGGGACCCTCCGTTCGGTCGTTTCTGGCCTGCGGGACTCTCCGTTCGGGCCTAATCTTGCCTGCAGGATTCTGCGTTCGGGCTTATTCTTGCTTGCCGGACAGGGTTCGGGCGTCTTGTTGCCTGCACGGCTCCTCTACTCGGGCCTCATTTTGCCTTCGGGACACCGTTCGGGTCTATTCTTGGTCCGGGAATCTCCGTTCGGGCCTATGCTGGCCTGCTGGACTCTGTTCGGGCCTATGCTTGCCTGCGGGAATGACCGTTCGGGCCTATGTTGGCCTGCGGGACTCTCCGTTCGGGCCATTCTGGCCTGCGGGACTCTCCGTTCGGGCGTATTCTCTGGAGCGGGACTTTACTCGGGCCTATTCTTGCCTCCGGGCCTCCTCTATTCTTGCCTATTCTTGCCTCCGGGAATCTCCGTTCTGGCCTGTTCGGGCCTGCGGGACTCTGTTCGGGCCTATGCTTGCCTGCAGGAATCTCTGTTCCGCCCTACTCTGGCCTGCGGGACTCTCCGTTCAGGCCTATTCTGGCCTGCGGGACTCTGTTCGGGCCTATTCTTGCTCCGGGAATCGCCGGTCGGGCGTACCCTGGCTTGCGGGACTCTGTTCGGGCCTATGCTTGCCTGCAGGAATCTCTGTTCTGGCCTATTCTGGCCTGCAGGACTCTCCGTTCGGGCCTATTCTGTCCTGCAGGACTCTCCGTTCGGGCCTATTCTGGCCTGCAGGACTCTGTTTGGGCCTATGCTTGCCTACGGGAATCTCCGTTCAGGCGTATGCTGGCCTGCGGGTCTCTCCGTTCGGGCCTATTCTTGCCTGCGGGACTCTCCGTTTGGGCGTATCCTTGCCTGCGGGACTCTGTTCGGGCCTCTTCTTGCCCGCACGGCTCCTCTACTCGGGCCTATTTTTGCCTGTGGGACTCTATTGGGGCCTATTCTTGCCTCCGACAATCTCCGTTCGGGCCTATTCTGGCCTGCGGGACTCTTCGTTCGGGCCTAGGCTTCCCTTTGGCAATCTCCGTTCAGGCGTATGCTGGCCTGCGGGACTCTGTTCGGGCCTTTGGTTGCTTTCGGAAATCCCCGTTCTGGCCTATTCTGGCCTGCGGAATTCTGTTCGGGGCTATTCTTGCTCCGGGAATCTCTGTTCGGGACTATTCTGGCCTGTGGGACTCTGTTCGGGCCCATGCCTGCCTGCGGGGCTCTCTGTTCAGGCCTTTTTCGCCTACGGGACTCTCCGTTCGGGCCTATTCTCTGGAGCGGGACTTTAGTCGGGCCTACTCTTGCCTACGGGGCTCCTCTATTCTTGCCTCTGGGATTCTGTTCGGGCCTATTCTTGTCTGCGGGACTCTCCGTTTGAGCCTATTCTTGCCTGTGGTTCTCCGTTCAGGGCTACTCTTGCCAGCGAGACTCTGTTCGTGCCTCATCTTGCCTGCATGGCTGCTCTACTCGGGCCTACTCTTGCCTGCGGGACTCTGTTCGGGCCTATCCTTGCTCTGGGAAACTCCGTTCGGGCATACCCTGGCCTGCGGGACTCCGTTCGGGCCTATTCTGGCCTGCGGGACTCTGTTTGGGCCTATGCTTGCCTGCAGGAATCTCTGTTCCGGCCTATTGTGGCCTGCAGGACTCTCCGTTCGGGCCTATTCTGGCCTGCGGGACTCTGTTTGGGCCTATGCTTGCCTACGGGAATCTCCGTTCAGGCGTATGCTGGCCTGCGGTATTCTCAATTTGGGCATATTCTCTCGCCTCCGGGACTTTCCTTTGGGCCTATTCTCGCCTGTGCAACTCTCCGTTCGGGCCTATTCTTGCCTGCGGGACTCTCCGTTCCGGCCTATTCTTGCCTGCGGGTCTCTCCGTTCGGGACAATTCTGACCTGCAAAACTCTCCGTTCGGACCTAATCTAGCCTCTGGGAGTCTCCTTTGGGGTCTCCTGTTGCGTGCGGGGCTGCTCCATTCCAGCCTTTTGTGCTTACGGAGCTCCGATATTCGGTCCTGTTCTAGCATGCGGAGCTCCGCTACTCAGGCCTGATTGTGCGTGCGGGGCTCCGCTACTCGGGCCTGTTGGTGCATGCGGGGCTCCACTACTTGGGCCTGTTCTTGCATGCGGGGCTCCGCTACTCGGGTCTGTTCGTGCTTGCAGGGCTCTGCTACTCGGGCCTGTTCGTGCGTGCGGGGCTCCGCTATTCAGGCCTGATAGTGTGTGCGGGGCTCCTCTATTCAGGCCTGTCCTTCCCTGCGGGACTCTATTCGGGCCTATACTTCCCTGCGGGACTCTGTTCGGGCCTATTCTGGCCTGCGAGACCCTCCGTTCGCCCCCATTGTGGTCTGCGGGACCCTCGTTCGGGCCCATTCTCACCTTCGAGACCCTCTGTTCGGGCTTTTCTGGCCTGCGGGACTCTCCGTTCGGGCCTATTCTTGTGAGCGGGTCTCTATTCCGGCCTATTTTTGCCTAAGGGCTCCTCTATTCGGGCCTATTCTGGCCTGCGGGACTCTCCGTTCGGGCCTATTCTCACCTGGGGAACTCTCCGTTCGGGCCTTTCTGGCCTTCGGGACTCTGTTCGGGTCTCTTCTTGCCAGCGGGGCTCTTCGTTTGGGCCTATTCTTGCCTGCAGAACTCTGTTCGGGCCTCTTCTTGCCTGCACAGCCCCTCTGCTCGGGCCTATTTTTGCCTGCGGGACTCTGTCCAGGCCTATTGTTGCCCCCAGAAAACTCCGTTCAGTCCTATTCTGGCTTGTGGGACTCTGTTCGGGCCTATGCTTGCCTGCGGGAATCTCCTTTCAGGGTTATGCTGACCTGTGGGATTCTCAGTTTGGGCGTATTCTCGCCTGCAGGACATCTCTTCGGGCCTATTCTCGCCCGCGGGACCCTCCGTTCGGTCGTTTCTGGCCTGCCGGACTCTCCATTCGGGCCTAATCTTGGGAGCGGGAGCGGGACTCTACTCGGGCCTATTCTTGCCTAGGGGCCTCTTCTATTCGTGCTTCTTCTTGCCAGTGGGACTCTGTTCAGGCCCGTTCTTGCCTGCAGGATTCTGCGTTCGGGCTTATTCTTGCTTGCCGGACAGTGTTCGGGCGTCTTGTTGCCTGCACGGCTCCTCTACTCGGGCCTCATTTTGCCTTCGGGACACCGTTCGGGTCTATTCTTGGTCCGGGAATCTCCGTTCGGGCCTATGCTCGCCTGCTGGACTCTGTTCGGGCCTATGCTTGCCTGCGGGAATGACCGTTTGGGCCTATGTTTCCCTGCGGGACTGACCGGGCCTTTCTGACCTTCGGGACTCTGTTCGGGTCTCTTCTTGCCAGCGGGGCTCTTCGTTTGGGCCTATTCTTGCCTGCAGAACTCTGTTCGGGCCTCTTCTTGCCTGCACAGCCCCTCTACTCGGGCCTATTTTTGCCTGCAGGTCTCTGTCCAGGCCTATTGTTGCCCCCGGAAAACTCCGTTCGGTCCTATTCTGGCTTGTGGGACTCTGTTCGGGCCTATGCTTGCCTGCGGGAATCTCCTTTCAGGGTTATGCTGACCTGTGGGATTCTCAGTTTGGGCGTATTCTCGCCTGCAGGACATCTCTTCGGGCCTATTCTCGCCCGCGGGACCCTCCGTTCGGTCGTTTCTGGCCTGCGGGACTCTCCGTTCGGGCCTAATCTTGCCTGCAGGATTCTGCGTTCGGGCTTATTCTTGCTTGCCGGACAGGGTTCGGAGGTCTTGTTGCCTGCACGGCTCCTCTACTCGGGCCTCATTTTGCCTTCGGGACACCGTTCGGGTCTATTCTTGGTCCGGGAATCTCCGTTCGGGCCTATGCTCGCCTGCTGGACTCTGTTCGGGCCTATGCTTGCCTGCGGGAATGACCGTTCGGGCCTATGTTTCCCTGCGGGACTGACCGTTCGGGCCTTTCTGACCTTCGGGACTCTGTTCGTGTCTCTTCTTGCCAGCGGGGCTCTTCGTTTGGGCCTATTCTTGCCTGCAGAACTCTGTTCGGGCCTCTTCTTGCCTGCACAGCCCCTCTACTCGGGCCTATTTTTGCCTGCGGGTCTCTGTCCAGGCTTATTGTTGCCCCCGGAAAACTCCGTTCGGTCCTATTCTGGCTTGTGGGACTCTGTTCGGGCCTATGCTTGCCTGCGGGAATCTCCTTTCAGGGTTATGCTGACCTGTGGGATTCTCAGTTTGGGCGTATTCTCGCCTGCAGGACATCTCTTCGGGCCTATTCTCGCCCGCGGGACCCTCCGTTCGGTCGTTTCTGGCCTGCGGGACTCTCCGTTCGGGCCTAATCTTGCCTGCAGGATTCTGCATTCGGGCTTACTCTTGCTTGCCGGACAGGGTTCGGGCGTCTTGTTGCCTGCACGGCTCCTCTACTCGGGCCTCATTTTGCCTTCGGGACACCGTTCGGGTCTATTCTTGGTCCGGGAATCTCCGTTCGGGCCTATGCTGGCCTGCTGGACTCTGTTCGGGCCTATGCTTGCCTGCGGGAATGACCGTTCGGGCCTATGTTGGCCTGCGGGACTCTCCGTTCGGGCCATTCTGGCCTGCGGGACTCTCCGTTCGGGCGTATTCTCTGGAGCGGGACTTTACTCGGGCCTATTCTTGCCTCCGGGCCTCCTCTATTCTTGCCTATTCTTGCCTCCGGGAATCTCCGTTCTGGCCTGTTCGGGCCTGCGGGACTCTGTTCGGGCCTATGCTTGCCTGCAGGAATCTCTGTTCCGCCCTACTCTGGCCTGCGGGACTCTCCGTTCAGGCCTATTCTGGCCTGCGGGACTCTGTTCGGTCCTATTCTTGCTCCGGGAATCGCCGGTCGGGCGTACCCTGGCTTGCGGGACTCTGTTCGGGCCTATGCTTGCCTGCAGGAATCTCTGTTCTGGCCTATTCTGGCCTGCAGGACTCTGTTTGGGCCTATGCTTGCCTACGGGAATCTCCGTTCAGGCGTATGCTGGCCTGCGGGTCTCTCCGTTCGGGCCTATTCTTGCCTGCGGGACTCTCCGTTTGGGCGTATCCTTGCCTGCGGGACTCTGTTCGGGCCTCTTCTTGCCCGCACGGCTCCTCTACTCGGGCCTATTTTTGCCTGTGGGACTCTATTGGGGCCTATTCTTGCCTCCGACAATCTCCGTTCGGGCCTATTCTGGCCTGCGGGACTCTTCGTTCGGGCCTAGGCTTCCCTTTGGCAATCTCCGTTCAGGCGTATGCTGGCCTGCGGGACTCTGTTCGGGCCTTTGGTTGCTTTCGGAAATCCCCGTTCTGGCCTATTCTGGCCTGCGGAATTCTGTTCGGGGCTATTCTTGCTCCGGGAATCTCTGTTCGGGACTATTCTGGCCTGTGGGACTCTGTTCGGGCCCATGCCTGCCTGCGGGGCTCTCTGTTCAGGCCTTTTTCGCCTACGGGACTCTCCGTTCGGGCCTATTCTCTGGAGCGGGACTTTAGTCGGGCCTACTCTTGCCTACGGGGCTCCTCTATTCTTGCCTCTGGGATTCTGTTCGGGCCTATTCTTGTCTGCGGGACTCTCCGTTTGAGCCTATTCTTGCCTGTGGGTTCTCCGTTCAGGGCTACTCTTGCCAGCGAGACTCTGTTCGTGCCTCATCTTGCCTGCATGGCTGCTCTACTCGGGCCTACTCTTGCCTGCGGGACTCTGTTCGGGCCTATCCTTGCTCTGGGAAACTCCCTTCGGGCATACCCTGGCCTGCGGGACTCCGTTCGGGCCTATTCTGGCCTGCGGGACTCTGTTTGGGCCTATGCTTGCCTGCAGGAATCTCTGTTCCGGCCTATTGTGGCCTGCAGGACTCTCCGTTCGGGCCTATTCTGGCCTGCGGGACTCTGTTTGGGCCTATGCTTGCCTACGGGAATCTCCGTTCAGGCGTATGCTGGCCTGCGGTATTCTCAATTTGGGCATATTCTCTCGCCTCCGGGACTTTCCTTTGGGCCTATTCTCGCCTGTGCAACTCTCCGTTCGGGCCTATTCTTGCCTGCGGGACTCTCCGTTCCGGCCTATTCTTGCCTGCGGGTCTCTCCGTTCGGGACAATTCTGACCTGCAAAACTCTCCGTTCGGACCTAATCTAGCCTCTGGGAGTCTCCTTTGGGGTCTCCTGTTGCGTGCGGGGCTGCTCCATTCCAGCCTTTTGTGCTTACGGAGCTCCGATATTCGGTCCTGTTCTAGCATGCGGAGCTCCGCTACTCAGGCCTGATTGTGCGTGCGGGGCTCCGCTACTCGGGCCTGTTGGTGCATGCGGGGCTCCACTACTTGGGCCTGTTCTTGCATGCGGGGCTCCGCTACTCGGGTCTGTTCGTGCTTGCAGGGCTCTGCTACTCGGGCCTGTTCATGCGTGCGGGGCTCCGCTATTCAGGCCTGATAGTGTGTGCGGGGCTCCTCTATTCAGGCCTGTCCTTCCCTGCGGGACTCTATTCGGGCCTATACTTCCCTGCGGGACTCTGTTCGGGCCTATTCTGGCCTGCGAGACCCTCCGTTCGCCCCCATTGTGGTCTGCGGGACCCTCGTTCGGGCCCATTCTCACCTTCGAGACCCTCTGTTCGGGCTTTTCTGGCCTGCGGGACTCTCCGTTCGGGCCTATTCTTGTGAGCGGGTCTCTATTCCGGCCTATTTTTGCCTAAGGGCTCCTCTATTCGGGCCTATTCTGGCCTGCGGGACTCTCCGTTCGGGCCTATTCTCACCTGGGGAACTCTCCGTTCGGGCCTTTCTGGCCTTCGGGACTCTGTTCGGGTCTCTTCTTGCCAGCGGGGCTCTTCGTTTGGGCCTATTCTTGCCTGCAGAACTCTGTTCGGGCCTCTTCTTGCCTGCACAGCCCCTCTGCTCGGGCCTATTTTTGCCTGCGGGACTCTGTCCAGGCCTATTGTTGCCCCCGGAAAACTCCGTTCAGTCCTATTCTGGCTTGTGGGACTCTGTTCGGGCCTATGCTTGCCTGCGGGAATCTCCTTTCAGGGTTATGCTGACCTGTGGGATTCTCAGTTTGGGCGTATTCTCGCCTGCAGGACATCTCTTCGGGCCTATTCTCGCCCGCGGGACCCTCCGTTCGGTCGTTTCTGGCCTGCGGGACTCTCCATTCGGGCCTAATCTTGGGAGCGGGAGCGGGACTCTACTCGGGCCTATTCTTGCCTAGGGGCCTCTTCTATTCGTGCTTCTTCTTGCCAGTGGGACTCTGTTCAGGCCCGTTCTTGCCTGCAGGATTCTGCGTTCGGGCTTATTCTTGCTTGCCGGACAGTGTTCGGGCGTCTTGTTGCCTGCACGGCTCCTCCACTCGGGCCTCATTTTGCCTTCGGGACACCGTTCGGGTCTATTCTTGGTCCGGGAATCTCCGTTCGGGCCTATGCTGGCCTGCTGGACTCTGTTCGGGCCTATGCTTGCCTGCGGGAATGACCGTTTGGGCCTATGTTTCCCTGCGGGACTGACCGGGCCTTTCTGACCTTCGGGACTCTGTTCGGGTCTCTTCTTGCCAGCGGGGCTCTTCGTTTGGGCCTATTCTTGCCTGCAGAACTCTGTTCGGGCCTCTTCTTGCCTGCACAGCCCCTCTACTCGGGCCTATTTTTGCCTGCAGGACTCTGTCCAGGCCTATTGTTGCCCCCGGAAAACTCCGTTCGGTCCTATTCTGGCTTGTGGGACTCTGTTCGGGCCTATGCTTGCCTGCGGGAATCTCCTTTCAGGGTTATGCTGACCTGTGGGATTCTCAGTTTGGGCGTATTCTCGCCTGCAGGACATCTCTTCGGGCCTATTCTCGCCCGCGGGACCCTCCGTTCGGTCGTTTCTGGCCTGCGGGACTCTCCGTTCGGGCCTAATCTTGCCTGCAGGATTCTGCGTTCGGGCTTATTCTTGCTTGCCGGACAGGGTTCGGGCGTCTTGTTGCCTGCACGGCTCCTCTACTCGGGCCTCATTTTGCCTTCGGGACACCGTTCGGGTCTATTCTTGGTCCGGGAATCTCCGTTCGGGCCTATGCTGGCCTGCTGGACTCTGTTCGGGCCTATGCTTGCCTGCGGGAATGACCGTTCGGGCCTATGTTGGCCTGCGGGACTCTCCGTTCGGGCCATTCTGGCCTGCGGGACTCTCCGTTCGGGCCTATTCTCTGGAGCGGGACTTTACTCGGGCCTATTCTTGCCTCCGGGCCTCCTCTATTCTTGCCTATTCTTGCCTCCGGGAATCTCCGTTCTGGCCTGTTCGGGCCTGCGGGACTCTGTTCGGGCCTATGCTTGCCTGCAGGAATCTCTGTTCCGCCCTACTCTGGCCTGCGGGACTCTCCGTTCAGGCCTATTCTGGCCTGCGGGACTCTGTTCGGGCCTATTCTTGCTCCGGGAATCGCCGGTCGGGCGTACCCTGGCTTGCGGGACTCTGTTCGGGCCTATGCTTGCCTGCAGGAATCTCTGTTCTGGCCTATTCTGGCCTGCAGGACTCTCCGTTCGGGCCTATTCTGTCCTGCAGGACTCTCCGTTCGGGCCTATTCTGGCCTGCAGGACTCTGTTTGGGCCTATGCTTGCCTACGGGAATCTCCGTTCAGGCGTATGCTGGCCTGCGGGTCTCTCCGTTCGGGCCTATTCTTGCCTGCGGGACTCTCCGTTTGGGCGTATCCTTGCCTGCGGGACTCTGTTCGGGCCTCTTCTTGCCCGCACGGCTCCTCTACTCGGGCCTATTTTTGCCTGTGGGACTCTATTGGGGCCTATTCTTGCCTCCGACAATCTCCGTTCGGGCCTATTCTGGCCTGCGGGACTCTTCGTTCGGGCCTAGGCTTCCCTTTGGCAATCTCCGTTCAGGCGTATGCTGGCCTGCGGGACTCTGTTCGGGCCTTTGGTTGCTTTCGGAAATCCCCGTTCTGGCCTATTCTGGCCTGCGGAATTCTGTTCGGGGCTATTCTTGCTCCGGGAATCTCTGTTCGGGACTATTCTGGCCTGTGGGACTCTGTTCGGGCCCATGCCTGCCTGCGGGGCTCTCTGTTCAGGCCTTTTTCGCCTACGGGACTCTCCGTTCGGGCCTATTCTCTGGAGCGGGACTTTAGTCGGGCCTACTCTTGCCTACGGGGCTCCTCTATTCTTGCCTCTGGGATTCTGTTCGGGCCTATTCTTGTCTGCGGGACTCTCCGTTTGAGCCTATTCTTGCCTGTGGTTCTCCGTTCAGGGCTACTCTTGCCAGCGAGACTCTGTTCGTGCCTCATCTTGCCTGCATGGCTGCTCTACTCGGGCCTACTCTTGCCTGCGGGACTCTGTTCGGGCCTATCCTTGCTCTGGGAAACTCCGTTCGGGCATACCCTGGCCTGCGGGACTCCGTTCGGGCCTATTCTGGCCTGCGGGACTCTGTTTGGGCCTATGCTTGCCTGCAGGAATCTCTGTTCCGGCCTATTGTGGCCTGCAGGACTCTCCGTTCGGGCCTATTCTGGCCTGCGGGACTCTGTTTGGGCCTATGCTTGCCTACGGGAATCTCCGTTCAGGCGTATGCTGGCCTGCGGTATTCTCAATTTGGGCATATTCTCTCGCCTCCGGGACTTTCCTTTGGGCCTATTCTCGCCTGTGCAACTCTCCGTTCGGGCCTATTCTTGCCTGCGGGACTCTCCGTTCCGGCCTATTCTTGCCTGCGGGTCTCTCCGTTCGGGACAATTCTGACCTGCAAAACTCTCCGTTCGGACCTAATCTAGCCTCTGGGAGTCTCCTTTGGGGTCTCCTGTTGCGTGCGGGGCTGCTCCATTCCAGCCTTTTGTGCTTACGGAGCTCCGATATTCGGTCCTGTTCTAGCATGCGGAGCTCCGCTACTCAGGCCTGATTGTGCGTGCGGGGCTCCGCTACTCGGGCCTGTTGGTGCATGCGGGGCTCCACTACTTGGGCCTGTTCTTGCATGCGGGGCTCCGCTACTCGGGTCTGTTCGTGCTTGCAGGGCTCTGCTACTCGGGCCTGTTCGTGCGTGCGGGGCTCCGCTATTCAGGCCTGATAGTGTGTGCGGGGCTCCTCTATTCAGGCCTGTCCTTCCCTGCGGGACTCTATTCGGGCCTATACTTCCCTGCGGGACTCTGTTCGGGCCTATTCTGGCCTGCGAGACCCTCCGTTCGCCCCCATTGTGGTCTGCGGGACCCTCGTTCGGGCCCATTCTCACCTTCGAGACCCTCTGTTCGGGCTTTTCTGGCCTGCGGGACTCTCCGTTCGGGCCTATTCTTGTGAGCGGGTCTCTATTCCGGCCTATTTTTGCCTAAGGGCTCCTCTATTCGGGCCTATTCTGGCCTGCGGGACTCTCCGTTCGGGCCTATTCTCACCTGGGGAACTCTCCGTTCGGGCCTTTCTGGCCTTCGGGACTCTGTTCGGGTCTCTTCTTGCCAGCGGGGCTCTTCGTTTGGGCCTATTCTTGCCTGCAGAACTCTGTTCGGGCCTCTTCTTGCCTGCACAGCCCCTCTGCTCGGGCCTATTTTTGCCTGCGGGACTCTGTCCAGGCCTATTGTTGCCCCCAGAAAACTCCGTTCAGTCCTATTCTGGCTTGTGGGACTCTGTTCGGGCCTATGCTTGCCTGCGGGAATCTCCTTTCAGGGTTATGCTGACCTGTGGGATTCTCAGTTTGGGCGTATTCTCGCCTGCAGGACATCTCTTCGGGCCTATTCTCGCCCGCGGGACCCTCCGTTCGGTCGTTTCTGGCCTGCGGGACTCTCCATTCGGGCCTAATCTTGGGAGCGGGAGCGGGACTCTACTCGGGCCTATTCTTGCCTAGGGGCCTCTTCTATTCGTGCTTCTTCTTGCCAGTGGGACTCTGTTCAGGCCCGTTCTTGCCTGCAGGATTCTGCGTTCGGGCTTATTCTTGCTTGCCGGACAGTGTTCGGGCGTCTTGTTGCCTGCACGGCTCCTCTACTCGGGCCTCATTTTGCCTTCGGGACACCGTTCGGGTCTATTCTTGGTCCGGGAATCTCCGTTCGGGCCTATGCTCGCCTGCTGGACTCTGTTCGGGCCTATGCTTGCCTGCGGGAATGACCGTTTGGGCCTATGTTTCCCTGCGGGACTGACCGGGCCTTTCTGACCTTCGGGACTCTGTTCGGGTCTCTTCTTGCCAGCGGGGCTCTTCGTTTGGGCCTATTCTTGCCTGCAGAACTCTGTTCGGGCCTCTTCTTGCCTGCACAGCCCCTCTACTCGGGCCTATTTTTGCCTGCAGGTCTCTGTCCAGGCCTATTGTTGCCCCCGGAAAACTCCGTTCGGTCCTATTCTGGCTTGTGGGACTCTGTTCGGGCCTATGCTTGCCTGCGGGAATCTCCTTTCAGGGTTATGCTGACCTGTGGGATTCTCAGTTTGGGCGTATTCTCGCCTGCAGGACATCTCTTCGGGCCTATTCTCGCCCGCGGGACCCTCCGTTCGGTCGTTTCTGGCCTGCGGGACTCTCCGTTCGGGCCTAATCTTGCCTGCAGGATTCTGCATTCGGGCTTACTCTTGCTTGCCGGACAGGGTTCGGGCGTCTTGTTGCCTGCACGGCTCCTCTACTCGGGCCTCATTTTGCCTTCGGGACACCGTTCGGGTCTATTCTTGGTCCGGGAATCTCCGTTCGGGCCTATGCTGGCCTGCTGGACTCTGTTCGGGCCTATGCTTGCCTGCGGGAATGACCGTTCGGGCCTATGTTGGCCTGCGGGACTCTCCGTTCGGGCCATTCTGGCCTGCGGGACTCTCCGTTCGGGCGTATTCTCTGGAGCGGGACTTTACTCGGGCCTATTCTTGCCTCCGGGCCTCCTCTATTCTTGCCTATTCTTGCCTCCGGGAATCTCCGTTCTGGCCTGTTCGGGCCTGCGGGACTCTGTTCGGGCCTATGCTTGCCTGCAGGAATCTCTGTTCCGCCCTACTCTGGCCTGCGGGACTCTCCGTTCAGGCCTATTCTGGCCTGCGGGACTCTGTTCGGTCCTATTTTTGCTCCGGGAATCGCCGGTCGGGCGTACCCTGGCTTGCGGGACTCTGTTCGGGCCTATGCTTGCCTGCAGGAATCTCTGTTCTGGCCTATTCTGGCCTGCAGGACTCTGTTTGGGCCTATGCTTGCCTACGGGAATCTCCGTTCAGGCGTATGCTGGCCTGCGGGTCTCTCCGTTCGGGCCTATTCTTGCCTGCGGGACTCTCCGTTTGGGCGTATCCTTGCCTGCGGGACTCTGTTCGGGCCTCTTCTTGCCCGCACGGCTCCTCTACTCGGGCCTATTTTTGCCTGTGGGACTCTATTGGGGCCTATTCTTGCCTCCGACAATCTCCGTTCGGGCCTATTCTGGCCTGCGGGACTCTTCGTTCGGGCCTAGGCTTCCCTTTGGCAATCTCCGTTCAGGCGTATGCTGGCCTGCGGGACTCTGTTCGGGCCTTTGGTTGCTTTCGGAAATCCCCGTTCTGGCCTATTCTGGCCTGCGGAATTCTGTTCGGGGCTATTCTTGCTCCGGGAATCTCTGTTCGGGACTATTCTGGCCTGTGGGACTCTGTTCGGGCCCATGCCTGCCTGCGGGGCTCTCTGTTCAGGCCTTTTTCGCCTACGGGACTCTCCGTTCGGGCCTATTCTCTGGAGCGGGACTTTAGTCGGGCCTACTCTTGCCTACGGGGCTCCTCTATTCTTGCCTCTGGGATTCTGTTCGGGCCTATTCTTGTCTGCGGGACTCTCCGTTTGAGCCTATTCTTGCCTGTGGGTTCTCCGTTCAGGGCTACTCTTGCCAGCGAGACTCTGTTCGTGCCTCATCTTGCCTGCATGGCTGCTCTACTCGGGCCTACTCTTGCCTGCGGGACTCTGTTCGGGCCTATCCTTGCTCTGGGAAACTCCCTTCGGGCATACCCTGGCCTGCGGGACTCCGTTCGGGCCTATTCTGGCCTGCGGGACTCTGTTTGGGCCTATGCTTGCCTGCAGGAATCTCTGTTCCGGCCTATTGTGGCCTGCAGGACTCTCCGTTCGGGCCTATTGTGGCCTGCGGGACTCTGTTTGGGCCTATGCTTGCCTACGGGAATCTCCGTTCAGGCGTATGCTGGCCTGCGGTATTCTCAATTTGGGCATATTCTCTCGCCTCCGGGACTTTCCTTTGGGCCTATTCTCGCCTGTGCAACTCTCCGTTCGGGCCTATTCTTGCCTGCGGGACTCTCCGTTCCGGCCTATTCTTGCCTGCGGGTCTCTCCGTTCGGGACAATTCTGACCTGCAAAACTCTCCGTTCGGACCTAATCTAGCCTCTGGGAGTCTCCTTTGGGGTCTCCTGTTGCGTGCGGGGCTGCTCCATTCCAGCCTTTTGTGCTTACGGAGCTCCGATATTCGGTCCTGTTCTAGCATGCGGAGCTCCGCTACTCAGGCCTGATTGTGCGTGCGGGGCTCCGCTACTCGGGCCTGTTGGTGCATGCGGGGCTCCACTACTTGGGCCTGTTCTTGCATGCGGGGCTCCGCTACTCGGGTCTGTTCGTGCTTGCAGGGCTCTGCTACTCGGGCCTGTTCATGCGTGCGGGGCTCCGCTATTCAGGCCTGATAGTGTGTGCGGGGCTCCTCTATTCAGGCCTGTCCTTCCCTGCGGGACTCTATTCGGGCCTATACTTCCCTGCGGGACTCTGTTCGGGCCTATTCTGGCCTGCGAGACCCTCCGTTCGCCCCCATTGTGGTCTGCGGGACCCTCGTTCGGGCCCATTCTCACCTTCGAGACCCTCTGTTCGGGCTTTTCTGGCCTGCGGGACTCTCCGTTCGGGCCTATTCTTGTGAGCGGGTCTCTATTCCGGCCTATTTTTGCCTAAGGGCTCCTCTATTCGGGCCTATTCTGGCCTGCGGGACTCTCCGTTCGGGCCTATTCTCACCTGGGGAACTCTCCGTTCGGGCCTTTCTGGCCTTCGGGACTCTGTTCGGGTCTCTTCTTGCCAGCGGGGCTCTTCGTTTGGGCCTATTCTTGCCTGCAGAACTCTGTTCGGGCCTCTTCTTGCCTGCACAGCCCCTCTGCTCGGGCCTATTTTTGCCTGCGGGACTCTGTCCAGGCCTATTGTTGCCCCCGGAAAACTCCGTTCAGTCCTATTCTGGCTTGTGGGACTCTGTTCGGGCCTATGCTTGCCTGCGGGAATCTCCTTTCAGGGTTATGCTGACCTGTGGGATTCTCAGTTTGGGCGTATTCTCGCCTGCAGGACATCTCTTCGGGCCTATTCTCGCCCGCGGGACCCTCCGTTCGGTCGTTTCTGGCCTGCGGGACTCTCCATTCGGGCCTAATCTTGGGAGCGGGAGCGGGACTCTACTCGGGCCTATTCTTGCCTAGGGGCCTCTTCTATTCGTGCTTCTTCTTGCCAGTGGGACTCTGTTCAGGCCCGTTCTTGCCTGCAGGATTCTGCGTTCGGGCTTATTCTTGCTTGCCGGACAGTGTTCGGGCGTCTTGTTGCCTGCACGGCTCCTCTACTCGGGCCTCATTTTGCCTTCGGGACACCGTTCGGGTCTATTCTTGGTCCGGGAATCTCCGTTCGGGCCTATGCTCGCCTGCTGGACTCTGTTCGGGCCTATGCTTGCCTGCGGGAATGACCGTTTGGGCCTATGTTTCCCTGCGGGACTGACCGGGCCTTTCTGACCTTCGGGACTCTGTTCGGGTCTCTTCTTGCCAGCGGGGCTCTTCGTTTGGGCCTATTCTTGCCTGCAGAACTCTGTTCGGGCCTCTTCTTGCCTGCACAGCCCCTCTACTCGGGCCTATTTTTGCCTGCAGGTCTCTGTCCAGGCCTATTGTTGCCCCCGGAAAACTCCGTTCGGTCCTATTCTGGCTTGTGGGACTCTGTTCGGGCCTATGCTTGCCTGCGGGAATCTCCTTTCAGGGTTATGCTGACCTGTGGGATTCTCAGTTTGGGCGTATTCTCGCCTGCAGGACATCTCTTCGGGCCTATTCTCGCCCGCGGGACCCTCCGTTCGGTCGTTTCTGGCCTGCGGGACTCTCCGTTCGGGCCTAATCTTGCCTGCAGGATTCTGCGTTCGGGCTTATTCTTGCTTGCCGGACAGGGTTCGGGCGTCTTGTTGCCTGCACGGCTCCTCTACTCGGGCCTCATTTTGCCTTCGGGACACCGTTCGGGTCTATTCTTGGTCCGGGAATCTCCGTTCGGGCCTATGCTGGCCTGCTGGACTCTGTTCGGGCCTATGCTTGCCTGCGGGAATGACCGTTCGGGCCTATGTTGGCCTGCGGGACTCTCCGTTCGGGCCATTCTGGCCTGCGGGACTCTCCGTTCGGGCCTATTCTCTGGAGCGGGACTTTACTCGGGCCTATTCTTGCCTCCGGGCCTCCTCTATTCTTGCCTATTCTTGCCTCCGGGAATCTCCGTTCTGGCCTGTTCGGGCCTGCGGGACTCTGTTCGGGCCTATGCTTGCCTGCAGGAATCTCTGTTCCGCCCTACTCTGGCCTGCGGGACTCTCCGTTCAGGCCTATTCTGGCCTGCGGGACTCTGTTCGGGCCTATTCTTGCTCCGGGAATCGCCGGTCGGGCGTACCCTGGCTTGCGGGACTCTGTTCGGGCCTATGCTTGCCTGCAGGAATCTCTGTTCTGGCCTATTCTGGCCTGCAGGACTCTCCGTTCGGGCCTATTCTGTCCTGCAGGACTCTCCGTTCGGGCCTATTCTGGCCTGCAGGACTCTGTTTGGGCCTATGCTTGCCTACGGGAATCTCTGTTCAGGCGTATGCTGGCCTGCGGGTCTCTCCGTTCGGGCCTATTCTTGCCTGCGGGACTCTCCGTTTGGGCGTATCCTTGCCTGCGGGACTCTGTTCGGGCCTCTTCTTGCCCGCACGGCTCCTCTACTCGGGCCTATTTTTGCCTGTGGGACTCTATTGGGGCCTATTCTTGCCTCCGACAATCTCCGTTCGGGCCTATTCTGGCCTGCGGGACTCTTCGTTCGGGCCTAGGCTTCCCTTTGGCAATCTCCGTTCAGGCGTATGCTGGCCTGCGGGACTCTGTTCGGGCCTTTGGTTGCTTTCAGAAATCCCCGTTCTGGCCTATTCTGGCCTGCGGAATTCTGTTCGGGGCTATTCTTGCTCCGGGAATCTCTGTTCGGGACTATTCTGGCCTGTGGGACTCTGTTCGGGCCCATGCCTGCCTGCGGGGCTCTCTGTTCAGGCCTTTTTCGCCTACGGGACTCTCCGTTCGGGCCTATTCTCTGGAGCGGGACTTTAGTCGGGCCTACTCTTGCCTACGGGGCTCCTCTATTCTTGCCTCTGGGATTCTGTTCGGGCCTATTCTTGTCTGCGGGACTCTCCGTTTGAGCCTATTCTTGCCTGTGGTTCTCCGTTCAGGGCTACTCTTGCCAGCGAGACTCTGTTCGTGCCTCATCTTGCCTGCATGGCTGCTCTACTCGGGCCTACTCTTGCCTGCGGGACTCTGTTCGGGCCTATCCTTGCTCTGGGAAACTCCCTTCGGGCATACCCTGGCCTGCGGGACTCCGTTCGGGCCTATTCTGGCCTGCGGGACTCTGTTTGGGCCTATGCTTGCCTGCAGGAATCTCTGTTCCGGCCTATTGTGGCCTGCAGGACTCTCCGTTCGGGCCTATTGTGGCCTGCGGGACTCTGTTTGGGCCTATGCTTGCCTACGGGAATCTCCGTTCAGGCGTATGCTGGCCTGCGGTATTCTCAATTTGGGCATATTCTCTCGCCTCCGGGACTTTCCTTTGGGCCTATTCTCGCCTGTGCAACTCTCCGTTCGGGCCTATTCTGGCCTGCGGGACTCTGTTTGGGCCTATGCTTGCCTGCAGGAATCTCTGTTCCGGCCTATTGTGGCCTGCAGCACTCTCCGTTTGGGCCTATTCTGGCCTACGGGACTCTGTTTGGGCCTATGCTTGCCTACGGGAATCTCCGTTCAGGCGTATGCTGGCCTGCGGTGTTCTCAATTTGGGCATATTCTCTCGCCTCCGGGACTTTCCTTTGGGCCTATTCTCGCCTGCGCATCTCTCCGTTCGGGCCTATTCTTGCCTGCGGGACTCTCCGTTCCGGCCTATTCTTGCCTGCGGGTCTCTCCGTTCGGGACAATTCTGACCTGCAAAACTCTCCGTTCGGACCTAATCTAGCCTCTGGGAGTCTCCTTTGGGGTCTCCTGTTGCGTGCGGGGCTGCTCCATTCCAGCCTTTTGTGCTTACGGAGCTCCGATATTCGGTCCTGTTCTAGCATGCGGAGCTCCACTACTCAGGCCTGATTGTGCGTGCGGGGCTCCGCTACTCGGGCCTGTTGGTGCATGCGGGGCTCCACTACTTGGGCCTGTTCTTGCATGCGGGGCTCCGCTACTCGGGTCTGTTCGTGCTTGCAGGGCTCTGCTACTCGGGCCTGTTCGTGCGTGCGGGGCTCCGCTATTCAGGCCTGATAGTGTGTGCGGGGCTCCTCTATTCAGGCCTGTCCTTCCCTGCGGGACTCTATTCGGGCCTATACTTCCCTGCGGGACTCTGTTCGGGCCTATTCTGGCCTGCGAGACCCTCCGTTCGCCCCTATTGTGGTCTGCGGGACCCTCGTTCGGGCCCATTCTCACCTTCGAGACCCTCTGTTCGGGCTTTTCTGGCCTGCGGGACTCTCCGTTCGGGCCTATTCTTGTGAGCGGGTCTCTATTCGGGCCTATTTTTGCCTAAGGGCTCCTCTATTCGGGCCTATTCTGGCCTGCGGGACTCTCCGTTCGGGCCTATTCTCACCTGGGGAACTCTCCGTTCGGGCCTTTCTGGCCTTCGGGACTCTGTTCGGGTCTCTTCTTGCCAGCGGGGCTCTTCGTTTGGGCCTATTCTTGCCTGCAGAACTCTGTTCGGGCCTCTTCTTGCCTGCACAGCCCCTCTACTCGGGCCTCTTTTTGCCTGCGGGACTCTGTCCAGGCCTATTGTTGCCCCCGGAAAACTCCGTTCGGTCCTATTCTGGCTTGTGGGACTCTGTTCGGGCCTATGCTTGCCTGCGGGAATCTCCTTTCAGGGTTATGCTGACCTGTGGGATTCTCAGTTTGGGCGTATTCTCGCCTGCAGGACATCTCTTCGGGCCTATTCTCGCCCGCGGGACCCTCCGTTCGGTCGTTTCTGGCCTGCGGGACTCTCCGTTCGGGCCTAATCTTGCCTGCAGGATTCTGCGTTCGGGCTTACTCTTGCTTGCCGGACTGGGTTCGGGCGTCTTGTTGCCTGCACGGCTCCTCTACTCGGGCCTCATTTTGCCTTCGGGACACCGTTCGGGTCTATTCTTGGTCCGGGAATCTCCGTTCGGGCCTATGCTGGCCTGCTGGACTCTGTTCGGGCCTATGCTTGCCTGCGGGAATGACCGTTCGGGCCTATGTTGGCCTGCGGGACTCTCCGTTCGGGCCTTTCTTGCCTGCGGGACTCTCCGTTCGGGACTATTCTCTGGAGCGGGACTTTACTCGGGCCTATTCTTGCCTCCGGGCCTCCTCTATTCTTGCCTATTCTTGCCTCCGGGAATCTCCGTTCTGGCCTGTTCGGGCCTGCGGGACTCTGTTCGGGCCTATGCTTGCCTGCAGGAATCTCTGTTCCGCCCTACTCTGGCCTGCGGGACTCTCCGTTCGGGCGTATTCTGGCCTGCGGGACTCTGATCGGGCCTATTCTTAGTCCGGGAATCTCCGATCGGGAGTACCCTGGCTTGCGGGACTCTGTTCGGGCCTATGCTTGCCTGCAGGAATCTCTGTTCCGGCCTATTCTGGCCTGCAGGACTCTGTTTGGGCCTATGCTTGCCTACGGGAATCTCCGTTCAGGCGTATGCTGGCCTGCCGGTCTCTCTGTTCGGGCCTATTCTTGCCTGCGGGTCTCTCCGTTCGTGCCTATTCTTGCCTGCGGGACTCTCCGTTTGGGCCTATTCTGGCCTGCAGGACTCTGTTTGGGCCTATGCTTGCCTACGGGAATCTCCGTTCAGGCGTATGCTGGCCTGCGGGTCTCTCCGTTCGGGCCTATTCTTGCCTGCGGGACTCTCCGTTTGGGCGTATCCTTGCCTGCGGGACTCTGTTCGGGCCTCTTCTTGCCCGCACGGCTCCTCTACTCGGGCCTATTTTTGCCTGTGGGACTCTATTGGGGCCTATTCTTGCCTCCGACAATCTCCGTTCGGGCCTATTCTGGCCTGCGGGACTCTTCGTTCGGGCCTAGGCTTCCCTTTGGCAATCTCCGTTCAGGCGTATGCTGGCCTGCGGGACTCTGTTCGGGCCTTTGGTTGCTTTCGGAAATCCCCGTTCTGGCCTATTCTGGCCTGCGGAATTCTGTTCGGGGCTATTCTTGCTCCGGGAATCTCTGTTCGGGACTATTCTGGCCTGTGGGACTCTGTTCGGGCCCATGCCTGCCTGTGGGGCTCTCTGTTCAGGCCTTTTTCGCCTACGGGACTCTCCGTTCGGGCCTATTCTCTGGAGCGGGACTTTAGTCGGGCCTACTCTTGCCTACGGGGCTCCACTATTCTTACCTCTGGGATTCTGTTCGGGCCTATTCTTGCCTGCGGGAATCTCCTTTCAGGGTTATGCTGACCTGTGGGATTCTCAGTTTGGGCGTATTCTCGCCTGCAGGACATCTCTTCGGGCCTATTCTCGCCCGCGGGACCCTCCGTTCGGTCGTTTCTGGCCTGCGGGACTCTCCATTCGGGCCTAATCTTGGGAGCGGGAGCGGGACTCTACTCGGGCCTATTCTTGCCTAGGGGCCTCTTCTATTCGTGCTTCTTCTTGCCAGTGGGACTCTGTTCAGGCCCGTTCTTGCCTGCAGGATTCTGCGTTCGGGCTTATTCTTGCTTGCCGGACAGTGTTCGGGCGTCTTGTTGCCTGCACGGCTCCTCTACTCGGGCCTCATTTTGCCTTCGGAACACCGGTCGGGTCTATTCTTGGTCCGGGAATCTCCGTTCGGGCCTATGCTCGCCTGCTGGACTCTGTTCGGGCCTATGCTTGCCTGCGGGAATGACCGTTCGGGCCTATGTTTCCCTGCGGGACTGACCGTTCGGGCCTTTCTGACCTTCGGGACTCTGTTCGTGTCTCTTCTTGCCAGCGGGGCTCTTCGTTTGGGCCTATTCTTGCCTGCAGAACTCTGTTCGGGCCTCTTCTTGCCTGCACAGCCCCTCTACTCGGGCCTCTTTTTGCCTGCGGGTCTCTGTCCAGGCCTATTGTTGCCCCCGGAAAACTCCGTTCGGTCCTATTCTGGCTTGTGGGACTCTGTTCGGGCCTATGCTTGCCTGCGGGAATCTCCTTTCAGGGTTATGCTGACCTGTGGGATTCTCAGTTTGGGCGTATTCTCGCCTGCAGGACATCTCTTCGGGCCTATTCTCGCCCGCGGGACCCTCCGTTCGGTCGTTTCTGGCCTGCGGGACTCTCCGTTCGGGCCTAATCTTGCCTGCAGGATTCTGCGTTCGGGCTTACTCTTGCTTGCCGGACAGGGTTCGGGCGTCTTCTTGCCTGCACGGCTCCTCTACTCGGGCCTCATTTTGCCTTCGGGACACCGTTCGGGTCTATTCTTGGTCCGGGAATCTCCGTTCGGGCCTATGCTCGCCTGCTGGACTCTGTTCGGGCCTATGCTTGCCTGCGGGAATGACCGTTCAGGCCTATGTTGGCCTGCGGGACTCTCCGTTCGGGCCATTCTGGCCTGCGGGACTCTCCGTTCGGGCCTATTCTCTGGAGCGGGACTTTACTCGGGCCTATTCTTGCCTCCGGGCCTCCTCTATTCTTGCCTATTCTTGCCTCCGGGAATCTCCGTTCTGGCCTGTTCGGGCCTGCGGGACTCTGTTCGGGCCTATGCTTGCCTGCAGGAATCTCTGTTCCGCCCTACTCTGGCCTGCGGGACTCTCCGTTCAGGCCTATTCTGGCCTGCGGGACTCTGTTCGGGCCTATTTTTGCTCCGGGAATCGCCGGTCGGGCGTACCCTGGCTTGCGGGACTCTGTTCGGGCCTATGCTTGCCTGCAGGAATCTCTGTTCTGGCCTATTCTGGCCTGCAGGACTCTCCGTTCGGGCCTATTCTGGCCTGCAGGACTCTGTTTGGGCCTATGCTTGCCTACGGGAATCTCCGTTCAGGCGTATGCTGGCCTGCGGGTCTCTCCGTTCGGGCCTATTCTTGCCTGCGGGACTCTCCGTTTGGGTGTATCCTTGCCTGCGGGACTCTGTTCGGGCCTCTTCTTGCCCGCACGGCTCCTCTACTCGGGCCTATTTTTGCCTGTGGGACTCTATTGGGGCCTATTCTTGCCTCCGACAATCTCCGTTCGGGCCTATTCTGGCCTGCGGGACTCTTCGTTCGGGCCTAGGCTTCCCTTTGGCAATCTCCGTTCAGGCGTATGCTGGCCTGCGGGACTCTGTTCGGGCCTTTGGTTGCTTTCGGAAATCCCCGTTCTGGCCTATTCTGGCCTGCGGAATTCTGTTGGGGGCTATTCTTGCTCCGGGAATCTCTGTTCGGGACTATTCTGGCCTGTGGGACTCTGTTCGGGCCCATGCCTGCCTGCGGGGCTCTCTGTTCAGGCCTTTTTCGCCTACGGGACTCTCCGTTCGGGCCTATTCTCTGGAGCGGGACTTTAGTCGGGCCTACTCTTGCCTACGGGGCTCCTCTATTCTTGCCTCTGGGATTCTGTTCGGGCCTATTCTTGTCTGCGGGACTCTCCGTTTGAGCCTATTCTTGCCTGTGGGTTCTCCGTTTAGGGCTACTCTTGCCAGCGAGACTCTGTTCGTGCCTCATCTTGCCTGCATGGCTGCTCTACTCGGGCCTACTCTTGCCTGCGGGACTCTGTTCGGGCCTATCCTTGCTCTGGGAAACTCCCTTCGGGCATACCCTGGTCTGCGGGACTCCGTTCGGGCCTATTCTGGCCTGCGGGACTCTGTTTGGGCCTATGCTTGCCTGCAGGAATCTCTGTTCCGGCCTATTGTGGCCTGCAGGACTCTCCGTTCGGGCCTATTGTGGCCTGCGGGACTCTGTTTGGGCCTATGCTTGCCTACGGGAATCTCCGTTCAGGCGTATGCTGGCCTGCGGTATTCTCAATTTGGGCATATTCTCTCACCTCCGGGACTTTCCTTTGGGCCTATTCTCGCCTGTGCAACTCTCCGTTCGGGCCTATTCTTGCCTGCGGGACTCTCCGTTCCGGCCTATTCTTGCCTGCGGGTCTCTCCGTTCCGGACAATTCTGACCTGCAAAACTCTCCGTTCGGACCTAATCTAGCCTCTGGGAGTCTCCTTTGGGGTCTCCTGTTGCGTGCGGGGCTGCTCCATTCCAGCCTTTTGTGCTTACGGAGCTCCGATATTCGGTCCTGTTCTAGCATGCGGAGCTCCGCTACTCAGGCCTGATTGTGCGTGCGGGGCTCCGCTACTCGGGCCTGTTGGTGCATGCGGGGCTCCACTACTTGGGCCTGTTCTTGCATGCGGGGCTCCGCTACTCGGGTCTGTTCGTGCTTGCAGGGCTCTGCTACTCGGGCCTGTTCGTGCGTGCGGGGCTCCGCTATTCAGGCCTGATAGTGTGTGCGGGGCTCCTCTATTCAGGCCTGTCCTTCCCTGCGGGACTCTATTCGGGCCTATACTTCCCTGCGGGACTCTGTTCGGGCCTATTCTGGCCTGCGAGACCCTCCGTTCGCCCCCATTGTGGTCTGCGGGACCCTCGTTCGGGCCCATTCTCACCTTCGAGACCCTCTGTTCGGGCTTTTCTGGCCTGCGGGACTCTCCGTTCGGGCCTATTCTTGTGAGCGGGTCTCTATTCCGGCCTATTTTTGCCTAAGGGCTCCTCTATTCGGGCCTATTCTGGCCTGCGGGACTCTCCGTTCGGGCCTATTCTCACCTGGGGAACTCTCCGTTCGGGCCTTTCTGGCCTTCGGGACTCTGTTCGGGTCTCTTCTTGCCAGCGGGGCTCTTCGTTTGGGCCTATTCTTGCCTGCAGAACTCTGTTCGGGCCTCTTCTTGCCTGCACAGCCCCTCTACTCGGGCCTCTTTTTGCCTGCGGGACTCTGTCCAGGCCTATTGTTGCCCCCGGAAAACTCCGTTCGGTCCTATTCTGGCTTGTGGGACTCTGTTCGGGCCTATGCTTGCCTGCGGGAATCTCCTTTCAGGGTTATGCTGACCTGTGGGATTCTCAGTTTGGGCGTATTCTCGCCTGCAGGACATCTCTTCGGGCCTATTCTCGCCCGCGGGACCCTCCGTTCGGTCGTTTCTGGCCTGCGGGACTCTCCGTTCGGGCCTAATCTTGCCTGCAGGATTCTGCCTTCGGGCTTACTCTTGCTTGCCGGACAGGGTTCGGGCGTCTTCTTGCCTGCACGGCTCCTCTACTCGGGCCTCATTTTGCCTTCGGGACACCGTTCGGGTCTATTCTTGGTCCGGGAATCTCCGTTCGGGCCTATGCTGGCCTGCTGGACTCTGTTCGGGCCTATGCTTGCCTGCGGGAATGACCGTTCGGGCCTATGTTGGCCTGCGGGACTCTCCGTTCGGGCCTTTATTGCCTGCGGGACTCTCCGTTCGGGCCTACTTCTCTGGAGCGGGACTTTACTCGGGCCTATTCTTGCCTCCGGGCCTCCTCTATTCTTGCCTATTCTTGCCTCCGGGAATCTCCGTTCTGGCCTGTTCGGGCCTGCGGGACTCTGTTCGGGCCTATGCTTGCCTGCAGGAATCTCTGTTCCGCCCTACTCTGGCCTGCGGGACTCTCCGTTCGGGCGTATTCTGGCCTGCGGGACTCTGATCGGGCCTATTCTTAGTCCGGGAATCTCCGATCGGGAGTACCCTGGCTTGCAGGACTCTGTTCGGGCCTATGCTTGCCTGCAGGAATCTCTGTTCCGGCCTATTCTGGCCTGCAGGACTCTGTTTGGGCCTATGCTTGCCTACGGGAATCTCCGTTCAGGCGTATGCTGGCCTGCGGGTCTCTCTGTTCGGGCCTATTCTTGCCTGCGGGACTCTCCGTTTGGGCGTATCCTTGCCTGCGGGACTCTGTTCGGGCCTCTTCTTGCCCGCACGGCTCCTCTACTCGGGCCTATTTTTGCCTGTGGGACTCTATTGGGGCCTATTCTTGCCTCCGACAATCTCCGTTCGGGCCTATTCTGGCCTGCGGGACTCTTCGTTCGGGCCTAGGCTTCCCTTTGGCAATCTCCGTTCAGGCGTATGCTGGCCTGCGGGACTCTGTTCGGGCCTTTGGTTGCTTTCGGAAATCCCCGTTCTGGCCTATTCTGGCCTGCGGAATTCTGTTGGGGGCTATTCTTGCTCCGGGAATCTCTGTTCGGGACTATTCTGGCCTGTGGGACTCTGTTCGGGCCCATGCCTGCCTGCGGGGCTCTCTGTTCAGGCCTTTTTCGCCTACGGGACTCTCCGTTCGGGCCTATTCTCTGGAGCGGGACTTTAGTCGGGCCTACTCTTGCCTACGGGGCTCCACTATTCTTACCTCTGGGATTCTGTTCGGGCCTATTCTTGTGTGCGGGACTCTACCTTTGAGCCTATTCTTGCCTGTGGGTTCTCCGTTCAGGGCTACTCTTGCCAGCGAGACTCTGTTCGTGCCTCATCTTGCCTTCATGGCTGCTCTACTCGGGCCTACTCTTGCCTGCGGGACTCTGTTCGGGCCTATCCTTGCTCTGGGAATCTCCGTTCGGGCATACCCTGGCCTGCGGGACTCCGTTCGGGCCTATTCTGGCCTGCGGGACTCTGTTTGGGCCTATGCTTGCCTGCAGGAATCTCTGTTCCGGCCTATTGTGGCCTGCAGCACTCTCCGTTTGGGCCTATTCTGGCCTACGGGACTCTGTTTGGGCCTATGCTTGCCTACGGGAATCTCCGTTCAGGCGTATGCTGGCCTGCGGTGTTCTCAATTTGGGCATATTCTCTCGCCTCCGGGACTTTCCTTTGGGCCTATTCTCGCCTGCGCATCTCTCCGTTCGGGCCTATTCTTGCCTGCGGGACTCTCCGTTCCGGCCTATTCTTGCCTGCGGGTCTCTCCGTTCGGGACAATTCTGACCTGCAAAACTCTCCGTTCGGACCTAGTCTAGCCTCTGGGAGTCTCCTTTGGGGTCTCCTGTTGCGTGCGGGGCTGCTCCATTCCAGCCTTTTGTGCTTACGGAGCTCCGATATTCGGTCCTGTTCTAGCATGCGGAGCTCCGCTACTCAGGCCTGATTGTGCGTGCGGGGCTCCGCTACTCGGGCCTGTTGGTGCATGCGGGGCTCCACTACTTGGGCCTGTTCTTGCATGCGGGGCTCCGCTACTCGGGTCTGTTCGTGCTTGCAGGGCTCTGCTACTCGGGCCTGTTCGTGCGTGCAGGGCTCCGCTATTCAGGCCTGATAGTGTGTGCGGGGCTCCTCTATTCAGGCCTGTCCTTCCCTGCGGGACTCTATTCGGGCCTATACTTCCCTGCGGGACTCTGTTCGGGCCTATTCTGGCCTGCGAGACCCTCCGTTCGCCCCTATCGTGGTCTGCGGGACCCTCGTTCGGGCACATTCTCGCCTTCGAGACCCTCTGTTCGGGCTTTTCTGGCCTGCGGGACTCTCCGTTCGGGCCTATTCTTGTGAGCGGGTCTCTATTCGGGCCTATTTTTGCCTAAGGGCTCCTCTATTCGGGCCTATTCTGGCCTGCGGGACTCTCCGTTCGGGCCTATTCTCACCTGGGGAACTCTCCGTTCGGGCCTTTCTGGCCTTCGGGACTCTGTTCGGGTCTCTTCTTGCCAGCGGGGCTCTTCGTTTGGGCCTATTCTTGCCTGCAGAACTCTGTTCGGGCCTCTTCTTGCCTGCACAGCCCCTCTACTCGGGCCTCTTTTTGCCTGCGGGACTCTGTCCAGGCCTATTGTTGCCCCCGGAAAACTCCGTTCGGTCCTATTCTGGCTTGTGGGACTCTGTTCGGGCCTATGCTTGCCTGCGGGAATCTCCTTTCAGGGTTATGCTGACCTGTGGGATTCTCAGTTTGGGCGTATTCTCGCCTGCAGGACATCTCTTCGGGCCTATTCTCGCCCGCGGGACCCTCCGTTCGGTCGTTTCTGGCCTGCGGGACTCTCCATTCGGGCCTAATCTTGGGAGCGGGAGCGGGACTCTACTCGGGCCTATTCTTGCCTAGGGGCCTCTTCTATTCGTGCTTCTTCTTGCCAGTGGGACTCTGTTCAGGCCCGTTCTTGCCTGCAGGATTCTGCGTTCGGGCTTATTCTTGCTTGCCGGACAGTGTTCGGGCGTCTTGTTGCCTGCACGGCTCCTCTACTCGGGCCTCATTTTGCCTTCGGGACACCGTTCGGGTCTATTTTTGGTCCGGGAATCTCCGTTCGGGCCTATGCTCGCCTGCTGGACTCTGTTCGGGCCTATGCTTGCCTGCGGGAATGACCGTTCGGGCCTATGTTTCCCTGCGGGACTGACCGTTCGGGCCTTTCTGACCTTCGGGACTCTGTTCGTGTCTCTTCTTGCCAGCGGGGCTCTTCGTTTGGGCCTATTCTTGCCTGCAGAACTCTGTTCGGGCCTCTTCTTGCCTGCACAGCCCCTCTACTCGGGCCTATTTTTGCCTGCGGGTCTCTGTCCAGGCCTATTGTTGCCCCCGGAAAACTCCGTTCAGTCCTATTCTGGCTTGTGGGACTCTGTTCGGGCCTATGCTTGCCTGCGGGAATCTCCTTTCAGGGTTATGCTGACCTGTGGGATTCTCAGTTTGGGCGTATTCTCGCCTGCAGGACATCTCTTCGGGCCTATTCTCGCCCGCGGGACCCTCCGTTCGGTCGTTTCTGGCCTGCGGGACTCTCCGTTCGGGCCTAATCTTGCCTGCAGGATTCTGCGTTCGGGCTTACTCTTGCTTGACGGACAGGGTTCGGGCGTCTTCTTGCCTGCACGGCTCCTCTACTCGGGCCTCATTTTGCCTTCGGGACACCGTTCGGGTCTATTCTTGGTCCGGGAATCTCCGTTCGGGCCTATGCTGGCCTGCTGGACTCTGTTCGGGCCTATGCTTGCCTGCGGGAATGACCGTTCGGGCCTATGTTGGCCTGCGGGACTCTCCGTTCGGGCCATTCTGGCCTGCGGGACTCTCCGTTCGGGCCTATTCTCTGGAGCGGGACTTTACTCGGGCCTATTCTTGCCTCCGGGCCTCCTCTATTCTTGCCTATTCTTGCCTCCGGGAATCTCCGTTCTGGCCTGTTCGGGCCTGCGGGACTCTGTTCGGGCCTATGCTTGCCTGCAGGAATCTCTGTTCCGCCCTACTCTGGCCTGCGGGACTCTCCGTTCAGGCCTATTCTGGCCTGCGGGACTCTGTTCGGGCCTATTTTTGCTCCGGGAATCGCCGGTCGGGCGTACCCTGGCTTGCGGGACTCTGTTCGGGCCTATGCTTGCCTGCAGGAATCTCTGTTCTGGCCTATTCTGGCCTGCAGGACTCTCCGTTCGGGCCTATTCTGGCCTGCAGGACTCTGTTTGGGCCTATGCTTGCCTACGGGAATCTCCGTTCAGGCGTATGCTGGCCTGCGGGTCTCTCCGTTCGGGCCTATTCTTGCCTCTGGGACTCTCCGTTTGGGTGTATCCTTGCCTGCGGGACTCTGTTCGGGCCTCTTCTTGCCCGCACGGCTCCTCTACTCGGGCCTATTTTTGCCTGTGGGACTCTATTGGGGCCTATTCTTGCCTCCGACAATCTCCGTTCGGGCCTATTCTGGCCTGCGGGACTCTTCGTTCGGGCCTAGGCTTCCCTTTGGCAATCTCCGTTCAGGCGTATGCTGGCCTGCGGGACTCTGTTCGGGCCTTTGGTTGCTTTCGGAAATCCCCGTTCTGGCCTATTCTGGCCTGCGGAATTCTGTTCGGGGCTATTCTTGCTCCGGGAATCTCTGTTCGGGACTATTCTGGCCTGTGGGACTCTGTTCGGGCCCATGCCTGCCTGCGGGGCTCTCTGTTCAGGCCTTTTTCGCCTACGGGACTCTCCGTTCGGGCCTATTCTCTGGAGCGGGACTTTAGTCGGGCCTACTCTTGCCTACGGGGCTCCTCTATTCTTGCCTCTGGGATTCTGTTCGGGCCTATTCTTGTCTGCGGAACTCTCCGTTTGAGCCTATTCTTGCCTGTGGGTTCTCCGTTCAGGGCTACTCTTGCCAGCGAGACTCTGTTCGTGCCTCATCTTGCCTGCATGGCTGCTCTACTCGGGCCTACTCTTGCCTGCGGGACTCTGTTCGGGCCTATCCTTGCTCTGGGAAACTCCCTTCGGGCATACCCTGGCCTGCGGGACTCCGTTCGGGCCTATTCTGGCCTGCGGGACTCTGTTTTTGGCTATGCTTGCCTGCAGGAATCTCTGTTCCGGCCTATTGTGGCCTGCAGGACTCTCCGTTCGGGCCTATTGTGGCCTGCGGGACTCTGTTTGGGCCTATGCTTGCCTACGGGAATCTCCGTTCAGGCGTATGCTGGCCTGCGGTGTTCTCAATTTGGGCATATTCTCTCACCTCCGGGACTTTCCTTTGGGCCTATTCTCGCCTGTGCAACTCTCCGTTCGGGCCTATTCTTGCCTGCGGGACTCTCCGTTCCGGCCTATTCTTGCCTGCGGGTCTCTCCGTTCGGGACAATTCTGACCTGCAAAACTCTCCGTTCGGACCTAATCTAGCCTCTGGGAGTCTCCTTTGGGGTCTCCTGTTGCGTGCGGGGCTGCTCCATTCCAGCCTTTTGTGCTTACGGAGCTCCGATATTCGGTCCTGTTCTAGCATGCGGAGCTCCGCTACTCAGGCCTGATTGTGCGTGCGGGGCTCCGCTACTTGGGCCTGTTCTTGCATGCGGGGCTCCGCTACTCGGGTCTGTTCGTGCTTGCAGGGCTCTGCTACTCGGGCCTGTTCGTGCGTGCGGGCCTCCGCTATTCAGGCCTGATAGTGTGTGCGGGGCTCCTCTATTCAGGCCTGTCCTTCCCTGCGGGACTCTATTCGGGCCTATACTTCCCTGCGGGACTCTGTTCGGGCCTATTCTGGCCTGCGAGACCCTCTGTTCGCCCCTATTGTGGTCTGCGGGACCCTCGTTCGGGCCCATTCTCACCTTCGAGACCCTCTGTTCGGGCTTTTCTGGCCTGCGGGACTCTCCGTTCGGGCCTATTCTTGTGAGCGGGTCTCTATTCGGGCCTATTTTTGCCTAAGGGCTCCTCTATTCGGGCCTATTCTGGCCTGCGGGACTCTCCGTTCGGGCCTATTCTCACCTGGGGAACTCTCCGTTCGGGCCTTTCTGGCCTTCGGGACTCTGTTCGGGTCTCTTCTTGCCAGCGGGGCTCTTCGTTTGGGCCTATTCTTGCCTGCAGAACTCTGTTCGGGCCTCTTCTTGCCTGCACAGCCCCTCTACTCGGGCCTATTTTTGCCTGCGGGACTCTGTCCAGGCCTATTGTTGCCCCCGGAAAACTCCGTTCGGTCCTATTCTGGCTTGTGGGACTCTGTTCGGGCCTATGCTTGCCTGCGGGAATCTCCTTTCAGGGTTATGCTGACCTGTGGGATTCTCAGTTTGGGCGTATTCTCGCCTGCAGGACATCTCTTCGGGCCTATTCTCGCCCGCGGGACCCTCCGTTCGGTCGTTTCTGGCCTGCGGGACTCTCCGTTCGGGCCTAATCTTGCCTGCAGGATTCTGCGTTCGGGCTTACTCTTGCTTGCCGGACAGGGTTCGGGCGTCTTCTTGCCTGCACGGCTCCTCTACTCGGGCCTCATTTTGCCTTCGGGACACCGTTCGGGTCTATTCTTGGTCCGGGAATCTCCGTTCGGGCCTATGCTCGCCTGCTGGACTCTGTTCGGGCCTATGCTTGCCTGCGGGAATGACCGTTCGGGCCTATGTTGGCCTGCGGGACTCTCCGTTCGGGCCATTCTGGCCTGCGGGACTCTCCGTTCGGGCCTATTCTCTGGAGCGGGACTTTACTCGGGCCTATTCTTGCCTCCGGGCCTCCTCTATTCTTGCCTATTCTTGCCTCCGGGAATCTCCGTTCTGGCCTGTTCGGGCCTGCGGGACTCTGTTCGGGCCTATGCTTGCCTGCAGGAATCTCTGTTCCGCCCTACTCTGGCCTGCGGGACTCTCCGTTCAGGCCTATTCTGGCCTGCGGGACTCTGTTCGGGCCTATTTTTGCTCCGGGAATCGCCGGTCGGGCGTACCCTGGCTTGCGGGACTCTGTTCGGGCCTATGCTTGCCTGCAGGAATCTCTGTTCTGGCCTATTCTGGCCTGCAGGACTCTCCGTTCGGGCCTATTCTGGCCTGCAGGACTCTGTTTGGGCCTATGCTTGCCTACGGGAATCTCCGTTCAGGCGTATGCTGGCCTGCGGGTCTCTCCGTTCGGGCCTATTCTTGCCTGCGGGTCTCTCCGTTCGGGACAATTCTGACCTGCAAAACTCTCCGTTCGGACCTAATCTAGCCTCTGGGAGTCTCCTTTGGGGTCTCCTGTTGCGTGCGGGGCTGCTCCATTCCAGCCTTTTGTGCTTACGGAGCTCCGATATTCGGTCCTGTTCTAGCATGCGGAGCTCCGCTACTCAGGCCTGATTGTGCGTGCGGGGCTCCGCTACTCGGGCCTGTTGGTGCATGCGGGGCTCCACTACTTGGGCCTGTTCTTGCATGCGGGGCTCCGCTACTCGGGTCTGTTCGTGCTTGCAGGGCTCTGCTACTCGGGCCTGTTCGTGCGTGCGGGGCTCCGCTATTCAGGCCTGATAGTGTGTGCGGGGCTCCTCTATTCAGGCCTGTCCTTCCCTGCGGGACTCTATTCGGGCCTATACTTCCCTGCGGGACTCTGTTCGGGCCTATTCTGGCCTGCGAGACCCTCCGTTCGCCCCCATTGTGGTCTGCGGGACCCTCGTTCGGGCCCATTCTCGCCTTCGAGACCCTCTGTTCGGGCTTTTCTGGCCTGCGGGACTCTCCGTTCGGGCCTATTCTTGTGAGCGGGTCTCTATTCGGGCCTATTTTTGCCTAAGGGCTCCTCTATTCGGGCCTATTCTGGCCTGCGGGACTCTCCGTTCG
This sequence comes from Loxodonta africana, assembly GCF_030014295.1. Lineage (NCBI taxonomy): Eukaryota > Metazoa > Chordata > Mammalia > Proboscidea > Elephantidae > Loxodonta > Loxodonta africana. Next base: position 1,466,269 of record NW_026974836.1, on the reverse strand, counting down.
GGCCTATTCTCACCTGGGGAACTCTCCGTTCGGGCCTTTCTGGCCTTCGGGACTCTGTTCGGGTCTCTTCTTGCCAGCGGGGCTCTTCGTTTGGGCCTATTCTTGCCTGCAGAACTCTGTTCGGGCCTCTTCTTGCCTGCACAGCCCCTCTACTCGGGCCTCTTTTTGCCTGCGGGACTCTGTCCAGGCCTATTGTTGCCCCCGGAAAACTCCGTTCGGTCCTATTCTGGCTTGTGGGACTCTGTTCGGGCCTATGCTTGCCTGCGGGAATCTCCTTTCAGGGTTATGCTGACCTGTGGGATTCTCAGTTTGGGCGTATTCTCGCCTGCAGGACATCTCTTCGGGCCTATTCTCGCCCGCGGGACCCTCCGTTCGGTCGTTTCTGGCCTGCGGGACTCTCCGTTCGGGCCTATTCTTGCCTGCAGGATTCTGCGTTCGGGCTTACTCTTGCTTGCCGGACAGGGTTCGGGCGTCTTGTTGCCTGCACGGCTCCTCTACTCGGGCCTCATTTTGCCTTCGGGACACCGTTCGGGTCTATTCTTGGTCCGGGAATCTCCGTTCGGGCCTATGCTGGCCTGCTGGACTCTGTTCGGGCCTATGCTTGCCTGCGGGAATGACCGTTCGGGCCTATGTTGGCCTGCGGGACTCTCCGTTCGGGCCTTTCTTGCCTGCGGGACTCTCCGTTCGGGACTATTCTCTGGAGCGGGACTTTACTCGGGCCTATTCTTGCCTCCGGGCCTCCTCTATTCTTGCCTATTCTTGCCTCCGGGAATCTCCGTTCTGGCCTGTTCGGGCCTGCGGGACTCTGTTCGGGCCTATGCTTGCCTGCAGGAATCTCTGTTCCGCCCTACTCTGGCCTGCGGGACTCTCCGTTCGGGCGTATTCTGGCCTGCGGGACTCTGATCGGGCCTATTCTTAGTCCGGGAATCTCCGATCGGGAGTACCCTGGCTTGCGGGACTCTGTTCGGGCCTATGCTTGCCTGCAGGAATCTCTGTTCCGGCCTATTCTGGCCTGCAGGACTCTGTTTGGGCCTATGCTTGCCTACGGGAATCTCCGTTCAGGCGTATGCTGGCCTGCGGGTCTCTCTGTTCGGGCCTATTCTTGCCTGCGGGTCTCTCCGTTCGTGCCTATTCTTGCCTGCGGGACTCTCCGTTTGGGCCTATTCTGGCCTGCAGGACTCTGTTTGGGCCTATGCTTGCCTACGGGAATCTCCGTTCAGGCGTATGCTGGCCTGCGGGTCTCTCCGTTCGGGCCTATTCTTGCCTGCGGGACTCTCCGTTTGGGCGTATCCTTGCCTGCGGGACTCTGTTCGGGCCTCTTCTTGCCCGCACGGCTCCTCTACTCGGGCCTATTTTTGCCTGTGGGACTCTATTGGGGCCTATTCTTGCCTCCGACAATCTCCGTTCGGGCCTATTCTGGCCTGCGGGACTCTTCGTTCGGGCCTAGGCTTCCCTTTGGCAATCTCCGTTCAGGCGTATGCTGGCCTGCGGGACTCTGTTCGGGCCTTTGGTTGCTTTCGGAAATCCCCGTTCTGGCCTATTCTGGCCTGCGGAATTCTGTTCGGGGCTATTCTTGCTCCGGGAATCTCTGTTCGGGACTATTCTGGCCTGTGGGACTCTGTTCGGGCCCATGCCTGCCTGCGGGGCTCTCTGTTCAGGCCTTTTTCGCCTACGGGACTCTCCGTTCGGGCCTATTCTCTGGAGCGGGACTTTAGTCGGGCCTACTCTTGCCTACGGGGCTCCACTATTCTTACCTCTGGGATTCTGTTCGGGCCTATTCTTGCCTGCGGGAATCTCCTTTCAGGGTTATGCTGACCTGTGGGATTCTCAGTTTGGGCGTATTCTCGCCTGCAGGACATCTCTTCGGGCCTATTCTCGCCCGCGGGACCCTCCGTTCGGTCGTTTCTGGCCTGCGGGACTCTCCATTCGGGCCTAATCTTGGGAGCGGGAGCGGGACTCTACTCGGGCCTATTCTTGCCTAGGGGCCTCTTCTATTCGTGCTTCTTCTTGCCAGTGGGACTCTGTTCAGGCCCGTTCTTGCCTGCAGGATTCTGCGTTCGGGCTTATTCTTGCTTGCCGGACAGTGTTCGGGCGTCTTGTTGCCTGCACGGCTCCTCTACTCGGGCCTCATTTTGCCTTCGGAACACCGGTCGGGTCTATTCTTGGTCCGGGAATCTCCGTTCGGGCCTATGCTCGCCTGCTGGACTCTGTTCGGGCCTATGCTTGCCTGCGGGAATGACCGTTCGGGCCTATGTTTCCCTGCGGGACTGACCGTTCGGGCCTTTCTGACCTTCGGGACTCTGTTCGTGTCTCTTCTTGCCAGCGGGGCTCTTCGTTTGGGCCTATTCTTGCCTGCAGAACTCTGTTCGGGCCTCTTCTTGCCTGCACAGCCCCTCTACTCGGGCCTATTTTTGCCTGCGGGTCTCTGTCCAGGCCTATTGTTGCCCCCGGAAAACTCCGTTCGGTCCTATTCTGGCTTGTGGGACTCTGTTCGGGCCTATGCTTGCCTGCGGGAATCTCCTTTCAGGGTTATGCTGACCTGTGGGATTCTCAGTTTGGGCGTATTCTCGCCTGCAGGACATCTCTTCGGGCCTATTCTCGCCCGCGGGACCCTCCGTTCGGTCGTTTCTGGCCTGCGGGACTCTCCGTTCGGGCCTAATCTTGCCTGCAGGATTCTGCGTTCGGGCTTACTCTTGCTTGACGGACAGGGTTCGGGCGTCTTCTTGCCTGCACGGCTCCTCTACTCGGGCCTCATTTTGCCTTCGGGACACCGTTCGGGTCTATTCTTGGTCCGGGAATCTCCGTTCGGGCCTATGCTCGCCTGCTGGACTCTGTTCGGGCCTATGCTTGCCTGCGGGAATGACCGTTCAGGCCTATGTTGGCCTGCGGGACTCTCCGTTCGGGCCATTCTGGCCTGCGGGACTCTCCGTTCGGGCCTATTCTCTGGAGCGGGACTTTACTCGGGCCTATTCTTGCCTCCGGGCCTCCTCTATTCTTGCCTATTCTTGCCTCCGGGAATCTCCGTTCTGGCCTGTTCGGGCCTGCGGGACTCTGTTCGGGCCTATGCTTGCCTGCAGGAATCTCTGTTCCGCCCTACTCTGGCCTGCGGGACTCTCCGTTCAGGCCTATTCTGGCCTGCGGGACTCTGTTCGGGCCTATTTTTGCTCCGGGAATCGCCGGTCGGGCGTACCCTGGCTTGCGGGACTCTGTTCGGGCCTATGCTTGCCTGCAGGAATCTCTGTTCTGGCCTATTCTGGCCTGCAGGACTCTCCGTTCGGGCCTATTCTGGCCTGCAGGACTCTGTTTGGGCCTATGCTTGCCTACGGGAATCTCCGTTCAGGCGTATGCTGGCCTGCGGGTCTCTCCGTTCGGGCCTATTCTTGCCTGCGGGACTCTCCGTTTGGGTGTATCCTTGCCTGCGGGACTCTGTTCGGGCCTCTTCTTGCCCGCACGGCTCCTCTACTCGGGCCTATTTTTGCCTGTGGGACTCTATTGGGGCCTATTCTTGCCTCCGACAATCTCCGTTCGGGCCTATTCTGGCCTGCGGGACTCTTCGTTCGGGCCTAGGCTTCCCTTTGGCAATCTCCGTTCAGGCGTATGCTGGCCTGCGGGACTCTGTTCGGGCCTTTGGTTGCTTTCGGAAATCCCCGTTCTGGCCTATTCTGGCCTGCGGAATTCTGTTGGGGGCTATTCTTGCTCCGGGAATCTCTGTTCGGGACTATTCTGGCCTGTGGGACTCTGTTCGGGCCCATGCCTGCCTGCGGGGCTCTCTGTTCAGGCCTTTTTCGCCTACGGGACTCTCCGTTCGGGCCTATTCTCTGGAGCGGGACTTTAGTCGGGCCTACTCTTGCCTACGGGGCTCCTCTATTCTTGCCTCTGGGATTCTGTTCGGGCCTATTCTTGTCTGCGGGACTCTCCGTTTGAGCCTATTCTTGCCTGTGGGTTCTCCGTTTAGGGCTACTCTTGCCAGCGAGACTCTGTTCGTGCCTCATCTTGCCTGCATGGCTGCTCTACTCGGGCCTACTCTTGCCTGCGGGACTCTGTTCGGGCCTATCCTTGCTCTGGGAAACTCCCTTCGGGCATACCCTGGTCTGCGGGACTCCGTTTGGGCCTATTCTGGCCTGCGGGACTCTGTTTGGGCCTATGCTTGCCTGCAGGAATCTCTGTTCCGGCCTATTGTGGCCTGCAGGACTCTCCGTTCGGGCCTATTGTGGCCTGCGGGACTCTGTTTGGGCCTATGCTTGCCTACGGGAATCTCCGTTCAGGCGTATGCTGGCCTGCGGTATTCTCAATTTGGGCATATTCTCTCACCTCCGGGACTTTCCTTTGGGCCTATTCTCGCCTGTGCAACTCTCCGTTCGGGCCTATTCTTGCCTGCGGGACTCTCCGTTCCGGCCTATTCTTGCCTGCGGGTCTCTCCGTTCCGGACAATTCTGACCTGCAAAACTCTCCGTTCGGACCTAATCTAGCCTCTGGGAGTCTCCTTTGGGGTCTCCTGTTGCGTGCGGGGCTGCTCCATTCCAGCCTTTTGTGCTTACGGAGCTCCGATATTCGGTCCTGTTCTAGCATGCGGAGCTCCGCTACTCAGGCCTGATTGTGCGTGCGGGGCTCCGCTACTCGGGCCTGTTGGTGCATGCGGGGCTCCACTACTTGGGCCTGTTCTTGCATGCGGGGCTCCGCTACTCGGGTCTGTTCGTGCTTGCAGGGCTCTGCTACTCGGGCCTGTTCGTGCGTGCGGGCCTCCGCTATTCAGGCCTGATAGTGTGTGCGGGGCTCCTCTATTCAGGCCTGTCCTTCCCTGCGGGACTCTATTCGGGCCTATACTTCCCTGCGGGACTCTGTTCGGGCCTATTCTGGCCTGCGAGACCCTCCGTTCGCCCCCATTGTGGTCTGCGGGACCCTCGTTCGGGCCCATTCTCACCTTCGAGACCCTCTGTTCGGGCTTTTCTGGCCTGCGGGACTCTCCGTTCGGGCCTATTCTTGTGAGCGGGTCTCTATTCCGGCCTATTTTTGCCTAAGGGCTCCTCTATTCGGGCCTATTCTGGCCTGCGGGACTCTCCGTTCGGGCCTATTCTCACCTGGGGAACTCTCCGTTCGGGCCTTTCTGGCCTTCGGGACTCTGTTCGGGTCTCTTCTTGCCAGCGGGGCTCTTCGTTTGGGCCTATTCTTGCCTGCAGAACTCTGTTCGGGCCTCTTCTTGCCTGCACAGCCCCTCTACTCGGGCCTCTTTTTGCCTGCGGGACTCTGTCCAGGCCTATTGTTGCCCCCGGAAAACTCCGTTCGGTCCTATTCTGGCTTGTGGGACTCTGTTCGGGCCTATGCTTGCCTGCGGGAATCTCCTTTCAGGGTTATGCTGACCTGTGGGATTCTCAGTTTGGGCGTATTCTCGCCTGCAGGACATCTCTTCGGGCCTATTCTCGCCCGCGGGACCCTCCGTTCGGTCGTTTCTGGCCTGCGGGACTCTCCGTTCGGGCCTAATCTTGCCTGCAGGATTCTGCCTTCGGGCTTACTCTTGCTTGCCGGACAGGGTTCGGGCGTCTTCTTGCCTGCACGGCTCCTCTACTCGGGCCTCATTTTGCCTTCGGGACACCGTTCGGGTCTATTCTTGGTCCGGGAATCTCCGTTCGGGCCTATGCTGGCCTGCTGGACTCTGTTCGGGCCTATGCTTGCCTGCGGGAATGACCGTTCGGGCCTATGTTGGCCTGCGGGACTCTCCGTTCGGGCCTTTATTGCCTGCGGGACTCTCCGTTCGGGCCTACTTCTCTGGAGCGGGACTTTACTCGGGCCTATTCTTGCCTCCGGGCCTCCTCTATTCTTGCCTATTCTTGCCTCCGGGAATCTCCGTTCTGGCCTGTTCGGGCCTGCGGGACTCTGTTCGGGCCTATGCTTGCCTGCAGGAATCTCTGTTCCGCCCTACTCTGGCCTGCGGGACTCTCCGTTCGGGCGTATTCTGGCCTGCGGGACTCTGATCGGGCCTATTCTTAGTCCGGGAATCTCCGATCGGGAGTACCCTGGCTTGCAGGACTCTGTTCGGGCCTATGCTTGCCTGCAGGAATCTCTGTTCCGGCCTATTCTGGCCTGCAGGACTCTGTTTGGGCCTATGCTTGCCTACGGGAATCTCCGTTCAGGCGTATGCTGGCCTGCGGGTCTCTCTGTTCGGGCCTATTCTTGCCTGCGGGACTCTCCGTTTGGGTGTATCCTTGCCTGCGGGACTCTGTTCGGGCCTCTTCTTGCCCGCACGGCTCCTCTACTCGGGCCTATTTTTGCCTGTGGGACTCTATTGGGGCCTATTCTTGCCTCCGACAATCTCCGTTCGGGCCTATTCTGGCCTGCGGGACTCTTCGTTCGGGCCTAGGCTTCCCTTTGGCAATCTCCGTTCAGGCGTATGCTGGCCTGCGGGACTCTGTTCGGGCCTTTGGTTGCTTTCGGAAATCCCCGTTCTGGCCTATTCTGGCCTGCGGAATTCTGTTCGGGGCTATTCTTGCTCCGGGAATCTCTGTTCGGGACTATTCTGGCCTGTGGGACTCTGTTCGGGCCCATGCCTGCCTGCGGGGCTCTCTGTTCAGGCCTTTTTCGCCTACGGGACTCTCCGTTCGGGCCTATTCTCTGGAGCGGGACTTTAGTCGGGCCTACTCTTGCCTACGGGGCTCCTCTATTCTTGCCTCTGGGATTCTGTTCGGGCCTATTCTTGTCTGCGGAACTCTCCGTTTGAGCCTATTCTTGCCTGTGGGTTCTCCGTTCAGGGCTACTCTTGCCAGCGAGACTCTGTTCGTGCCTCATCTTGCCTGCATGGCTGCTCTACTCGGGCCTACTCTTGCCTGCGGGACTCTGTTCGGGCCTATCCTTGCTCTGGGAAACTCCCTTCGGGCATACCCTGGCCTGCGGGACTCCGTTCGGGCCTATTCTGGCCTGCGGGACTCTGTTTTTGCCTATGCTTGCCTGCAGGAATCTCTGTTCCGGCCTATTGTGGCCTGCAGGACTCTCCGTTCGGGCCTATTGTGGCCTGCGGGACTCTGTTTGGGCCTATGCTTGCCTATGGGAATCTCCGTTCAGGCGTATGCTGGCCTGCGGTGTTCTCAATTTGGGCATATTCTCTCACCTCCGGGACTTTCCTTTGGGCCTATTCTCGCCTGTGCAACTCTCCGTTCGGGCCTATTCTTGCCTGCGGGACTCTCCGTTCCGGCCTATTCTTGCCTGCGGGTCTCTCCGTTCGGGACAATTCTGACCTGCAAAACTCTCCGTTCGGACCTAATCTAGCCTCTGGGAGTCTCCTTTGGGGTCTCCTGTTGCGTGCGGGGCTGCTCCATTCCAGCCTTTTGTGCTTACGGAGCTCCGATATTCGGTCCTGTTCTAGCATGCGGAGCTCCGCTACTCAGGCCTGATTGTGCGTGCGGGGCTCCGCTACTTGGGCCTGTTCTTGCATGCGGGGCTCCGCTACTCGGGTCTGTTCGTGCTTGCAGGGCTCTGCTACTCGGGCCTGTTCGTGCGTGCGGGCCTCCGCTATTCAGGCCTGATAGTGTGTGCGGGGCTCCTCTATTCAGGCCTGTCCTTCCCTGCGGGACTCTATTCGGGCCTATACTTCCCTGCGGGACTCTGTTCGGGCCTATTCTGGCCTGCGAGACCCTCCGTTCGCCCCCATTGTGGTCTGCGGGACCCTCGTTCGGGCCCATTCTCACCTTCGAGACCCTCTGTTCGGGCTTTTCTGGCCTGCGGGACTCTCCGTTCGGGCCTATTCTTGTGAGCGGGTCTCTATTCCGGCCTATTTTTGCCTAAGGGCTCCTCTATTCGGGCCTATTCTGGCCTGCGGGACTCTCCGTTCGGGCCTATTCTCACCTGGGGAACTCTCCGTTCGGGCCTTTCTGGCCTTCGGGACTCTGTTCGGGTCTCTTCTTGCCAGCGGGGCTCTTCGTTTGGGCCTATTCTTGCCTGCAGAACTCTGTTCGGGCCTCTTCTTGCCTGCACAGCCCCTCTACTCGGGCCTCTTTTTGCCTGCGGGACTCTGTCCAGGCCTATTGTTGCCCCCGGAAAACTCCGTTCGGTCCTATTCTGGCTTGTGGGACTCTGTTCGGGCCTATGCTTGCCTGCGGGAATCTCCTTTCAGGGTTATGCTGACCTGTGGGATTCTCAGTTTGGGCGTATTCTCGCCTGCAGGACATCTCTTCGGGCCTATTCTCGCCCGCGGGACCCTCCGTTCGGTCGTTTCTGGCCTGCGGGACTCTCCATTCGGGCCTAATCTTGGGAGCGGGAGCGGGACTCTACTCGGGCCTATTCTTGCCTAGGGGCCTCTTCTATTCGTGCTTCTTCTTGCCAGTGGGACTCTGTTCAGGCCCGTTCTTGCCTGCAGGATTCTGCGTTCGGGCTTATTCTTGCTTGCCGGACAGTGTTCGGGCGTCTTGTTGCCTGCACGGCTCCTCTACTCGGGCCTCATTTTGCCTTCGGGACACCGTTCGGGTCTATTTTTGGTCCGGGAATCTCCGTTCGGGCCTATGCTCGCCTGCTGGACTCTGTTCGGGCCTATGCTTGCCTGCGGGAATGACCGTTCGGGCCTATGTTTCCCTGCGGGACTGACCGTTCGGGCCTTTCTGACCTTCGGGACTCTGTTCGTGTCTCTTCTTGCCAGCGGGGCTCTTCGTTTGGGCCTATTCTTGCCTGCAGAACTCTGTTCGGGCCTCTTCTTGCCTGCACAGCCCCTCTACTCGGGCCTATTTTTGCCTGCGGGTCTCTGTCCAGGCTTATTGTTGCCCCCGGAAAACTCCGTTCGGTCCTATTCTGGCTTGTGGGACTCTGTTCGGGCCTATGCTTGCCTGCGGGAATCTCCTTTCAGGGTTATGCTGACCTGTGGGATTCTCAGTTTGGGCGTATTCTCGCCTGCAGGACATCTCTTCGGGCCTATTCTCGCCCGCGGGACCCTCCGTTCGGTCGTTTCTGGCCTGCGGGACTCTCCGTTCGGGCCTAATCTTGCCTGCAGGATTCTGCGTTCGGGCTTACTCTTGCTTGCCGGACAGGGTTCGGGCGTCTTGTTGCCTGCACGGCTCCTCTACTCGGGCCTCATTTTGCCTTCGGGACACCGGTCGGGTCTATTCTTGGTCCGGGAATCTCCGTTCGGGCCTATGCTGGCCTGCTGGACTCTGTTCGGGCCTATGCTTGCCTGCGGGAATGACCGTTCGGGCCTATGTTGGCCTGCGGGACTCTCCGTTCGGGCCATTCTGGCCTGCGGGACTCTCCGTTCGGGCCTATTCTCTGGAGCGGGACTTTACTCGGGCCTATTCTTGCCTCCGGGCCTCCTCTATTCTTGCCTATTCTTGCCTCCGGGAATCTCCGTTCTGGCCTGTTCGGGCCTGCGGGACTCTGTTCGGGCCTATGCTTGCCTGCAGGAATCTCTGTTCCGCCCTACTCTGGCCTGCGGGACTCTCCGTTCAGGCCTATTCTGGCCTGCGGGACTCTGTTCGGGCCTATTCTTGCTCCGGGAATCGCCGGTCGGGCGTACCCTGGCTTGCGGGACTCTGTTCGGGCCTATGCTTGCCTGCAGGAATCTCTGTTCTGGCCTATTCTGGCCTGCAGGACTCTCCGTTCGGGCCTATTCTGGCCTGCAGGACTCTGTTTGGGCCTATGCTTGCCTACGGGAATCTCCGTTCAGGCGTATGCTGGCCTGCGGGTGTCTCCGTTCGGGCCTATTCTTGCCTGCGGGACTCTCCGTTTGGGCGTATCCTTGCCTGCGGGACTCTATTCGGGCCTCTTCTTGCCCGCACGGCTCCTCTACTCGGGCCTATTTTTGCCTGTGGGACTCTATTGGGGCCTATTCTTGCCTCCGACAATCTCCGTTCGGGCCTATTCTGGCCTGCGAGACTCTTCGTTCGGGCCTAGGCTTCCCTTTGGCAATCTCCGTTCAGGCGTATGCTGGCCTGCGGGACTCTGTTCGGGCCTTTGGTTGCTTTCGGAAATCCCCGTTCTGGCCTGCGGAATTCTGTTGGGGGCTATTCTTGCTCAGGGAATCTCTGTTCGGAACTATTCTGGCCTGTGGGACTCTGTTCGGGCCCATGCCTGCCTGCGGGGCTCTCTGTTCAGGCCTTTTTCGCCTACGGGACTCTCCGTTCTGGCCTATTCTCTGGAGCGGGAGTTTAGTCGGGCCTACTCTTGCCTACGGGGCTCCTCTATTCTTGCCTCTGGGATTCTGTTCGGGCCTATTCTTGTCTGCGGGACTCTCCGTTTGAGCCTATTCTTGCCTGTGGGTTCTCCGTTCAGGGCTACTCTTGCCAGCGGGACTCTGTTCGTGCCTCATCTTGCCTGCATGGCTGCTCTACTCGGGCCTACTCTTGCCTGCGGGACTCTGTTCGGGCCTATCCTTGCTCTGGGAATCTCCGTTCGGGCATACCCTGGCCTGCGGGACTCCGTTCGGGCCTATTCTGGCCTGCGGGACTCTGTTTGGGCCTATGCTTGCCTGCAGGAATCTCTGTTCCGACCTATTGTGGCCTGCAGGACTCTCCGTTCGGGCCTATTGTGGCCTACGGGACTCTGTTTGGGCCTATGCTTGCCTACGGGAATCTCCGTTCAGGCGTATGCTGGCCTGCGGTATTCTCAATTTGGGCATATTCTCTCGCCTCCGGGACTTTCCTTTGGGCCTATTCTCGCCTGCGCATCTCTCCGTTCGGGCCTATTCTTGCCTGCGGGACTCTCCGTTCCGGCCTATTCTTGCCTGCGGGTCTCTCCGTTCGGGACAATTCTGACCTGCAAAACTCTCCGTTCGGACCTAATCTAGCCTCTGGGAGTCTCCTTTGGGGTCTCCTGTTGCGTGCGGGGCTGCTCCATTCCAGCCTTTTGTGCTCACGGAGCTCCGATATTCGGTCCTGTTCTAGCATGCGGAGCTCCGCTACTCAGGCCTGATTGTGCGTGCGGGGCTCCGCTACTCGGGCCTGTTGGTGCATGCGGGGCTCCACTACTTGGGCCTGTTCTTGCATGCGGGGCTCCGCTACTCGGGTCTGTTCGTGCTTGCGGGGCTCTGCTACTCGGGCCTGTTCGTGCGTGCGGGGCTCCGCTATTCAGGCCTGATAGTGTGTGCGGGGCTCCTCTATTCAGGCCTGTCCTTCCCTGCGGGACTCTATTCGGGCCTATACTTCCCTGCGGGACTCTGTTCGGGCCTATTCTGGCCTGCGAGACCCTCCGTTCGCCCCTATCGTGGTCTGCGGGACCCTCGTTCGGGCCCATTCTCGCCTTCGAGACCCTCTGTTCGGGCTTTTCTGGCCTGCGGGACTCTCCGTTCGGGCCTATTCTTGTGAGCGGGTCTCTATTCGGGCCTATTTTTGCCTAAGGGCTCCTCTATTCGGGCCTATTCTGGCCTGCGGGACTCTCCGTTCGGGCCTATTCTCACCTGGGGAACTCTCCGTTCGGGCCTTTCTGGCCTTCGGGACTCTGTTCGGGTCTCTTCTTGCCAGCGGGGCTCTTCGTTTGGGCCTATTCTTGCCTGCAGGACTCTGTTCGGGCCTCTTCTTGCCTGCACAGCCCCTCTACTCGGGCCTATTTTTGCCTGCGGGACTCTGTCCAGGCCTATTGTTGCCCCCGGAAAACTCCGTTCAGTCCTATTCTGGCTTGTGGGACTCTGTTCGGGCCTATGCTTGCCTGCGGGAATCTCCTTTCAGGGTTATGCTGACCTGTGGGATTCTCAGTTTGGGCGTATTCTCGCCTGCAGGACATCTCTTCGGGCCTATTCTCGCCCGCGGGACCCTCCGTTCGGTCGTTTCTGGCCTGCGGGACTCTCCATTCGGGCCTAATCTTGGGAGCGGGAGCGGGACTCTACTCGGGCCTATTCTTGCCTAGGGGCCTCTTCTATTCGTGCTTCTTCTTGCCAGTGGGACTCTGTTCAGGCCCGTTCTTGCCTGCAGGATTCTGCGTTCGGGCTTATTCTTGCTTGCCGGACAGTGTTCGGGCGTCTTGTTGCCTGCACGGCTCCTCTACTCGGGCCTCATTTTGCCTTCGGGACACCGTTCGGGTCTATTTTTGGTCCGGGAATCTCCGTTCGGGCCTATGCTCGCCTGCTGGACTCTGTTCGGGCCTATGCTTGCCTGCGGGAATGACCGTTCGGGCCTATGTTTCCCTGCGGGACTGACCGTTCGGGCCTTTCTGACCTTCGGGACTCTGTTCGTGTCTCTTCTTGCCAGCGGGGCTCTTCGTTTGGGCCTATTCTTGCCTGCAGAACTCTGTTCGGGCCTCTTCTTGCCTGCACAGCCCCTCTACTCGGGCCTATTTTTGCCTGCGGGTCTCTGTCCAGGCTTATTGTTGCCCCCGGAAAACTCCGTTCGGTCCTATTCTGGCTTGTGGGACTCTGTTCGGGCCTATGCTTGCCTGCGGGAATCTCCTTTCAGGGTTATGCTGACCTGTGGGATTCTCAGTTTGGGCGTATTCTCGCCTGCAGGACATCTCTTCGGGCCTATTCTCGCCCGCGGGACCCTCCGTTCGGTCGTTTCTGGCCTGCGGGACTCTCCGTTCGGGCCTAATCTTGCCTGCAGGATTCTGCCTTCGGGCTTACTCTTGCTTGCCAGACAGGGTTCGGGCGTCTTGTTGCCTGCACGGCTCCTCTACTCGGGCCTCATTTTGCCTTCGGGACACCGTTCGGGTCTATTCTTGGTCCGGGAATCTCCGTTCGGGCCTATGCTGGCCTGCTGGACTCTGTTCGGGCCTATGCTTGCCTGCGGGAATGACCGTTCGGGCCTATGTTGGCCTGCGGGACTCTCCGTTCGGGCCATTCTGGCCTGCGGGACTCTCCGTTCGGGCCTATTCTCTGGAGCGGGACTTTACTCGGGCCTATTCTTGCCTCCGGGCCTCCTCTATTCTTGCCTATTCTTGCCTCCGGGAATCTCCGTTCTGGCCTGTTCGGGCCTGCGGGACTCTGTTCGGGCCTATGCTTGCCTGCAGGAATCTCTGTTCCGCCCTACTCTGGCCTGCGGGACTCTCCGTTCAGGCCTATTCTGGCCTGCGGGACTCTGTTCGGGCCTATTCTTGCTCCGGGAATCGCCGGTCGGGCGTACCCTGGCTTGCGGGACTCTGTTCGGGCCTATGCTTGCCTGCAGGAATCTCTGTTCTGGCCTATTCTGGCCTGCAGGACTCTCCGTTCGGGCCTATTCTGGCCTGCAGGACTCTGTTTGGGCCTATGCTTGCCTACGGGAATCTCCGTTCAGGCGTATGCTGGCCTGCGGGTCTCTCCGTTCGGGCCTATTCTTGCCTCTGGGACTCTCTTTTTGGGCATATCCTTGCCTGCGGGACTCTGTTCGGGCCTCTTCTTGCCCGCACGGCTCCTCTACTCGGGCCTATTTTTGCCTGTGGGACTCTATTGGGGCCTATTCTTGCCTCCGACAATCTCCGTTCGGGCCTATTCTGGCCTGCGGGACTCTTCGTTCGGGCCTAGGCTTCCCTTTGGCAATCTCCGTTCAGGCGTATGCTGGCCTGCGGGACTCTGTTCGGGCCTTTGGTTGCTTTCGGAAATCCCCGTTCTGGCCTATTCTGGCCTGAGGAATTCTGTTGGGGGCTATTCTTGCTCCGGGAATCTCTGTTCGGGACTATTCTGGCCTGTGGGACTCTGTTCGGGCCCATGCCTGCCTGCGGGGCTCTCTGTTCAGGCCTTTTTCGCCTACGGGACTCTCCGTTCGGGCCTATTCTCTGGAGCGGGACTTTAGTCGGGCCTACTCTTGCCTACGGGGCTCCTCTATTCTTGCCTCTGGGATTCTGTTCGGGCCTATTCTTGTCTGCGGGACTCTCTGTTTGAGCCTATTCTTGCCTGTGGGTTCTCCGTTCAGGGCTACTCTTGCCAGCGAGACTCTGTTCGTGCCTCATCTTGCCTGCATGGCTGCTCTACTCGGGCCTACTCTTGCCTGCGGGACTCTGTTCGGGCCTATCCTTGCTCTGGGAAACTCCCTTCGGGCATACCCTGGCCTGCGGGACTCCGTTCGGGCCTATTCTGGCCTGCGGGACTCTGTTTGGGCCTATGCTTGCCTGCAGGAATCTCTGTTCCGGCCTATTGTGGCCTGCAGGACTCTCCGTTCGGGCCTATTGTGGCCTGCGGGACTCTGTTTGGGCCTATGCTTGCCTACGGGAATCTCCGTTCAGGCGTATGCTGGCCTGCGGTATTCTCAATTTGGGCATATTCTCTCGCCTCCGGGACTTTCCTTTGGGCCTATTCTCGCCTGTGCAACTCTCCGTTCGGGCCTATTCTTGCCTGCGGGACTCTCCGTTCCGGCCTATTCTTGCCTGCGGGTCTCTCCGTTCCGGACAATTCTGACCTGCAAAACTCTCCGTTCGGACCTAATCTAGCTTCTGGGAGTCTCCTTTGGGGTCTCCTGTTGCGTGCGGGGCTGCTCCATTCCAGCCTTTTGTGCTTACGGAGCTCCGATATTCGGTCCTGTTCTAGCATGCGGAGCTCCGCTACTCAGGCCTGATTGTGCGTGCGGGGCTCCGCTACTCGGGCCTGTTGGTGCATGCGGGGCTCCACTACTTGGGCCTGTTCTTGCATGCGGGGCTCCGCTACTCGGGTCTGTTCGTGCTTGCAGGGCTCTGCTACTCAGGCCTGTTCGTGCGTGCGGGGCTCCGCTATTCAGGCCTGATAGTGTGTGCGGGGCTCCTCTATTCAGGCCTGTCCTTCCCTGCGGGACTCTATTCGGGCCTATACTTCCCTGCGGGACTCTGTTCGGGCCTATTCTGGCCTGCGAGACCCTCCGTTCGCCCCTATCGTGGTCTGCGGGACCCTTGTTCGGGCCCATTCTCACCTTCGAGACCCTCTGTTCGGGCTTTTCTGGCCTGCGGGACTCTCCGTTCGGGCCTATTCTTGTGAGCGGGTCTCTATTCGGGCCTATTTTTGCCTAAGGGCTCCTCTATTCGGGCCTATTGTGGCCTGCGGGACTCTCCGTTCGGGCCTATTCTCACCTGGGGAACTCTCCGTTCGGGCCTTTCTGGCCTTCGGGACTCTGTTCGGGTCTCTTCTTGCCAGCGGGGCTCTTCGTTTGGGCCTATTCTTGCCTGCAGAACTCTGTTCGGGCCTCTTCTTGCCTGCACAGCCCCTCTACTCGGGCCTCTTTTTGCCTGCGGGTCTCTGTCCAGGCCTATTGTTGCCCCCGGAAAACTCCGTTCGGTCCTATTCTGGCTTGTGGGACTCTGTTCGGGCCTATGCTTGCCTGCGGGAATCTCCTTTCAGGGTTATGCTGACCTGTGGGATTCTCAGTTTGGGCGTATTCTCGCCTGCAGGACATCTCTTCGGGTCTATTCTCGCCCGCGGGACCCTCCGTTGGGTCGTTTCTGGCCTGCGGGACTCTCCGTTCGGGCCTAATCTTGCCTGCAGGATTCTGCGTTCGGGCTTACTCTTGCTTGCCGGACAGGGTTCGGGCGTCTTCTTTCCTGCACGGCTCCTCTACTCGGGCCTCATTTTGCCTTCGGGACACCGGTCGGGTCTATTCTTGGTCCGGGAATCTCCGTTCGGGCCTATGCTGGCCTGCTGGACTCTGTTCGGGCCTATGCTTGCCTGCGGGAATGACCGTTCGGGCCTATGTTGGCCTGCGGGACTCTCCGTTCGGGCCATTCTGGCCTGCGGGACTCTCCGTTCGGGCCTATTCTCTGGAGCGGGACTTTACTCGGGCCTATTCTTGCCTCCGGGCCTCCTCTATTCTTGCCTATTCTTGCCTCCGGGAATCTCCGTTCTGGCCTGTTCGGGCCTGCGGGACTCTGTTCGGGCCTATGCTTGCCTGCAGGAATCTCTGTTCCGCCCTACTCTGGCCTGCGGGACTCTCCGTTCAGGCCTATTCTGGCCTGCGGGACTCTGTTCGGGCCTATTCTTGCTCCGGGAATCGCCGGTCGGGCGTACCCTGGCTTGCGGGACTCTGTTCGGGCCTATGCTTGCCTGCAGGAATCTCTGTTCTGGCCTATTCTGGCCTGCAGGACTCTCCGTTCGGGCCTATTCTGGCCTGCAGGACTCTGTTTGGGCCTATGCTTGCCTACGGGAATCTCCGTTCAGGCGTATGCTGGCCTGCGGGTCTCTCCGTTCGGGCCTATTCTTGCCTCTGGGACTCTCTGTTTGGGCGTATCCTTGCCTGCGGGACTCTGTTCGGGCCTCTTCTTGCCCGCACGGCTCCTCTACTCGGGCCTATTTTTGCCTGTGGGACTCTATTGGGGCCTATTCTTGCCTCCGACAATCTCCGTTCGGGCCTATTCTGGCCTGCGGGACTCTTCGTTCGGGCCTAGGCTTCCCTTTGGCAATCTCCGTTCAGGCGTATGCTGGCCTGCGGGACTCTGTTCGGGCCTTTGGTTGCTTTCGGAAATCCCCGTTCTGGCCTATTCTGGCCTGAGGAATTCTGTTCGGGGCTATTCTTGCTCCGGGAATCTCTGTTCGGGACTATTCTGGCCTGTGGGACTCTGTTCGGGCCCATGCCTGCCTGCGGGGCTCTCTGTTCAGGCCTTTTTCGCCTACGGGACTCTCCGTTCGGGCCTATTCTCTGGAGCGGGACTTTAGTCGGGCCTACTCTTGCCTACGGGGCTCCTCTATTCTTGCCTCTGGGATTCTGTTCGGGCCTATTCTTGTCTGCGGGACTCTCTGTTTGAGCCTATTCTTGCCTGTGGGTTCTCCGTTCAGGGCTACTCTTGCCAGCGAGACTCTGTTCGTGCCTCATCTTGCCTGCATGGCTGCTCTACTCGGGCCTACTCTTGCCTGCGGGACTCTGTTCGGGCCTATCCTTGCTCTGGGAAACTCCCTTCGGGCATACCCTGGCCTGCGGGACTCCGTTCGGGCCTATTCTGGCCTGCGGGACTCTGTTTGGGCCTATGCTTGCCTGCAGGAATCTCTGTTCCGGCCTATTGTGGCCTGCAGGACTCTCCGTTCGGGCCTATTGTGGCCTGCGGGACTCTGTTTGGGCCTATGCTTGCCTACGGGAATCTCCGTTCAGGCGTATGCTGGCCTGCGGTATTCTCAATTTGGGCATATTCTCTCGCCTCCGGGACTTTCCTTTGGGCCTATTCTCGCCTGTGCAACTCTCCGTTCGGGCCTATTCTTGCCTGCGGGACTCTCCGTTCCGGCCTATTCTTGCCTGCGGGTCTCTCCGTTCCGGACAATTCTGACCTGCAAAACTCTCCGTTCGGACCTAATCTAGCTTCTGGGAGTCTCCTTTGGGGTCTCCTGTTGCGTGCGGGGCTGCTCCATTCCAGCCTTTTGTGCTTACGGAGCTCCGATATTCGGTCCTGTTCTAGCATGCGGAGCTCCGCTACTCAGGCCTGATTGTGCGTGCGGGGCTCCGCTACTCGGGCCTGTTGGTGCATGCGGGGCTCCACTACTTGGGCCTGTTCTTGCATGCGGGGCTCCGCTACTCGGGTCTGTTCGTGCTTGCAGGGCTCTGCTACTCAGGCCTGTTCGTGCGTGCGGGGCTCCGCTATTCAGGCCTGATAGTGTGTGCGGGGCTCCTCTATTCAGGCCTGTCCTTCCCTGCGGGACTCTATTCGGGCCTATACTTCCCTGCGGGACTCTGTTCGGGCCTATTCTGGCCTGCGAGACCCTCCGTTCGCCCCTATCGTGGTCTGCGGGACCCTTGTTCGGGCCCATTCTCACCTTCGAGACCCTCTGTTCGGGCTTTTCTGGCCTGCGGGACTCTCCGTTCGGGCCTATTCTTGTGAGCGGGTCTCTATTCGGGCCTATTTTTGCCTAAGGGCTCCTCTATTCGGGCCTATTCTGGCCTGAGGGACTCTCCGTTCGGGCCTATTCTCACCTGGGGAACTCTCCGTTCGGGCCTTTCTGGCCTTCGGGACTCTGTTCGGGTCTCTTCTTGCCAGCGGGGCTCTTCGTTTGGGCCTATTCTTGCCTGCAGGACTCTGTTCGGGCCTCTTCTTGCCTGCACAGCCCCTCTACTCGGGCCTATTTTTGCCTGCGGGACTCTGTCCAGGCCTATTGTTGCCCCCGGAAAACTCCGTTCGGTCCTATTCTGGCTTGTGGGACTCTGTTCGGGCCTATGCTTGCCTGCGGGAATCTCCTTTCAGGGTTATGCTGACCTGTGGGATTCTCAGTTTGGGCGTATTCTCGCCTGCAGGACATCTCTTCGGGTCTATTCTCGCCCGCGGGACCCTCCGTTCGGTCGTTTCTGGCCTGCGGGACTCTCCGTTCGGGCCTAATCTTGCCTGCAGGATTCTGCGTTCGGGCTTACTCTTGCTTGCCGGACAGGGTTCGGGCGTCTTGTTGCCTGCACGGCTCCTCTACTCGGGCCTCATTTTGCCTTCGAGACACCGGTCGGGTCTATTCTTGGTCCGGGAATCTCCGTTCGGGCCTATGCTGGCCTGCTGGACTCTGTTCGGGCCTATGCTTGCCTGCGGGAATGACCGTTCGGGCCTATGTTGGCCTGCGGGACTCTCCGTTCGGGCCATTCTGGCCTGCGGGACTCTCCGTTCGGGCCTATTCTCTGGAGCGGGACTTTACTCGGGCCTATTCTTGCCTCCGGGCCTCCTCTATTCTTGCCTATTCTTGCCTCCGGGAATCTCCGTTCTGGCCTGTTCGGGCCTGCGGGACTCTGTTCGGGCCTATGCTTGCCTGCAGGAATCTCTGTTCCGCCCTACTCTGGCCTGCGGGACTCTCCGTTCAGGCCTATTCTGGCCTGCGGGACTCTGTTCGGGCCTATTCTTGCTCCGGGAATCGCCGGTCGGGCGTACCCTGGCTTGCGGGACTCTGTTCGGGCCTATGCTTGCCTGCAGGAATCTCTGTTCTGGCCTATTCTGGCCTGCAGGACTCTCCGTTCGGGCCTATTCTGGCCTGCAGGACTCTGTTTGGGCCTATGCTTGCCTACGGGAATCTCCGTTCAGGCGTATGCTGGCCTGCGGGTCTCTCCGTTCGGGCCTATTCTTGCCTCTGGGACTCTCTGTTTGGGCGTATCCTTGCCTGCGGGACTCTGTTCGGGCCTCTTCTTGCCCGCACGGCTCCTCTACTCGGGCCTATTTTTGCCTGTGGGACTCTATTGGGGCCTATTCTTGCCTCCGACAATCTCCGTTCGGGCCT
This sequence comes from Loxodonta africana, assembly GCF_030014295.1. Taxonomy (NCBI): domain Eukaryota; kingdom Metazoa; phylum Chordata; class Mammalia; order Proboscidea; family Elephantidae; genus Loxodonta; species Loxodonta africana. The sequence goes on along the minus strand of NW_026974836.1, from coordinate 1,447,269 downwards.
ATTCTGGCCTGCGGGACTCTTCGTTCGGGCCTAGGCTTCCCTTTGGCAATCTCCGTTCAGGCGTATGCTGGCCTGCGGGACTCTGTTCGGGCCTTTGGTTGCTTTCGGAAATCCCCGTTCTGGCCTATTCTGGCCTGAGGAATTCTGTTCGGGGCTATTCTTGCTCCGGGAATCTCTGTTCGGGACTATTCTGGCCTGTGGGACTCTGTTCGGGCCCATGCCTGCCTGCGGGGCTCTCTGTTCAGGCCTTTTTCGCCTACGGGACTCTCCGTTCGGGCCTATTCTCTGGAGCGGGACTTTAGTCGGGCCTACTCTTGCCTGCGGGACTCTGTTCGGGCCTATCCTTGCTCTGGGAAACTCCCTTCGGGCATACCCTGGCCTGCGGGACTCCGTTCGGGCCTATTCTGGCCTGCGGGACTCTGTTTGGGCCTATGCTTGCCTGCAGGAATCTCTGTTCCGGCCTATTGTGGCCTGCAGGACTCTCCGTTCGGGCCTATTGTGGCCTGCGGGACTCTGTTTGGGCCTATGCTTGCCTACGGGAATCTCCGTTCAGGCGTATGCTGGCCTGCGGTATTCTCAATTTGGGCATATTCTCTCGCCTCCGGGACTTTCCTTTGGGCCTATTCTCGCCTGTGCAACTCTCCGTTCGGGCCTATTCTTGCCTGCGGGACTCTCCGTTCCGGCCTATTCTTGCCTGCGGGTCTCTCCGTTCCGGACAATTCTGACCTGCAAAACTCTCCGTTCGGACCTAATCTAGCCTCTGGGAGTCTCCTTTGGGGTCTCCTGTTGCGTGCGGGGCTGCTCCATTCCAGCCTTTTGTGCTTACGGAGCTCCGATATTCGGTCCTGTTCTAGCATGCGGAGCTCCGCTACTCAGGCCTGATTGTGCGTGCGGGGCTCCGCTACTCGGGCCTGTTGGTGCATGCGGGGCTCCACTACTTGGGCCTGTTCTTGCATGCGGGGCTCCGCTACTCGGGTCTGTTCGTGCTTGCAGGGCTCTGCTACTCAGGCCTGTTCGTGCGTGCGGGGCTCCGCTATTCAGGCCTGATAGTGTGTGCGGGGCTCCTCTATTCAGGCCTGTCCTTCCCTGCGGGACTCTATTCGGGCCTATACTTCCCTGCGGGACTCTGTTCGGGCCTATTCTGGCCTGCGAGACCCTCCGTTCGCCCCCATTGTGGTCTGCGGGACCCTCTTTCGGGCCCATTCTCACCTTCGAGACCCTCTGTTCGGGCTTTTCTGGCCTGCGGGACTCTCCGTTCGGGCCTATTCTTGTGAGCGGGTCTCTATTCGGGCCTATTTTTGCCTAAGGGCTCCTCTATTCGGGCCTATTCTGGCCTGAGGGACTCTCCGTTCGGGCCTATTCTCACCTGGGGAACTCTCCGTTCGGGCCTTTCTGGCCTTCGGGACTCTGTTCGGGTCTCTTCTTGCCAGCGGGGCTCTTCGTTTGGGCCTATTCTTGCCTGCAGGACTCTGTTCGGGCCTCTTCTTGCCTGCACAGCCCCTCTACTCGGGCCTATTTTTGCCTGCGGGACTCTGTCCAGGCCTATTGTTGCCCCCGGAAAACTCCGTTCGGTCCTATTCTGGCTTGTGGGACTCTGTTCGGGCCTATGCTTGCCTGCGGGAATCTCCTTTCAGGGTTATGCTGACCTGTGGGATTCTCAGTTTGGGCGTATTCTCGCCTGCAGGACATCTCTTCGGGCCTATTCTCGCCCGCGGGACCCTCCGTTCGGTCGTTTCTGGCCTGCGGGACTCTCCGTTCGGGCCTAATCTTGCCTGCAGGATTCTGCGTTCGGGCTTACTCTTGCTTGCCGGACAGGGTTCGGGCGTCTTGTTGCCTGCACGGCTCCTCTACTCGGGCCTCATTTTGCCTTCGGGACACCGTTCGGGTCTATTCTTGGTCCGGGAATCTCCGTTCGGGCCTATGCTGGCCTGCTGGACTCTGTTCGGGCCTATGCTTGCCTGCGGGAATGACCGTTCGGGCCTATGTTGGCCTGCGGGACTCTCCGTTCGGGCCATTCTGGCCTGCGGGACTCTCCGTTCGGGCCTATTCTCTGGAGCGGGACTTTACTCGGGCCTATTCTTGCCTCCGGGCCTCCTCTATTCTTGCCTATTCTTGCCTCCGGGAATCTCCGTTCTGGCCTGTTCGGGCCTGCGGGACTCTGTTCGGGCCTATGCTTGCCTGCAGGAATCTCTGTTCCGCCCTACTCTGGCCTGCGGGACTCTCCGTTCAGGCCTATTCTGGCCTGCGGGACTCTGTTCGGGCCTATTCTTGCTCCGGGAATCGCCGGTCGGGCGTACCCTGGCTTGCGGGACTCTGTTCGGGCCTATGCTTGCCTGCAGGAATCTCTGTTCTGGCCTATTCTGGCCTGCAGGACTCTCCGTTCGGGCCTATTCTGGCCTGCAGGACTCTGTTTGGGCCTATGCTTGCCTACGGGAATCTCCGTTCAGGCGTATGCTGGCCTGCGGGTCTCTCCGTTCGGGCCTATTCTTGCCTCTGGGACTCTCTTTTTGGGCATATCCTTGCCTGCGGGACTCTGTTCGGGCCTCTTCTTGCCCGCACGGCTCCTCTACTCGGGCCTATTTTTGCCTGTGGGACTCTATTGGGGCCTATTCTTGCCTCCGACAATCTCCGTTCGGGCCTATTCTGGCCTGCGGGACTCTTCGTTCGGGCCTAGGCTTCCCTTTGGCAATCTCCGTTCAGGCGTATGCTGGCCTGCGGGACTCTGTTCGGGCCTTTGGTTGCTTTCGGAAATCCCCGTTCTGGCCTATTCTGGCCTGAGGAATTCTGTTGGGGGCTATTCTTGCTCCGGGAATCTCTGTTCGGGACTATTCTGGCCTGTGGGACTCTGTTCGGGCCCATGCCTGCCTGCGGGGCTCTCTGTTCAGGCCTTTTTCGCCTACGGGACTCTCCGTTCGGGCCTATTCTCTGGAGCGGGACTTTAGTCGGGCCTACTCTTGCCTACGGGGCTCCTCTATTCTTGCCTCTGGGATTCTGTTCGGGCCTATTCTTGTCTGCGGGACTCTCCGTTTGAGCCTATTCTTGCCTGTGGGTTCTCCGTTCAGGGCTACTCTTGCCAGCGAGACTCTGTTCGTGCCTCATCTTGCCTGCATGGCTGCTCTACTCGGGCCTACTCTTGCCTGCGGGACTCTGTTCGGGCCTATCCTTGCTCTGGGAAACTCCCTTCGGGCATACCCTGGCCTGCGGGACTCCGTTCGGGCCTATTCTGGCCTGCGGGACTCTGTTTGGGCCTATGCTTGCCTGCAGGAATCTCTGTTCCGGCCTATTGTGGCCTGCAGGACTCTCCGTTCGGGCCTATTGTGGCCTGCGGGACTCTGTTTGGGCCTATGCTTGCCTACGGGAATCTCCGTTCAGGCGTATGCTGGCCTGCGGTATTCTCAATTTGGGCATATTCTCTCGCCTCCGGGACTTTCCTTTGGGCCTATTCTCGCCTGTGCAACTCTCCGTTCGGGCCTATTCTTGCCTGCGGGACTCTCCGTTCCGGCCTATTCTTGCCTGCGGGTCTCTCCGTTCCGGACAATTCTGACCTGCAAAACTCTCCGTTCGGACCTAATCTAGCTTCTGGGAGTCTCCTTTGGGGTCTCCTGTTGCGTGCGGGGCTGCTCCATTCCAGCCTTTTGTGCTTACGGAGCTCCGATATTCGGTCCTGTTCTAGCATGCGGAGCTCCGCTACTCAGGCCTGATTGTGCGTGCGGGGCTCCGCTACTCGGGCCTGTTGGTGCATGCGGGGCTCCACTACTTGGGCCTGTTCTTGCATGCGGGGCTCCGCTACTCGGGTCTGTTCGTGCTTGCAGGGCTCTGCTACTCAGGCCTGTTCGTGCGTGCGGGGCTCCGCTATTCAGGCCTGATAGTGTGTGCGGGGCTCCTCTATTCAGGCCTGTCCTTCCCTGCGGGACTCTATTCGGGCCTATACTTCCCTGCGGGACTCTGTTCGGGCCTATTCTGGCCTGCGAGACCCTCCGTTCGCCCCCATTGTGGTCTGCGGGACCCTCTTTCGGGCCCATTCTCACCTTCGAGACCCTCTGTTCGGGCTTTTCTGGCCTGCGGGACTCTCCGTTCGGGCCTATTCTTGTGAGCGGGTCTCTATTCGGGCCTATTTTTGCCTAAGGGCTCCTCTATTCGGGCCTATTCTGGCCTGAGGGACTCTCCGTTCGGGCCTATTCTCACCTGGGGAACTCTCCGTTCGGGCCTTTCTGGCCTTCGGGACTCTGTTCGGGTCTCTTCTTGCCAGCGGGGCTCTTCGTTTGGGCCTATTCTTGCCTGCAGGACTCTGTTCGGGCCTCTTCTTGCCTGCACAGCCCCTCTACTCGGGCCTATTTTTGCCTGCGGGTCTCTGTCCAGGCCTATTGTTGCCCCCGGAAAACTCCGTTCGGTCCTATTCTGGCTTGTGGGACTCTGTTCGGGCCTATGCTTGCCTGCGGGAATCTCCTTTCAGGGTTATGCTGACCTGTGGGATTCTCAGTTTGGGCGTATTCTCGCCTGCAGGACATCTCTTCGGGCCTATTCTCGCCCGCGGGACCCTCCGTTCGGTCGTTTCTGGCCTGCGGGACTCTCCGTTCGGGCCTAATCTTGCCTGCAGGATTCTGCGTTCGGGCTTACTCTTGCTTGCCGGACAGGGTTCGGGCGTCTTGTTGCCTGCACGGCTCCTCTACTCGGGCCTCATTTTGCCTTCGGGACACCGTTCGGGTCTATTCTTGGTCCGGGAATCTCCGTTCGGGCCTATGCTGGCCTGCTGGACTCTGTTCGGGCCTATGCTTGCCTGCGGGAATGACCGTTCGGGCCTATGTTGGCCTGCGGGACTCTCCGTACGGGCCATTCTGGCCTGCGGGACTCTCCGTTCGGGCCTATTCTCTGGAGCGGGACTTTACTCGGGCCTATTCTTGCCTCCGGGCCTCCTCTATTCTTGCCTATTCTTGCCTCCGGGAATCTCCGTTCTGGCCTGTTCGGGCCTGCGGGACTCTGTTCGGGCCTATGCTTGCCTGCAGGAATCTCTGTTCCGCCCTACTCTGGCCTGCGGGACTCTCCGTTCAGGCCTATTCTGGCCTGCGGGACTCTGTTCGGGCCTATTCTTGCTCCGGGAATCGCCGGTCGGGCGTACCCTGGCTTGCGGGACTCTGTTAGGGCCTATGCTTGCCTGCAGGAATCTCTGTTCTGGCCTATTCTGGCCTGCAGGACTCTCCGTTCGGGCCTATTCTGGCCTGCAGGACTCTGTTTGGGCCTATGCTTGCCTACGGGAATCTCCGTTCAGGCGTATGCTGGCCTGCGGGTCTCTCCGTTCGGGCCTATTCTTGCCTCTGGGACTCTCTTTTTGGGCATATCCTTGCCTGCGGGACTCTGTTCGGGCCTCTTCTTGCCCGCACGGCTCCTCTACTCGGGCCTATTTTTGCCTGTGGGACTCTATTGGGGCCTATTCTTGCCTCCGACAATCTCCGTTCGGGCCTATTCTGGCCTGCGGGACTCTTCGTTCGGGCCTAGGCTTCCCTTTGGCAATCTCCGTTCAGGCGTATGCTGGCCTGCGGGACTCTGTTCGGGCCTTTGGTTGCTTTCGGAAATCCCCGTTCTGGCCTATTCTGGCCTGAGGAATTCTGTTCGGGGCTATTCTTGCTCCGGGAATCTCTGTTCGGGACTATTCTGGCCTGTGGGACTCTGTTCGGGCCCATGCCTGCCTGCGGGGCTCTCTGTTCAGGCCTTTTTCGCCTACGGGACTCTCCGTTCGGGCCTATTCTCTGGAGCGGGACTTTAGTCGGGCCTACTCTTGCCTACGGGGCTCCTCTATTCTTGCCTCTGGGATTCTGTTCGGGCCTATTCTTGTCTGCGGGACTCTCTGTTTGAGCCTATTCTTGCCTGTGGGTTCTCCGTTCAGGGCTACTCTTGCCAGCGAGACTCTGTTCGTGCCTCATCTTGCCTGCATGGCTGCTCTACTCGGGCCTACTCTTGCCTGCGGGACTCTGTTCGGGCCTATCCTTGCTCTGGGAAACTCCCTTCGGGCATACCCTGGCCTGCGGGACTCCGTTCGGGCCTATTCTGGCCTGCGGGACTCTGTTTGGGCCTATGCTTGCCTGCAGGAATCTCTGTTCCGGCCTATTGTGGCCTGCAGCACTCTCCGTTTGGGCCTATTCTGGCCTACGGGACTCTGTTTGGGCCTATGCTTGCCTACGGGAATCTCCGTTCAGGCGTATGCTGGCCTGCGGTATTCTCAATTTGGGCATATTCTCTCGCCTCCGGGACTTTCCTTTGGGCCTATTCTCGCCTGTGCAACTCTCCGTTCGGGCCTATTCTTGCCTGCGGGACTCTCCGTTCCGGCCTATTCTTGCCTGCGGGTCTCTCCGTTCGGGACAATTCTGACCTGCAAAACTCTCCGTTCGGACCTAATCTAGCCTCTGGGAGTCTCCTTTGGGGTCTCCTGTTGCGTGCGGGGCTGCTCCATTCCAGCCTTTTGTGCTTACGGAGCTCCGATATTCGGTCCTGTTCTAGCATGCGGAGCTCCGCTACTCAGGCCTGATTGTGCGTGCGGGGCTCCGCTACTCGGGCCTGTTGGTGCATGCGGGGCTCCACTACTTGGGCCTGTTCTTGCATGCGGGGCTCCGCTACTCGGGTCTGTTCGTGCTTGCAGGGCTCTGCTACTCGGGCCTGTTCGTGCGTGCGGGGCTCCGCTATTCAGGCCTGATAGTGTGTGCGGGGCTCCTCTATTCAGGCCTGTCCTTCCCTGCGGGACTCTATTCGGGCCTATACTTCCCTGCGGGACTCTGTTCGGGCCTATTCTGGCCTGCGAGACCCTCCGTTCGCCCCTATCGTGGTCTGCGGGACCCTCGTTCGGGACCATTCTCACCTTCGAGACCCTCTGTTCGGGCTTTTCTGGCCTGCGGGACTCTCCGTTCGGGCCTATTCTTGTGAGCGGGTCTCTATTCGGGCCTATTTTTGCCTAAGGGCTCCTCTATTCGGGCCTATTCTGGCCTGCGGGACTCTCCGTTCGGGCCTATTCTCACCTGGGGAACTCTCCGTTCGGGCCTTTCTGGCCTTCGGGACTCTGTTCGGGTCTCTTCTTGCCAGCGGGGCTCTTCGTTTGGGCCTATTCTTGCCTGCAGAACTCTGTTCGGGCCTCTTCTTGCCTGCACAGCCCCTCTACTCGGGCCTCTTTTTGCCTGCGGGACTCTGTCCAGGCCTATTGTTGCCCCCGGATAACTCCGTTCGGTCCTATTCTGGCTTGTGGGACTCTGTTCGGGCCTATGCTTGCCTGCGGGAATCTCCTTTCAGGGTTATGCTGACCTGTGGGATTCTCAGTTTGGGCGTATTCTCGCCTGCAGGACATCTCTTCGGGCCTATTCTCGCCCGCGGGACCCTCCGTTCGGTCGTTTCTGGCCTGCGGGACTCTCCATTCGGGCCTAATCTTGGGAGCGGGAGCGGGACTCTACTCGGGCCTATTCTTGCCTAGGGGCCTCTTCTATTCGTGCTTCTTCTTGCCAGTGGGACTCTGTTCAGGCCCGTTCTTGCCTGCAGGATTCTGCGTTCGGGCTTATTCTTGCTTGCCGGACAGTGTTCGGGCGTCTTGTTGCCTGCACGGCTCCTCTACTCGGGCCTCATTTTGCCTTCGGGACACCGTTCGGGTCTATTCTTGGTCCGGGAATCTCCGTTCGGGCCTATGCTCGCCTGCTGGACTCTGTTCGGGCCTATGCTTGCCTGCGGGAATGACCGTTCGGGCCTATGTTTCCCTGCGGGACTGACCGTTCGGGCCTTTCTGACCTTCGGGACTCTGTTCGTGTCTCTTCTTGCCAGCGGGGCTCTTCGTTTGGGCCTATTCTTGCCTGCAGAACTCTGTTCGGGCCTCTTCTTGCCTGCACAGCCCCTCTACTCGGGCCTATTTTTGCCTGCGCGTCTCTGTCCAGGCCTATTGTTGCCCCCGGAAAACTCCGTTCGGTCCTATTCTGGCTTGTGGGACTCTGTTCGGGCCTATGCTTGCCTGCGGGAATCTCCTTTCAGGGTTATGCTGACCTGTGGGATTCTCAGTTTGGGCGTATTCTCGCCTGCAGGACATCTCTTCGGGCCTATTCTCGCACGCGGGACCCTCCGTTCGGTCCTTTCTGGCCTGCGGGACTCTCCATTCGGGCCTAATCTTGGGAGCGGGAGCGGGACTCTACTCGGGCCTATTCTTGCCTAAGGGCCTCTTCTATTCGTGCTTCTTCTTGCCAGTGGGACTCTGTTCAGGCCCGTTCTTGCCTGCAGGATTCTGCGTTCGGGCTTATTCTTGCTTGCCGGACAGTGTTCGGGCGTCTTGTTGCCTGCACGGCTCCTCTACTCGGGCCTCATTTTGCCTTCGGGACACCGTTCGGGTCTATTTTTGGTCCGGGAATCTCCGTTCGGGCCTATGCTCGCCTGCTGGACTCTGTTCGGGCCTATGCTTGCCTGCGGGAATGACCGTTCGGGCCTATGTTTCCCTGCGGGACTGACCGTTCGGGCCTTTCTGACCTTCGGGACTCTGTTCGTGTCTCTTCTTGCCAGCGGGGCTCTTCGTTTGGGCCTATTCTTGCCTGCAGAACTCTGTTCGGGCCTCTTCTTGCCTGCACAGCCCCTCTACTCGGGCCTATTTTTGCCTGCGGGTCTCTGTCCAGGCTTATTGTTGCCCCCGGAAAACTCCGTTCGGTCCTATTCTGGCTTGTGGGACTCTGTTCGGGCCTATGCTTGCCTGCGGGAATCTCCTTTCAGGGTTATGCTGACCTGTGGGATTCTCAGTTTGGGCGTATTCTCGCCTGCAGGACATCTCTTCGGGCCTATTCTCGCCCGCGGGACCCTCCGTTCGGTCGTTTCTGGCCTGCGGGACTCTCCGTTCGGGCCTAATCTTGCCTGCAGGATTCTGCGTTCGGGCTTACTCTTGCTTGCCGGACAGGGTTCGGGCGTCTTGTTGCCTGCACGGCTCCTCTACTCGGGCCTCATTTTGCCTTCGGGACACCGTTCGGGTCTATTCTTGGTCCGGGAATCTCCGTTCGGGCCTATGCTGGCCTGCTGGACTCTGTTCGGGCCTATGCTTGCCTGCGGGAATGACCGTTCGGGCCTATGTTGGCCTGCGGGACTCTCCGTTCGGGCCATTCTGGCCTGCGGGACTCTCCGTTCGGGCCTATTCTCTGGAGCGGGACTTTACTCGGGCCTATTCTTGCCTCCGGGCCTCCTCTATTCTTGCCTATTCTTGCCTCCGGGAATCTCCGTTCTGGCCTGTTCGGGCCTGCGGGACTCTGTTCGGGCCTATGCTTGCCTGCAGGAATCTCTGTTCCGCCCTACTCTGGCCTGCGGGACTCTCCGTTCAGGCCTATTCTGGCCTGCGGGACTCTGTTCGGGCCTATTCTTGCTCCGGGAATCGCCGGTCGGGCGTACCCTGGCTTGCGGGACTCTGTTCGGGCCTATGCTTGCCTGCAGGAATCTCTGTTCTGGCCTATTCTGGCCTGCAGGACTCTCCGTTCGGGCCTATTCTGGCCTGCAGGACTCTGTTTGGGCCTATGCTTGCCTACGGGAATCTCCGTTCAGGCGTATGCTGGCCTGCGGGTCTCTCCGTTCGGGCCTATTCTTGCCTGCGGGACTCTCCGTTTGGGCGTATCCTTGCCTGCGGGACTCTATTCGGGCCTCTTCTTGCCCGCACGGCTCCTCTACTCGGGCCTATTTTTGCCTGTGGGACTCTATTGGGGCCTATTCTTGCCTCCGACAATCTCCGTTCGGGCCTATTCTGGCCTGCGGGACTCTTCGTTCGGGCCTAGGCTTCCCTTTGGCAATCTCCGTTCAGGCGTATGCTGGCCTGCGGGACTCTGTTCGGGCCTTTGGTTGCTTTCGGAAATCCCCGTTCTGGCCTGCGGAATTCTGTTGGGGGCTATTCTTGCTCCGGGAATCTCTGTTCGGGACTATTCTGGCCTGTGGGACTCTGTTCGGGCCCATGCCTGCCTGCGGGGCTCTCTGTTCAGGCCTTTTTCGCCTACGGGACTCTCCGTTCGGGCCTATTCTCTGGAGCGGGACTTTAGTCGGGCCTACTCTTGCCTACGGGGCTCCTCTATTCTTGCCTCTGGGATTCTGTTCGGGCCTATTCTTGTCTGCGGGACTCTCCGTTTGAGCCTATTCTTGCCTGTAGGTTCTCCGTTCAGGGCTACTCTTGCCAGCGGGACTCTGTTCGTGCCTCATCTTGCCTGCATGGCTGCTCTACTCGGGCCTACTCTTGCCTGCGGGACTCTGTTCGGGCCTATCCTTGCTCTGGGAATCTCCGTTCGGGCATACCCTGGCCTGCGGGACTCCGTTCGGGCCTATTCTGGCCTGCGGGACTCTGTTTGGGCCTATGCTTGCCTGCAGGAATCTCTGTTCCGGCCTATTGTGGCCTGCAGGACTCTCCGTTCGGGCCTATTGTGGCCTACGGGACTCTGTTTGGGCCTATGCTTGCCTACGGGAATCTCCGTTCAGGCGTATGCTGGCCTGCGGTATTCTCAATTTGGGCATATTCTCTCGCCTCCGGGACTTTCCTTTGGGCCTATTCTCGCCTGCGCATCTCTCCGTTCGGGCCTATTCTTGCCTGCGGGACTCTCCGTTCCGGCCTATTCTTGCCTGCGGGTCTCTCCGTTCGGGACAATTCTGACCTGCAAAACTCTCCGTTCGGACCTAATCTAGCCTCTGGGAGTCTCCTTTGGGGTCTCCTGTTGCGTGCGGGGCTGCTCCATTCCAGCCTTTTGTGCTTACGGAGCTCCGATATTCGGTCCTGTTCTAGCATGCGGAGCTCCGCTACTCAGGCCTGATTGTGCGTGCGGGGCTCCGCTACTCGGGCCTGTTGGTGCATGCGGGGCTCCACTACTTGGGCCTGTTCTTGCATGCGGGGCTCCGCTACTCGGGTCTGTTCGTGCTTTCGGGGCTCTGCTACTCGGGCCTGTTCGTGCGTGCGGGGCTCCGCTATTCAGGCCTGATAGTGTGTGCGGGGCTCCTCTATTCAGGCCTGTCCTTCCCTGCGGGACTCTATTCGGGCCTATACTTCCCTGCGGGACTCTGTTCGGGCCTATTCTGGCCTGCGAGACCCTCCGTTCGCCCCTATCGTGGTCTGCGGGACCCTCGTTCGGGCCCATTCTCGCCTTCGAGACCCTCTGTTCGGGCTTTTCTGGCCTGCGGGACTCTCCGTTCGGGCCTATTCTTGTGAGCGGGTCTCTATTCGGGCCTATTTTTGCCTAAGGGCTCCTCTATTCGGGCCTATTCTGGCCTGCGGGACTCTCCGTTCGGGCCTATTCTCACCTGGGGAACTCTCCGTTCGGGCCTTTCTGGCCTTCGGGACTCTGTTCGGGTCTCTTCTTGCCAGCGGGGCTCTTCGTTTGGGCCTATTCTTGCCTGCAGGACTCTGTTCGGGCCTCTTCTTGCCTGCACAGCCCCTCTACTCGGGCCTATTTTTGCCTGCGGGACTCTGTCCAGGCCTATTGTTGCCCCCGGAAAACTCCGTTCAGTCCTATTCTGGCTTGTGGGACTCTGTTCGGGCCTATGCTTGCCTGCGGGAATCTCCTTTCAGGGTTATGCTGACCTGTGGGATTCTCAGTTTGGGCGTATTCTCGCCTGCAGGACATCTCTTCGGGCCTATTCTCGCCCGCGGGACCCTCCGTTCGGTCGTTTCTGGCCTGCGGGACTCTCCATTCGGGCCTAATCTTGGGAGCGGGAGCGGGACTCTACTCGGGCCTATTCTTGCCTAGGGGCCTCTTCTATTCGTGCTTCTTCTTGCCAGTGGGACTCTGTTCAGGCCCGTTCTTGCCTGCAGGATTCTGCGTTCGGGCTTATTCTTGCTTGCCGGACAGTGTTCGGGCGTCTTGTTGCCTGCACGGCTCCTCTACTCGGGCCTCATTTTGCCTTCGGGACACCGTTCGGGTCTATTTTTGGTCCGGGAATCTCCGTTCGGGCCTATGCTCGCCTGCTGGACTCTGTTCGGGCCTATGCTTGCCTGCGGGAATGACCGTTCGGGCCTATGTTTCCCTGCGGGACTGACCGTTCGGGCCTTTCTGACCTTCGGGACTCTGTTCGTGTCTCTTCTTGCCAGCGGGGCTCTTCGTTTGGGCCTATTCTTGCCTGCAGAACTCTGTTCGGGCCTCTTCTTGCCTGCACAGCCCCTCTACTCGGGCCTCTTTTTGCCTGCGGGTCTCTGTCCAGGCTTATTGTTGCCCCCGGAAAACTCCGTTCGGTCCTATTCTGGCTTGTGGGACTCTGTTCGGGCCTATGCTTGCCTGCGGGAATCTCCTTTCAGGGTTATGCTGACCTGTGGGATTCTCAGTTTGGGCGTATTCTCGCCTGCAGGACATCTCTTCGGGCCTATTCTCGCCCGCGGGACCCTCCGTTCGGTCGTTTCTGGCCTGCGGGACTCTCCGTTCGGGCCTAATCTTGCCTGCAGGATTCTGCGTTCGGGCTTACTCTTGCTTGCCAGACAGGGTTCGGGCGTCTTGTTGCCTGCACGGCTCCTCTACTCGGGCCTCATTTTGCCTTCGGGACACCGTTCGGGTCTATTCTTGGTCCGGGAATCTCCGTTCGGGCCTATGCTGGCCTGCTGGACTCTGTTCGGGCCTATGCTTGCCTGCGGGAATGACCGTTCGGGCCTATGTTGGCCTGCGGGACTCTCCGTTCGGGCCATTCTGGCCTGCGGGACTCTCCGTTCGGGCCTATTCTCTGGAGCGGGACTTTACTCGGGCCTATTCTTGCCTCCGGGCCTCCTCTATTCTTGCCTATTCTTGCCTCCGGGAATCTCCGTTCTGGCCTGTTCGGGCCTGCGGGACTCTGTTCGGGCCTATGCTTGCCTGCAGGAATCTCTGTTCTGGCCTATTCTGGCCTGCAGGACTCTCCGTTCGGGCCTATTCTGGCCTGCAGGACTCTGTTTGGGCCTATGCTTGCCTACGGGAATCTCCGTTCAGGCGTATGCTGGCCTGCGGGTCTCTCCGTTCGGGCGTATTCTTGCCTCTGGGACTCTCTTTTTGGGCGTATCCTTGCCTGCGGGACTCTGTTCGGGCCTCTTCTTGCCCGCACGGCTCCTCTACTCGGGCCTATTTTTGCCTGTGGGACTCTATTGGGGCCTATTCTTGCCTCCGACAATCTCCGTTCGGGCCTATTCTGGCCTGCGGGACTCTTCGTTCGGGCCTAGGCTTCCCTTTGGCAATCTCCGTTCAGGCGTATGCTGGCCTGCGGGACTCTGTTCGGGCCTTTGGTTGCTTTCGGAAATCCCCGTTCTGGCCTGCGGAATTCTGTTGGGGGCTATTCTTGCTCCGGGAATCTCTGTTCGGGACTATTCTGGCCTGTGGGACTCTGTTCGGGCCCATGCCTGCCTGCGGGGCTCTCTGTTCAGGCCTTTTTCGCCTACGGGACTCTCCGTTCGGGCCTATTCTCTGGAGCGGGACTTTAGTCGGGCCTACTCTTGCCTACGGGGCTCCTCTATTCTTGCCTCTGGGATTCTGTTCGGGCCTATTCTTGTCTGCGGGACTCTCCGTTTGAGCCTATTCTTGCCTGTGGGTTCTCCGTTCAGGGCTACTCTTGCCAGCGGGACTCTGTTCGTGCCTCATCTTGCCTGCATGGCTGCTCTACTCGGGCCTACTCTTGCCTGCGGGACTCTGTTCGGGCCTATCCTTGCTCTGGGAATCTCCGTTCGGGCATACCCTGGCCTGCGGGACTCCGTTCGGGCCTATTCTGGCCTGCGGGACTCTGTTTGGGCCTATGCTTGCCTGCAGGAATCTCTGTTCCGGCCTATTGTGGCCTGCAGGACTCTCCGTTCGGGCCTATTGTGGCCTACGGGACTCTGTTTGGGCCTATGCTTGCCTACGGGAATCTCCGTTCAGGCGTATGCTGGCCTGCGGTATTCTCAATTTGGGCATATTCTCTCGCCTCCGGGACTTTCCTTTGGGCCTATTCTCGCCTGCGCATCTCTCCGTTCGGGCCTATTCTTGCCTGCGGGACTCTCCGTTCCGGCCTATTCTTGCCTGCGGGTCTCTCCGTTCGGGACAATTCTGACCTGCAAAACTCTCCGTTCGGACCTAATCTAGCCTCTGGGAGTCTCCTTTGGGGTCTCCTGTTGCGTGCGGGGCTGCTCCATTCCAGCCTTTTGTGCTTACGGAGCTCCGATATTCGGTCCTGTTCTAGCATGCGGAGCTCCGCTACTCAGGCCTGATTGTGCGTGCGGGGCTCCGCTACTCGGGCCTGTTGGTGCATGCGGGGCTCCACTACTTGGGCCTGTTCTTGCATGCGGGGCTCCGCTACTCGGGTCTGTTCGTGCTTTCGGGGCTCTGCTACTCGGGCCTGTTCGTGCGTGCGGGGCTCCGCTATTCAGGCCTGATAGTGTGTGCGGGGCTCCTCTATTCAGGCCTGTCCTTCCCTGCGGGACTCTATTCGGGCCTATACTTCCCTGCGGGACTCTGTTCGGGCCTATTCTGGCCTGCGAGACCCTCCGTTCGCCCCTATCGTGGTCTGCGGGACCCTCGTTCGGGCCCATTCTCGCCTTCGAGACCCTCTGTTCGGGCTTTTCTGGCCTGCGGGACTCTCCGTTCGGGCCTATTCTTGTGAGCGGGTCTCTATTCGGGCCTATTTTTGCCTAAGGGCTCCTCTATTCGGGCCTATTCTGGCCTGCGGGACTCTCCGTTCGGGCCTATTCTCACCTGGGGAACTCTCCGTTCGGGCCTTTCTGGCCTTCGGGACTCTGTTCGGGTCTCTTCTTGCCAGCGGGGCTCTTCGTTTGGGCCTATTCTTGCCTGCAGGACTCTGTTCGGGCCTCTTCTTGCCTGCACAGCCCCTCTACTCGGGCCTATTTTTGCCTGCGGGACTCTGTCCAGGCCTATTGTTGCCCCCGGAAAACTCCGTTCAGTCCTATTCTGGCTTGTGGGACTCTGTTCGGGCCTATGCTTGCCTGCGGGAATCTCCTTTCAGGGTTATGCTGACCTGTGGGATTCTCAGTTTGGGCGTATTCTCGCCTGCAGGACATCTCTTCGGGCCTATTCTCGCCCGCGGGACCCTCCGTTCGGTCGTTTCTGGCCTGCGGGACTCTCCATTCGGGCCTAATCTTGGGAGCGGGAGCGGGACTCTACTCGGGCCTATTCTTGCCTAGGGGCCTCTTCTATTCGTGCTTCTTCTTGCCAGTGGGACTCTGTTCAGGCCCGTTCTTGCCTGCAGGATTCTGCGTTCGGGCTTATTCTTGCTTGCCGGACAGTGTTCGGGCGTCTTGTTGCCTGCACGGCTCCTCTACTCGGGCCTCATTTTGCCTTCGGGACACCGTTCGGGTCTATTTTTGGTCCGGGAATCTCCGTTCGGGCCTATGCTCGCCTGCTGGACTCTGTTCGGGCCTATGCTTGCCTGCGGGAATGACCGTTCGGGCCTATGTTTCCCTGCGGGACTGACCGTTCGGGCCTTTCTGACCTTCGGGACTCTGTTCGTGTCTCTTCTTGCCAGCGGGGCTCTTCGTTTGGGCCTATTCTTGCCTGCAGAACTCTGTTCGGGCCTCTTCTTGCCTGCACAGCCCCTCTACTCGGGCCTATTTTTGCCTGCGGGTCTCTGTCCAGGCTTATTGTTGCCCCCGGAAAACTCCGTTCGGTCCTATTCTGGCTTGTGGGACTCTGTTCGGGCCTATGCTTGCCTGCGGGAATCTCCTTTCAGGGTTATGCTGACCTGTGGGATTCTCAGTTTGGGCGTATTCTCGCCTGCAGGACATCTCTTCGGGCCTATTCTCGCCCGCGGGACCCTCCGTTCGGTCGTTTCTGGCCTGCGGGACTCTCCGTTCGGGCCTAATCTTGCCTGCAGGATTCTGCGTTCGGGCTTACTCTTGCTTGCCGGACAGTGTTCGGGCGTCTTGTTGCCTGCACGGCTCCTCTACTCGGGCCTCATTTTGCCTTCGGGACACCGTTCGGGTCTATTCTTGGTCCGGGAATCTCCGTTCGGGCCTATGCTGGCCTGCTGGACTCTGTTCGGGCCTATGCTTGCCTGCGGGAATGACCGTTCGGGCCTATGTTGGCCTGCGGGACTCTCCGTTCGGGCCTATTCTCTGGAGCGGGACTTTACTCGGGCCTATTCTTGCCTCCGGGCCTCCTCTATTCTTGCCTATTCTTGCCTCCGGGAATCTCCGTTCTGGCCTGTTCGGGCCTGCGGGACTCTGTTCGGGCCTATGCTTGCCTGCAGGAATCTCTGTTCCGCCCTACTCTGGCCTGCGGGACTCTCCGTTCAGGCCTATTCTGGCCTGCGGGACTCTGTTCGGGCCTATTCTTGCTCCGGGAATCGCCGGTCGGGCGTACCCTGGCTTGCGGGACTCTGTTCGGGCCTATGCTTGCCTGCAGGAATCTCTGTTCTGGCCTATTCTGGCCTGCAGGACTCTCCGTTCGGGCCTATTCTGGCCTGCAGGACTCTGTTTGGGCCTATGCTTGCCTACGGGAATCTCCGTTCAGGCGTATGCTGGCCTGCGGGTCTCTCCGTTCGGGCCTATTCTTGCCTGCGGGACTCTCCGTTTGGGCGTATCCTTGCCTGCGGGACTCTATTCGGGCCTCTTCTTGCCCGCACGGCTCCTCTACTCGGGCCTATTTTTGCCTGTGGGACTCTATTGGGGCCTATTCTTGCCTCCGACAATCTCCGTTCGGGCCTATTCTGGCCTGCGGGACTCTTCGTTCGGGCCTAGGCTTCCCTTTGGCAATCTCCGTTCAGGCGTATGCTGGCCTGCGGGACTCTGTTCGGGCCTTTGGTTGCTTTCGGAAATCCCCGTTCTGGCCTGCGGAATTCTGTTGGGGGCTATTCTTGCTCCGGGAATCTCTGTTCGGGACTATTCTGGCCTGTGGGACTCTGTTCGGGCCCATGCCTGCCTGCGGGGCTCTCTGTTCAGGCCTTTTTCGCCTACGGGACTCTCCGTTCGGGCCTATTCTCTGGAGCGGGACTTTAGTCGGGCCTACTCTTGCCTACGGGGCTCCTCTATTCTTGCCTCTGGGATTCTGTTCGGGCCTATTCTTGTCTGCGGGACTCTCCGTTTGAGCCTATTCTTGCCTGTGGGTTCTCCGTTCAGGGCTACTCTTGCCAGCGGGACTCTGTTCGTGCCTCATCTTGCCTGCATGGCTGCTCTACTCGGGCCTACTCTTGCCTTCGGGACTCTGTTCGGGCCTATCCTTGCTCTGGGAAACTCCGTTCGGGCATACCCTGGCCTGCGGGACTCCGTTCGGGCCTATTCTGGCCTGCGGGACTCTGTTTGGGCCTATGCTTGCCTGCAGGAATCTCTGTTCCGGCCTATTGTGGCCTGCAGGACTCCCCGTTCGGGCCTATTGTGGCCTGCGGGACTCTGTTTGGGCCTATGCTTGCCTACGGGAATCTCCGTTCAGGCGTATGCTGGCCTGCGGTATTCTCAATTTGGGCATATTCTCTCGCCTCCGGGACTTTCCTTTGGGCCTATTCTCGCCTGTGCAACTCTCCGTTCGGGCCTATTCTTGCCTGCGGGACTCTCCGTTCCGGCCTATTCTTGCCTGCGGGTCTCTCCGTTCGGGACAATTCTGACCTGCAAAACTCTCCGTTCGGACCTAATCTAGCCTCTGGGAGTCTCCTTTGGGGTCTCCTGTTGCGTGCGGGGCTGCTCCATTCCAGCCTTTTGTGCTTACGGAGCTCCGATATTCGGTCCTGTTCTAGCATGCGGAGCTCCGCTACTCAGGCCTGATTGTGCGTGCGGGGCTCTGCTACTCGGGCCTGTTGGTGCATGCGGGGCTCCACTACTTGGGCCTGTTCTTGCATGCGGGGCTCCGCTACTCGGGTCTGTTCGTGCTTGCAGGGCTCTGCTACTCGGGCCTGTTCGTGCGTGCGGGGCTCCGCTATTCAGGCCTGATAGTGTGTGCGGGGCTCCTCTATTCAGGCCTGTCCTTCCCTGCGGGACTCTATTCGGGCCTATACTTCCCTGCGGGACTCTGTTCGGGCCTATTCTGGCCTGCGAGACCCTCCGTTCGCCCCCATTGTGGTCTGCGGGACCCTCGTTCGGGCCCATTCTCACCTTCGAGACCCTCTGTTCGGGCTTTTCTGGCCTGCGGGACTCTCCGTTCGGGCCTATTCTTGTGAGCGGGTCTCTATTCCGGCCTATTTTTGCCTAAGGGCTCCTCTATTCGGGCCTATTCTGGCCTGCGGGACTCTCCGTTCGGGCCTATTCTCACCTGGGGAACTCTCCGTTCGGGCCTTTCTGGCCTTCGGGACTCTGTTCGGGTCTCTTCTTGCCAGCGGGGCTCTTCGTTTGGGCCTATTCTTGCCTGCAGAACTCTGTTCGGGCCTCTTCTTGCCTGCACAGCCCCTCTACTCGGGCCTCTTTTTGCCTGCGGGACTCTGTCCAGGCCTATTTTTGCCCCCGGAAAACTCCGTTCGGTCCTATTCTGGCTTGTGGGACTCTGTTCGGGCCTATGCTTGCCTGCGGGAATCTCCTTTCAGGGTTATGCTGACCTGTGGGATTCTCAGTTTGGGCGTATTCTCGCCTGCAGGACATCTCTTCGGGCCTATTCTCGCCCGCGGGACCCTCCGTTCGGTCGTTTCTGGCCTGCGGGACTCTCCATTCGGGCCTAATCTTGGGAGCGGGAGCGGGACTCTACTCGGGCCTATTCTTGCCTAGGGGCCTCTTCTATTCGTGCTTCTTCTTGCCAGTGGGACTCTGTTCAGGCCCGTTCTTGCCTGCAGGATTCTGCGTTCGGGCTTATTCTTGCTTGCCGGACAGTGTTCGGGCGTCTTGTTGCCTGCACGGCTCCTCTACTCGGGCCTCATTTTGCCTTCGGGACACCGTTCGGGTCTATTCTTGGTCCGGGAATCTCCGTTCGGGCCTATGCTCGCCTGCTGGACTCTGTTCGGGCCTATGCTTGCCTGCGGGAATGACCGTTCGGGCCTATGTTTCCCTGCGGGACTGACCGTTCGGGCCTTTCTGACCTTCGGGACTCTGTTCGTGTCTCTTCTTGCCAGCGGGGCTCTTCGTTTGGGCCTATTCTTGCCTGCAGAACTCTGTTCGGGCCTCTTCTTGCCTGCACAGCCCCTCTACTCGGGCCTATTTTTGCCTGCGGGTCTCTGTCCAGGCCTATTGTTGCCCCCGGAAAACTCCGTTCGGTCCTATTCTGGCTTGTGGGACTCTGTTCGGGCCTATGCTTGCCTGCGGGAATCTCCTTTCAGGGTTATGCTGACCTGTGGGATTCTCAGTTTGGGCGTATTCTCGCCTGCAGGACATCTCTTCGGGCCTATTCTCGCCCGCGGGACCCTCCGTTCGGTCGTTTCTGGCCTGCGGGACTCTCCGTTCGGGCCTAATCTTGCCTGCAGGAATCTGCGTTCGGGCTTACTCTTGCTTGCCGGACAGGGTTCGGGCGTCTTCTTGCCTGCACGGCTCCTCTACTCGGGCCTCATTTTGCCTTCGGGACACCGTTCGGGTCTATTCTTGGTCCGGGAATCTCCGTTGGGGCCTATGCTCGCCTGCTGGACTCTGTTCGGGCCTATGCTTGCCTGCGGGAATGACCGTTCAGGCCTATGTTGGCCTGCGGGACTCTCCGTTCGGGCCATTCTGGCCTGCGGGACTCTCCGTTCGGGCCTATTCTCTGGAGCGGGACTTTACTCGGGCCTATTCTTGCCTCCGGGCCTCCTCTATTCTTGCCTATTCTTGCCTCCGGGAATCTCCGTTCTGGCCTGTTCGGGCCTGCAGGACTCTGTTCGGGCCTATGCTTGCCTGCAGGAATCTCTGTTCCGCCCTACTCTGGCCTGCGGGACTCTCCGTTCAGGCCTATTCTGGCCTGCGGGACTCTGTTCGGGCCTATTCTTGCTCCGGGAATCGCCGGTCGGGCGTACCCTGGCTTGCGGGACTCTGTTAGGGCCTATGCTTGCCTGCAGGAATCTCTGTTCTGACGTATTCTGGCCTGCAGGACTCTCCGTTCGGGCCTATTCTGGCCTGCAGGACTCTGTTTGGGCCTATGCTTGCCTACGGGAATCTCCGTTCAGGCGTATGCTGGCCTGCGGGTCTCTCCGTTCGGGCCTATTCTTGCCTGCGGGACTCTCTGTTTGGGCGTATCCTTGCCTGCGGGACTCTGTTCGGGCCTCTTCTTGCCCGCACGGCTCCTCTACTCGGGCCTATTTTTGCCTGTGGGACTCTATTGGGGCCTATTCTTGCCTCCGACAATCTCCGTTCGGGCCTATTCTGGCCTGCGGGACTCTTCGTTCGGGCCTAGGCTTCCCTTTGGCAATCTCCGTTCAGGCGTATGCTGGCCTGTAGGACTCTGTTCGGGCCTTTGGTTGCTTTCGGAAATCCCCGTACTGGCCTATTCTGGCCTGCGGAATTCTGTTGGGGGCTATTCTTGCTCCGGGAATCTCTGTTCGGGACTATTCTGGCCTGTGGGACTCTGTTCGGGCCCATGCCTGCCTGCGGGGCTCTCTGTTCAGGTCTTTTTCGCCTACAGGACTCTCCGTTCGGGCCTATTCTCTGGAGTGGGACTTTAGTCGGGCCTACTCTTGCCTACGGTGCTCCTCTATTCTTGCCTCTGGGATTCTGTTCGGGCCTATTCTTGTCTGCGGGACTCTCCGTTTGAGCCTATTCTTGCCTCTGGGTTCTTCGTTCAGGGCTACTCTTGCCAGCGAGACTCTGTTCGTGCCTCATCTTGCCTGCATGGCTGCTCTACTCGGGCCTACTCTTGCCTGCGGGACTCTGTTCGGGCCTATCCTTGCTCTGGGAAACTCCGTTCGGGCATACCCTGGCCTGCGGGACTCCGTTCGGGCCTATTCTGGCCTGCGGGACTCTGTTTGGGCCTATGCTTGCCTACGGGAATCTCCGTTCAGGCGTATGCTGGCCTGCGGTATTCTCAATTTGGGCATATTCTCTCGCCTCCGGGACTTTCCTTTGGGCCTATTCTCGCCTGTGCAACTCTCCGTTCGGGCCTATTCTTGCCTGCGGGACTCTCCGTTCCGGCCTATTCTTGCCTGCGGGTCTCTCCGTTCGGGACAATTCTGACCTGCAAAACTCTCCGTTCGGACCTAATCTAGCCTCTGGGAGTCTCCTTTGGGGTCTCCTGTTGCGTGCGGGGCTGCTCCATTCCAGCCTTTTGTGCTTACGGAGCTCCGATATTCGGTCCTGTTCTAGCATGCGGAGCTCCGCTACTCAGGCCTGATTGTGCGTGCGGGGCTCCGCTACTCGGGCCTGTTGGTGCATGGGGGGCTCCACTACTTGGGCCTGTTCTTGCATGCGGGGCTCCGCTACTCGGGTCTGTTCGTGCTTGCAGGGTTCTGCTACTCGGGCCTGTTCGTGCATGCGGGGATCCGCTATTCAGGCCTGATAGTGTGTGCAGGGCTCCTCTATTCAGGCCTGTCCTTCCCTGCGGGACTCTATTCGGGCCTATACTTCCCTGCGGGACTCTGTTCGGGCCTATTCTGGCCTGCGAGACCCTCCGTTCGCCCCTATCGTGGTCTGCGGGACCCTCGTTCGGGCTTTTCTGGCCTGCGGGACTCTCCGTTCGGGCCTATTCTTGTGAGCGGGTCTCTATTCCGGCCTATTTTTGCCTAAGGGCTCCTCTATTCGGGCCTATTCTGGCCTGCGGGACTCTCCGTTCGGGCCTATTCTCACCTGGGGAACTCTCCGTTCGGACCTTTCTGACCTTCGAGACTCGGTTCGGGTCTCTTCTTGCCAGCGGGGCTCTTCGTTTGGGCCTATTCTTGCCTGCAGGACTCTGTTCGGGCCTCTTCTTGCCTGCACAGCCCCTCTACTCGGGCCTATTTTTGCCTGCAGGACTCTGTCCAGGCCTATTGTTGCCCCCGGAAAACTCCGTTCGGTCCTATTCTGGCTTGTGGGACTCTGTTCGGGCCTATGCTTCCCTGCGGGAATCTCCTTTCAGGGTTATGCTGACCTGTGGGATTCTCAGTTTGGGCGTATTCTCGCCTGCAGGACATCTCTTCGGGCCTATTCTCGCCCGCGGGACCCTCCGTTCGGTCGTTTCTGGCCTGCGGGACTCTCCGTTCGGGCCTAATCTTGCCTGCAGGATTCTGCGTTCGGGCTTACTCTTGCTTGCCGGACAGGGTTCGGGCGTCTTCTTGCCTGCACGGCTCCTCTACTCGGGCCTCATTTTGCCTTCGGGACACCGTTCGGGTCTATTCTTGGTCCGGGAATCTCCGTTCGGGCCTATGCTGGCCTGCTGGACTCTGTTCGGGCCTATGCTTGCCTGCGGGAATGACCGTTCGGGCCTATGTTGGCCTGCGGGACTCTCCGTTCGGGCCTTTCTTGCCTGCGGGACTCTCCGTTCGGGACTATTCTCTGGAGCGGGACTTTACTCGGGCCTATTCTTGCCTCCGGGCCTCCTCTATTCTTGCCTATTCTTGCCTCCGGGAATCTCCGTTCTGGCCTGTTCGGGCCTGCGGGACTCTGTTCGGGCCTATGCTTGCCTGCAGGAATCTCTGTTCCGCCCTACTCTGGCCTGCGGGACTCTCCGTTCGGGCGTATTCTGGCCTGCGGGACTCTGATCGGGCCTATTCTTAGTCCCGGAATCTCCAATCGGGGGTACCCTGGCTTGCGGGACTCTGTTCGGGCCTATGCTTGCCTGCAGGAATCTCTGTTCCGGCCTATTCTGGCCTGCAGGACTCTGTTTGGGCCTATGCTTGCCTACGGGAATCTCCGTTCAGGCGTATGCTGGCCTGCGGGTCTCTCTGTTCGGGCCTATTCTTGCCTGCGGGACTCTCCGTTTGGGCGTATCCTTGCCTGCGGGACTCTGTTCGGGCCTCTTCTTGCCCGCACGGCTCCTCTACTCGGGCCTATTTTTGCCTGTGGGACTCTATTGGGGCCTATTCTTGCCTCCGACAATCTCCGTTCGGGCCTATTCTGGCCTGCGGGACTCTTCGTTCGGGCCTAGGCTTCCCTTTGGCAATCTCCGTTCAGGCGTATGCTGGCCTGCGGGACTCTGTTCGGGCCTTTGGTTGCTTTCGGAAATCCCCGTTCTGGCCTATTCTGGCCTGCGGAATTCTGTTGGGGGCTATTCTTGCTCCGGGAATCTCTGTTCGGGACTATTCTGGCCTGTGGGACTCTGTTCGGGCCCATGCCTGCCTGCGGGGCTCTCTGTTCAGGCCTTTTTCGCCTACGGGACTCTCCGTTCGGGCCTATTCTCTGGAGCGGGACTTTAGTCGGGCCTACTCTTGCCTACGGGGCTCCTCTATTCTTACCTCTGGGATTCTGTTCGGGCCTATTCTTGTCTGCGGGACTCTCCGTTTGAGCCTATTCTTGCCTGTGGGTTCTCCGTTCAGGGCTACTCTTGCCAGCGGGACTCTGTTCGTGCCTCATCTTGCCTGCATGGCTGCTCTACTCGGGCCTACTCTTGCCTGCGGGACTCTGTTCGGGCCTATCCTTGCTCTGGGAATCTCCGTTCGGGCATACCCTGGCCTGCGGGACTCCGTTCGGGCCTATTCTGGCCTGCGGGACTCTGTTTGGGCCTATGCTTGCCTGCAGGAATCTCTGTTCCGGCCTATTGTGGCCTGCAGCACTCTCCGTTTGGGCCTATTCTGGCCTACGGGACTCTGTTTGGGCCTATGCTTGCCTACGGGAATCTCCGTTCAGGCGTATGCTGGCCTGCGGTGTTCTCAATTTGGGCATATTCTCTCGCCTCCGGGACTTTCCTTTGGGCCTATTCTCGCCTGCGCATCTCTCCGTTCGGGCCTATTCTTGCCTGCGGGACTCTCCGTTCCGGCCTATTCTTGCCTGCGGGTCTCTCCGTTCGGGACAATTCTGACCTGCAAAACTCTCCGTTCGGACCTAATCTAGCCTCTGGGAGTCTCCTTTGGGGTCTCCTGTTGCGTGCGGGGCTGCTCCATTCCAGCCTTTTGTGCTTACGGAGCTCCGATATTCGGTCCTGTTCTAGCATGCGGAGCTCCGCTACTCAGGCCTGATTGTGCGTGCGGGGCTCCGCTACTCGGGCCTGTTGGTGCATGCGGGGCTCCACTACTTGGGCCTGTTCTTGCATGCGGGGCTCCGCTACTCGGGTCTGTTCGTGCTTGCAGGGCTCTGCTACTCGGGCCTGTTCGTGCGTGCGGGGCTCCGCTATTCAGGCCTGATAGTGTGTGCGGGGCTCCTCTATTCAGGCCTGTCCTTCCCTGCGGGACTCTATTCGGGCCTATACTTCCCTGCGGGACTCTGTTCGGGCCTATTCTGGCCTGCGAGACCCTCCGTTCGCCCCCATTGTGGTCTGCGGGACCCTCGTTCGGGCCCATTCTCACCTTCGAGACCCTCTGTTCGGGCTTTTCTGGCCTGCGGGACTCTCCGTTCGGGCCTATTCTTGTGAGCGGGTCTCTATTCCGGCCTATTTTTGCCTAAGGGCTCCTCTATTCGGGCCTATTCTGGCCTGCGGGACTCTCCGTTCGGGCCTATTCTCACCTGGGGAACTCTCCGTTCGGGCCTTTCTGGCCTTCGGGACTCTGTTCGGGTCTCTTCTTGCCAGCGGGGCTCTTCGTTTGGGCCTATTCTTGCCTGCAGAACTCTGTTCGGGCCTCTTCTTGCCTGCACAGCCCCTCTACTCGGGCCTATTTTTGCCTGCGGGACTCTGTCCAGGCCTATTGTTGCCCCCGGAAAACTCCGTTCAGTCCTATTCTGGCTTGTGGGACTCTGTTCGGGCCTATGCTTGCCTGCGGGAATCTCCTTTCAGGGTTATGCTGACCTGTGGGATTCTCAGTTTGGGCGTATTCTCGCCTGCAGGACATCTCTTCGGGCCTATTCTCGCCCGCGGGACCCTCCGTTCGGTCGTTTCTGGCCTGCGGGACTCTCCATTCGGGCCTAATCTTGGGAGCGGGAGCGGGACTCTACTCGGGCCTATTCTTGCCTAGGGGCCTCTTCTATTCGTGCTTCTTCTTGCCAGTGGGACTCTGTTCAGGCCCGTTCTTGCCTGCAGGATTCTGCGTTCGGGCTTATTCTTGCTTGCCGGACAGTGTTCGGGCGTCTTGTTGCCTGCACGGCTCCTCTACTCAGGCCTCATTTTGCCTTCGGGACACCGTTCGGGTCTATTCTTGGTCCGGGAATCTCCGTTCGGGCCTATGCTCGCCTGCTGGACTCTGTTCGGGCCTATGCTTGCCTGCGGGAATGACCGTTCGGGCCTATGTTTCCCTGCGGGACTGACCGTTCGGGCCTTTCTGACCTTCGGGACTCTGTTCGTGTCTCTTCTTGCCAGCGGGGCTCTTCGTTTGGGCCTATTCTTGCCTGCAGAACTCTGTTCGGGCCTCTTCTTGCCTGCACAGCCCCTCTACTCGGGCCTATTTTTGCCTGCGCGTCTCTGTCCAGGCCTATTGTTGCCCCCGGAAAACTCCGTTCGGTCCTATTCTGGCTTGTGGGACTCTGTTCGGGCCTATGCTTGCCTGCGGGAATCTCCTTTCAGGGTTATGCTGACCTGTGGGATTCTCAGTTTGGGCGTATTCTCGCCTGCAGGACATCTCTTCGGGCCTATTCTCGCCCGCGGGACCCTCCGTTCGGTCGTTTCTGGCCTGCGGGACTCTCCGTTCGGGCCTAATCTTGCCTGCAGGATTCTGCGTTCGGGCTTACTCTTGCTTGCCGGACAGGGTTCGGGCGTCTTCTTGCCTGCACGGCTCCTCTACTCGGGCCTCATTTTGCCTTCGGGACACCGTTCGGGTCTATTCTTGGTCCGGGAATCTCCGTTCGGGCCTATGCTGGCCTGCTGGACTCTGTTCGGGCCTATGCTTGCCTGCGGGAATGACCGTTCGGGACTATGTTGGCCTGCGGGACTCTCCGTTCGGGCCATTCTGGCCTGCGGGACTCTCCGTTCGGGCCTATTCTCTGGAGCGGGACTTTACTCGGGCCTATTCTTGCCTCCGGGCCTCCTCTATTCTTGCCTATTCTTGCCTCCGGGAATCTCCGTTCTGGCCTTTTCGGGCCTGCGGGACTCTGTTCGGGCCTATGCTTGCCTGCAGGAATCTCTGTTCCGCCCTACTCTGGCCTGCGGGACTCTCCGTTCGGGCCTATTCTCTGGAGTGGGACTTTAGTCGGGCCTACTCTTGCCTACGGTGCTCCTCTATTCTTGCCTCTGGGATTCTGTTCGGGCCTATTCTTGTCTGCGGGACTCTCCGTTTGAGCCTATTCTTGCCTGTGGGTTCTCCGTTCAGGGCTACTCTTGCCAGCGAGACTCTGTTCGTGCCTCATCTTGCCTGCATGGCTGCTCTACTCGGGCCTACTCTTGCCTGCGGGACTCTGTTCGGGCCTATCCTTGCTCTGGGAAACTCCGTTCGGGCATACCCTGGCCTGCGGGACTCCGTTCGGGCCTATTCTGGCCTGCGGGACTCTGTTTGGGCCTATGCTTGCCTACGGGAATCTCTGTTCAGGCGTATGCTGGCCTGCGGTATTCTCAATTTGGGCATATTCTCTCGCCTCCGGGACTTTCCTTTGGGCCTATTCTCGCCTGTGCAACTCTCCGTTCGGGCCTATTCTTGCCTGCGGGACTCTCCGTTCCGGCCTATTCTTGCCTGCGGGTCTCTCCGTTCGGGACAATTCTGACCTGCAAAACTCTCCGTTCGGACCTAATCTAGCCTCTGGGAGTCTCCTTTGGGGTCTCCTGTTGCGTGCGGGGCTGCTCCATTCCAGCCTTTTGTGCTTACGGAGCTCCGATATTCGGTCCTGTTCTAGCATGCGGAGCTCCGCTACTCAGGCCTGATTGTGCGTGCGGGGCTCCGCTATTCAGGCCTGATAGTGTGTGCGGGGCTCCTCTATTCAGGCCTGTCCTTCCCTGCGGGACTCTATTCGGGCCTATACTTCCCTGCGGGACTCTGTTCGGGCCTATTCTGGCCTGCGAGACCCTCCGTTCGCCCCTATCGTGGTCTGCGGGACCCTCGTTCGGGCCCATTCTCGCCTTCGAGACCCTCTGTTCGGGCTTTTCTGGCCTGCGGGACTCTCCGTTCGGGCCTATTCTTGTGAGCGGGTCTCTATTCGGGCCTATTTTTGCCTGCGGGACTCTGTCCAGGCCTATTGTTGCCCCCGGAAAACTCCGTTCGGTCCTATTCTGGCTTGTGGGACTCTGTTCGGGCCTATGCTTGCCTGCGGGAATCTCCTTTCAGGGTTATGCTGACCTGTGGGATTCTCAGTTTGGGCGTATTCTCGCCTGCAGGACATGTCTTCGGGCCTATTCTCGCCCGCGGGACCCTCCGTTCGGTCGTTTCTGGCCTGCGGGACTCTCCGTTCGGGCCTAATCTTGCCTGCAGGATTCTGCGTTCGGGCTTACTCTTGCTTGCCGGACAGGGTTCGGGCGTCTTCTTGCCTGCACGGCTCCTCTACTCGGGCCTCATTTTGCCTTCGGGACACCGTTCGGGTCTATTCTTGGTCCGGGAATCTCCGTTCGGGCCTATGCTGGCCTGCTGGACTCTGTTCGGGCCTATGCTTGCCTGCGGGAATGACCGTTCGGGCCTATGTTGGCCTGCGGGACTCTCCGTTCGGGCCATTCTGGCCTGCGGGACTCTCCGTTCGGGCCTATTCTCTGGAGCGGGACTTTACTCGGGCCTATTCTTGCCTCCGGGCCTCCTCTATTCTTGCCTATTCTTGCCTCCGGGAATCTCCGTTCTGGCCTGTTCGGGCCTGCGGGACTCTGTTCGGGCCTATGCTTGCCTGCAGGAATCTCTGTTCTGGCCTATTCTGGCCTGCAGGACTCTCCGTTCGGGCCTATTCTGGCCTGCAGGACTCTGTTTGGGCCTATGCTTGCCTATGGGAATCTCCGTTCAGGCGTATGCTGGCCTGCGGGTCTCTCCGTTCGGGCCTATTCTTGCCTGCGGGACTCTCCGTTTGGGCGTATCCTTGCCTGCGGGACTCTGTTCGGGCCTCTTCTTGCCCGCACGGCTCCTCTACTCGGGCCTATTTTTGCCTGTGGGACTCTATTGGGGCCTATTCTTGCCTCCGACAATCTCCGTTCGGGCCTATTCTGGCCTGCGGGACTCTTCGTTCGGGCCTAGGCTTCCCTTTGGCAATCTCCGTTCAGGCGTATGCTGGCCTGCGGGACTCTGTTCGGGCCTTTGGTTGCTTTCGGAAATCCCCGTTCTGGCCTATTCTGGCCTGCGGAATTCTGTTGGGGGCTATTCTTGCTCCGGGAATCTCTGTTCGGGACTATTCTGGCCTGTGGGACTCTGTTCGGGCCCATGCCTGCCTGCGGGGCTCTCTGTTCAGGCCTTTTTCGCCTACGGGACTCTCCGTTCGGGCCTATTCTCTGGAGCGGGACTTTAGTCGGGCCTACTCTTGCCTACGGGGCTCCTCTATTCTTGCCTCTGGGATTCTGTTCGGGCCTATTCTTGTCTGCGGGACTCTCCGTTTGAGCCTATTCTT
Organism: Loxodonta africana; assembly: GCF_030014295.1. NCBI lineage: Eukaryota > Metazoa > Chordata > Mammalia > Proboscidea > Elephantidae > Loxodonta > Loxodonta africana. Next base: position 1,418,999 of record NW_026974836.1, on the reverse strand, counting down.
GCCTGTGGGTTCTCCGTTCAGGGCTACTCTTGCCAGCGGGACTCTGTTCGTGCCTCATCTTGCCTGCATGGCTGCTCTACTCGGGCCTACTCTTGCCTGCGGGACTCTGTTCGGGCCTATCCTTGCTCTGGGAATCTCCGTTCGGGCATACCCTGGCCTGCGGGAGTCTGTTCGGGCCTATTCTGGCCTGCGGGACTCTGTTTGGGCCTATGCTTGCCTGCAGGAATCTCTGTTCCGGCCTATTGTGGCCTGCAGCACTCTCCGTTTGGGCCTATTCTGGCCTACGGGACTCTGTTTGGGCCTATGCTTGCCTACGGGAATCTCCGTTCAGGCGTATGCTGGCCTGCGGTGTTCTCAATTTGGGCATATTCTCTCGCCTCCGGGACTTTCCTTTGGGCCTATTCTCGCCTGCGCATCTCTCCGTTCGGGCCTATTCTTGCCTGCGGGACTCTCCGTTCCGGCCTATTCTTGCCTGCGGGACTCTCCGTTCCGGCCTATTCTTGCCTGCGGGTCTCTCCGTTCCGGACAATTCTGACCTGCAAAACTCTCCGTTCGGACCTAATCTAGCCTCTGGGAGTCTCCTTTGGGGTCTCCTGTTGCGTGCGGGGCTGCTCCATTCCAGCCTTTTGTGCTTACGGAGCTCCGATATTCGGTCCTGTTCTAGCATGCGGAGCTCCGCTACTCAGGCCTGATTGTGCGTGCGGGGCTCCGCTACTCGGGCCTGTTGGTGCATGCGGGGCTCCACTACTTGGGCCTGTTCTTGCATGCGGGGCTCCGCTACTCGGGTCTGTTCGTGCTTGCAGGGCTCTGCTACTCGGGCCTGTTCGTGCGTGTGGGCCTCCGCTATTCAGGCCTGATAGTGTGTGCGGGGCTCCTCTATTCAGGCCTGTCCTTCCCTGCGGGACTCTATTCGGGCCTATACTTCCCTGCGGGACTCTGTTCGGGCCTATTCTGGCCTGCGAGACCCTCCGTTCGCCCCCATTGTGGTCTGCGGGACCCTCGTTCGGGCCCATTCTCACCTTCGAGACCCTCTGTTCGGGTTTTTCTGGCCTGCGGGACTCTCCGTTCGGGCCTATTCTTGTGAGCGGGTCTCTATTCCGGCCTATTTTTGCCTAAGGGCTCCTCTATTCGGGCCTATTCTGGCCTGCGGGACTCTCCGTTCGGGCCTATTCTCACCTGGGGAACTCTCCGTTCGGGCCTTTCTGGCCTTCGGGACTCTGTTCGGGTCTCTTCTTGCCAGCAGGGCTCTTCGTTTGGGCCTATTCTTGCCTGCAGAACTCTGTTCGGGCCTCTTCTTGCCTGCACAGCCCCTCTACTCGGGCCTATTTTTGCCTGCGGGACTCTGTCCAGGCCTATTGTTGCCCCCGGAAAACTCCGTTCGGTCCTATTCTGGCTTGTGGGACTCTGTTCGGGCCTATGCTTGCCTGCGGGAATCTCCTTTCAGGGTTATGCTGACCTGTGGGATTCTCAGTTTGGGCGTATTCTCGCCTGCAGGACATCTCTTCGGGCCTATTCTCGCCCGCGGGACCCTCCGTTCGGTCGTTTCTGGCCTGCGGGACTCTCCATTCGGGCCTAATCTTGGGAGCGGGAGCGGGACTCTACTCGGGCCTATTCTTGCCTAGGGGCCTCTTCTATTCGTGCTCCTTCTTGCCAGTGGGACTCTGTTCAGGCCCGTTCTTGCCTGCAGGATTCTGCGTTCGGGCTTATTCTTGCTTGCCGGACAGTGTTCGGGCGTCTTGTTGCCTGCACGGCTCCTCTACTCGGGCCTCATTTTGCCTTCGGGACACCGTTCGGGTCTATTTTTGGTCCGGGAATCTCCGTTCGGGCCTATGCTCGCCTGCTGGACTCTGTTCGGGCCTATGCTTGCCTGCGGGAATGACCGTTCGGGCCTATGTTTCCCTGCGGGACTGACCGTTCGGGCCTTTCTGACCTTCGGGACTCTGTTCGTGTCTCTTCTTGCCAGCGGGGCTCTTCGTTTGGGCCTATTCTTGCCTGCAGAACTCTGTTCGGGCCTCTTCTTGCCTGCACAGCCCCTCTACTCGGGCCTATTTTTGCCTGCGGGTCTCTGTCCAGGCTTATTGTTGCCCCCGGAAAACTCCGTTCGGTCCTATTCTGGCTTGTGGGACTCTGTTCGGGCCTATGCTTGCCTGCGGGAATCTCCTTTCAGGGTTATGCTGACCTGTGGGATTCTCAGTTTGGGCGTATTCTCGCCTGCAGGACATCTCTTCGGGCCTATTCTCGCCCGCGGGACCCTCCGTTCGGTCGTTTCTGGCCTGCGGGACTCTCCGTTCGGGCCTAATCTTGCCTGCAGGATTCTGCGTTCGGGCTTACTCTTGCTTGCCGGACAGGGTTCGGGCGTCTTGTTGCCTGCACGGCTCCTCTACTCGGGCCTCATTTTGCCTTCGGGACACCGTTCGGGTCTATTCTTCGTCCGGGAATCTCCGTTCGGGCCTATGCTGGCCTGCTGGACTCTGTTCGGGCCTATGCTTGCCTGCGGGAATGACCGTTCGGGCCTATGTTGGCCTGCGGGACTCTCCGTTCGGGCCATTCTGGCCTGCGGGACTCTCCGTTCGGGCCTATTCTCTGGAGCGGGACTTTACTCGGGCCTATTCTTGCCTCCGGGCCTCCTCTATTCTTGCCTATTCTTGCCTCCGGGAATCTCCGTTCTGGCCTGTTCGGGCCTGCGGGACTCTGTTCGGGCCTATGCTTGCCTGCAGGAATCTCTGTTCCGCCCTACTCTGGCCTGCGGGACTCTCCGTTCAGGCCTATTCTGGCCTGCGGGACTCTGTTCGGGCCTATTCTTGCTCCGGGAATCGCCGGTCGGGCGTACCCTGGCTTGCGGGACTCTGTTCGGGCCTATGCTTGCCTGCAGGAATCTCTGTTCTGGCCTATTCTGGCCTGCAGGACTCTCCGTTCGGGCCTATTCTGGCCTGCAGGACTCTGTTTGGGCCTATGCTTGCCTACGGGAATCTCCGTTCAGGCGTATGCTGGCCTGCGGGTCTCTCCGTTCGGGCCTATTCTTGCCTGCGGGACTCTCCGTTTGGGCGTATCCTTGCCTGCGGGACTCTATTCGGGCCTCTTCTTGCCCGCACGGCTCCTCTACTCGGGCCTATTTTTGCCTGTGGGACTCTATTGGGGCCTATTCTTGCCTCCGACAATCTCCGTTCGGGCCTATTCTGGCCTGCGGGACTCTTCGTTCGGGCCTAGGCTTCCCTTTGGCAATCTCCGTTCAGGCGTATGCTGGCCTGCGGGACTCTGTTCGGGCCTTTGGTTGCTTTCGGAAATCCCCGTTCTGGCCTATTCTGGCCTGCGGAATTCTGTTGGGGGCTATTCTTGCTCCGGGAATCTCTGTTCGGGACTATTCTGGCCTGTGGGACTCTGTTCGGGCCCATGCCTGCCTGCGGGGCTCTCTGTTCAGGTCTTTTTCGCCTACGGGACTCTCCGTTCGGGCCTATTCTCTGGAGCGGGACTTTAGTCGGGCCTACTCTTGCCTACGGGGCTCCTCTATTCTTGCCTCTGGGATTCTGTTCGGGCCTATTCTTGTCTGCGGGACTCTCCGTTTGAGCCTATTCTTGCCTGTGGGTTCTCCGTTCAGGGCTACTCTTGACAGCGGGACTCTGTTCGTGCCTCATCTTGCCTGCATGGCTGCTCTACTCGGGCCTACTCTTGCCTGCGGGACTCTGTTCGGGCCTATCCTTGCTCTGGGAAACTCCGTTCGGGCATACCCTGGCCTGCGGGACTCCGTTCGGGCCTATTCTGGCCTGCGGGACTCTGTTTGGGCCTATGCTTGCCTGCAGGAATCTCTGTTCCGGCCTATTGTGGCCTGCAGGACTCCCCGTTCGGGCCTATTGTGGCCTGCGGGACTCTGTTTGGGCCTATGCTTGCCTACGGGAATCTCCGTTCAGGCGTATGCTGGCCTGCGGTATTCTCAATTTGGGCATATTCTCTCGCCTCCGGGACTTTCCTTTGGGCCTATTCTCGCCTGTGCAACTCTCCGTTCGGGCCTATTCTTGCCTGCGGGACTCTCCGTTCCGGCCTATTCTTGCCTGCGGGTCTCTCCGTTCGGGACAATTCTGACCTGCAAAACTCTCCGTTCGGACCTAATCTAGCCTCTGGGAGTCTCCTTTGGGGTCTCCTGTTGCGTGCGGGGCTGCTCCATTCCAGCCTTTTGTGCTTACGGAGCTCCGATATTCGGTCCTGTTCTAGCATGCGGAGCTCCGCTACTCAGGCCTGATTGTGCGTGCGGGGCTCCGCTACTCGGGCCTGTTGGTGCATGCGGGGCTCCACTACTTGGGCCTGTTCTTGCATGCGGGGCTCCGCTACTCGGGTCTGTTCGTGCTTGCAGGGCTCTGCTACTCGGGCCTGTTCGTGCGTGCGGGGCTCCGCTATTCAGGCCTGATAGTGTGTGCGGGGCTCCTCTATTCAGGCCTGTCCTTCCCTGCGGGACTCTATTCGGGCCTATACTTCCCTGCGGGACTCTGTTCGGGCCTATTCTGGCCTGCGAGACCCTCCGTTCGCCCCTATCGTGGTCTGCGGGACCCTCGTTCGGGCCCATTCTCACCTTCGAGACCCTCTGTTCGGGCTTTTCTGGCCTGCGGGACTCTCCGTTCGGGCCTATTCTTGTGAGCGGGTCTCTATTCGGGCCTATTTTTGCCTAAGGGCTCCTCTATTCGGGCCTATTCTGGCCTGCGGGACTCTCCGTTCGGGCCTATTCTCACCTGGGGAACTCTCCGTTCGGGCCTTTCTGGCCTTCGGGACTCTGTTCGGGTCTCTTCTTGCCAGCGGGGCTCTTCGTTTGGGCCTATTCTTGCCTGCAGAACTCTGTTCGGGCCTCTTCTTGCCTGCACAGCCCCTCTACTCGGGCCTATTTTTGCCTGCGGGACTCTGTCCAGGCCTATTGTTGCCCCCGGAAAACTCCGTTCAGTCCTATTCTGGCTTGTGGGACTCTGTTCGGGCCTATGCTTGCCTGCGGGAATCTCCTTTCAGGGTTATGCTGACCTGTGGGATTCTCAGTTTGGGCGTATTCTCGCCTGCAGGACATCTCTTCGGGCCTATTCTCGCCCGCGGGACCCTCTGTTCGGTCGTTTCTGGCCTGCGGGACTCTCCATTCGGGCCTAATCTTGGGAGCGGGAGCGGGACTCTACTCGGGCCTATTCTTGCCTAGGGGCCTCTTCTATTCGTGCTTCTTCTTGCCAGTGGGACTCTGTTCAGGCCCGTTCTTGCCTGCAGGATTCTGCGTTCGGGCTTATTCTTGCTTGCCGGACAGTGTTCGGGCGTCTTGTTGCCTGCACGGCTCCTCTACTCGGGCCTCATTTTGCCTTCGGGACACCGTTCGGGTCTATTTTTGGTCCGGGAATCTCCGTTCGGGCCTATGCTCGCCTGCTGGACTCTGTTCGGGCCTATGCTTGCCTGCGGGAATGACCGTTCGGGCCTATGTTTCCCTGCGGGACTGACCGTTCGGGCCTTTCTGACCTTCGGGACTCTGTTCGTGTCTCTTCTTGCCAGCGGGGCTCTTCGTTTGGGCCTATTCTTGCCTGCAGAACTCTGTTCGGGCCTCTTCTTGCCTGCACAGCCCCTCTACTCGGGCCTATTTTTGCCTGCGGGTCTCTGTCCAGGCTTATTGTTGCCCCCGGAAAACTCCGTTCGGTCCTATTCTGGCTTGTGGGACTCTGTTCGGGCCTATGCTTGCCTGCGGGAATCTCCTTTCAGGGTTATGCTGACCTGTGGGATTCTCAGTTTGGGCGTATTCTCGCCTGCAGGACATCTCTTCGGGCCTATTCTCGCCCGCGGGACCCTCCGTTCGGTCGTTTCTGGCCTGCGGGACTCTCCGTTCGGGCCTAATCTTGCCTGCAGGATTCTGCGTTCGGGCTTACTCTTGCTTGCCAGACAGGGTTCGGGCGTCTTGTTGCCTGCACGGCTCCTCTACTCGGGCCTCATTTTGCCTTCGGGACACCGTTCGGGTCTATTCTTGGTCCGGGAATCTCCGTTCGGGCCTATGCTGGCCTGCTGGACTCTGTTCGGGCCTATGCTTGCCTGCGGGAATGACCGTTCGGGCCTATGTTGGCCTGCGGGACTCTCCGTTCGGGCCATTCTGGCCTGCGGGACTCTCCGTTCGGGCCTATTCTCTGGAGCGGGACTTTACTCGGGCCTATTCTTGCCTCCGGGCCTCCTCTATTCTTGCCTATTCTTGCCTCCGGGAATCTCCGTTCTGGCCTGTTCGGGCCTGCGGGACTCTGTTCGGGCCTATGCTTGCCTGCAGGAATCTCTGTTCCGCCCTACTCTGGCCTGCGGGACTCTCCGTTCAGGCCTATTCTTGCCTGCGGGTCTCTCCGTTCGGGACAATTCTGACCTGCAAAACTCTCCGTTCGGACCTAATCTAGCCTCTGGGAGTCTCCTTTGGGGTCTCCTGTTGCGTGCGGGGCTGCTCCATTCCAGCCTTTTGTGCTTACGGAGCTCCGATATTCGGTCCTGTTCTAGCATGCGGAGCTCCGCTACTCAGGCCTGATTGTGCGTGCGGGGCTCCGCTACTCGGGCCTGTTGGTGCATGCGGGGCTCCACTACTTGGGCCTGTTCTTGCATGCGGGGCTCCGCTACTCGGGTCTGTTCGTGCTTGCAGGGCTCTGCTACTCGGGCCTGTTCGTGCGTGCGGGCCTCCGCTATTCAGGCCTTATAGTGTGTGCGGGGCTCCTCTATTCAGGCCTGTCCTTCCCTGCGGGACTCTATTCGGGCCTATACTTCCCTGCGGGACTCTGTTCGGGCCTATTCTGGCCTGCGAGACCCTCCGTTCGCCCCCATTGTGGTCTGCGGGACCCTCGTTCGGGCCCATTCTCACCTTCGAGACCCTCTGTTCGGGTTTTTCTGGCCTGCGGGACTCTCCGTTCGGGCCTATTCTTGTGAGCGGGTCTCTATTCCGGCCTATTTTTGCCTAAGGGCTCCTCTATTCGGGCCTATTCTGGCCTGCGGGACTCTCCGTTCGGGCCTATTCTCACCTGGGGAACTCTCCGTTCGGGCCTTTCTGGCCTTCGGGACTCTGTTCGGGTCTCTTCTTGCCAGCAGGGCTCTTCGTTTGGGCCTATTCTTGCCTGCAGAACTCTGTTCGGGCCTCTTCTTGCCTGCACAGCCCCTCTACTCGGGCCTATTTTTGCCTGCGGGACTCTGTCCAGGCCTATTGTTGCCCCCGGAAAACTCCGTTCGGTCCTATTCTGGCTTGTGGGACTCTGTTCGGGCCTATGCTTGCCTGCGGGAATCTCCTTTCAGGGTTATGCTGACCTGTGGGATTCTCAGTTTGGGCGTATTCTCGCCTGCAGGACATCTCTTCGGGCCTATTCTCGCCCGCGGGACCCTCCGTTCGGTCGTTTCTGGCCTGCGGGACTCTCCATTCGGGCCTAATCTTGGGAGCGGGAGCGGGACTCTACTCGGGCCTATTCTTGCCTAGGGGCCTCTTCTATTCGTGCTTCTTCTTGCCAGTGGGACTCTGTTCAGGCCCGTTCTTGCCTGCAGGATTCTGCGTTCGGGCTTATTCTTGCTTGCCGGACAGTGTTCGGGCGTCTTGTTGCCTGCACGGCTCCTCTACTCGGGCCTCATTTTGCCTTCGGGACACCGTTCGGGTCTATTTTTGGTCCGGGAATCTCCGTTCGGGCCTATGCTCGCCTGCTGGACTCTGTTCGGGCCTATGCTTGCCTGCGGGAATGACCGTTCGGGCCTATGTTTCCCTGCGGGACTGACCGTTCGGGCCTTTCTGACCTTCGGGACTCTGTTCGTGTCTCTTCTTGCCAGCGGGGCTCTTCGTTTGGGCCTATTCTTGCCTGCAGAACTCTGTTCGGGCCTCTTCTTGCCTGCACAGCCCCTCTACTCGGGCCTATTTTTGCCTGCGGGTCTCTGTCCAGGCTTATTGTTGCCCCCGGAAAACTCCGTTCGGTCCTATTCTGGCTTGTGGGACTCTGTTCGGGCCTATGCTTGCCTGCGGGAATCTCCTTTCAGGGTTATGCTGACCTGTGGGATTCTCAGTTTGGGCGTATTCTCGCCTGCAGGACATCTCTTCGGGCCTATTCTCGCCCGCGGGACCCTCCGTTCGGTCGTTTCTGGCCTGCGGGACTCTCCGTTCGGGCCTAATCTTGCCTGCAGGATTCTGCGTTCGGGCTTACTCTTGCTTGCCGGACAGGGTTCGGGCGTCTTCTTGCCTGCACGGCTCCTCTACTCGGGCCTCATTTTGCCTTCGGGACACCGTTCGGGTCTATTCTTCGTCCGGGAATCTCCGTTCGGGCCTATGCTGGCCTGCTGGACTCTGTTCGGGCCTATGCTTGCCTGCGGGAATGACCGTTCGGGCCTATGTTGGCCTGCGGGACTCTCCGTTCGGGCCATTCTGGCCTGCGGGACTCTCCGTTCGGGCCTATTCTCTGGAGCGGGACTTTACTCGGGCCTATTCTTGCCTCCGGGCCTCCTCTATTCTTGCCTATTCTTGCCTCCGGGAATCTCCGTTCTGGCCTGTTCGGGCCTGCGGGACTCTGTTCGGGCCTATGCTTGCCTGCAGGAATCTCTGTTCCGCCCTACTCTGGCCTGCGGGACTCTCCGTTCAGGCCTATTCTGGCCTGCGGGACTCTGTTCGGGCGTATTCTTGCTCCGGGAATCGCCGGTCGGGCGTACCCTGGCTTGCGGGACTCTGTTCGGGCCTATGCTTGCCTGCAGGAATCTCTGTTCTGGCCTATTCTGGCCTGCAGGACTCTCCGTTCGGGCCTATTCTGGCCTGCAGGACTCTGTTTGGGCCTATGCTTGCCTACGGGAATCTCCGTTCAGGCGTATGCTGGCCTGCGGGTCTCTCCGTTCGGGCCTATTCTTGCCTGCGGGACTCTCCGTTTGGGCGTATCCTTGCCTGCGGGACTCTGTTCGGGCCTCTTCTTGCCCGCACGGCTCCTCTACTTGGGCCTATTTTTGCCTGTGGGACTCTATTGGGGCCTATTCTTGCCTCCGACAATCTCCGTTCGGGCCTATTCTGGCCTGCGGGACTCTTCGTTCGGGCCTAGGCTTCCCTTTGGCAATCTCCGTTCAGGCGTATGCTGGCCTGCGGGACTCTGTTCGGGCCTTTGGTTGCTTTCGGAAATCCCCGTTCTGGCCTATTCTGGCCTGCGGAATTCTGTTCGGGGCTATTCTTGCTCCGGGAATCTCTGTTCGGGACTATTCTGGCCTGTGGGACTCTGTTCGGGCCCATGCCTGCCTGCGGGGCTCTCTGTTCAGGCCTTTTTCGCCTACGGGACTCTCCGTTCGGGCCTATTCTCTGGAGCGGGACTTTAGTCGGGCCTACTCTTGCCTACGGGGCTCCTCTATTCTTGCCTCTGGGATTCTGTTCGGGCCTATTCTTGTCTGCGGGACTCTCCGTTTGAGCCTATTCTTGCCTGTGGGTTCTCCGTTCAGGGCTACTCTTGCCAGCGGGACTCTGTTCGTGCCTCATCTTGCCTGCATGGCAGCTCTACTCGGGCCTACTCTTGCCTGCGGGACTCTGTTCGGGCCTATCCTTGCTCTGGGAAACTCCGTTCGGGCATACCCTGGCCTGCGGGACTCCGTTCGGGCCCATTCTGGCCTGCGGGACTCTGTTTGGGCCTATGCTTGCCTGCAGGAATCTCTGTTCCGGCCTATTGTGGCCTGCAGGACTCCCCGTTCGGGCCTATTGTGGCCTGCGGGACTCTGTTTGGGCCTATGCTTGCCTACGGGAATCTCCGTTCAGGCGTATGCTGGCCTGCGGTATTCTCAATTTGGGCATATTCTCTCGCCTCCGGGACTTTCCTTTGGGCCTATTCTCGCCTGTGCAACTCTCCGTTCGGGCCTATTCTTGCCTGCGGGACTCTCCGTTCCGGCCTATTCTTGCCTGCGGGTCTCTCCGTTCGGGACAATTCTGACCTGCAAAACTCTCCGTTCGGACCTAATCTAGCCTCTGGGAGTCTCCTTTGGGGTCTCCTGTTGCGTGCGGGGCTGCTCCATTCCAGCCTTTTGTGCTTACGGAGCTCCGATATTCGGTCCTGTTCTAGCATGCGGAGCTCCGCTACTCAGGCCTGATTGTGCGTGCGGGGCTCCGCTACTCGGGCCTGTTGGTGCATGCGGGGCTCCACTACTTGGGCCTGTTCTTGCATGCGGGGCTCCGCTACTCGGGTCTGTTCGTGCTTGCAGGGCTCTGCTACTCGGGCCTGTTCGTGCGTGCGGGGCTCCGCTATTCAGGCCTGATAGTGTGTGCGGGGCTCCTCTATTCAGGCCTGTCCTTCCCTGCGGGACTCTATTCGGGCCTATACTTCCCTGCGGGACTCTGTTCGGGCCTATTCTGGCCTGCGAGACCCTCCGTTCGCCCCTATCGTGGTCTGCGGGACCCTCGTTCGGGCCCATTCTCACCTTCGAGACCCTCTGTTCGGGCTTTTCTGGCCTGCGGGACTCTCCGTTCGGGCCTATTCTTGTGAGCGGGTCTCTATTCGGGCCTATTTTTGCCTAAGGGCTCCTCTATTCGGGCCTATTGTGGCCTGCGGGACTCTCCGTTCGGGCCTATTCTCACCTGGGGAACTCTCCGTTCGGGCCTTTCTGGCCTTCGGGACTCTGTTCGGGTCTCTTCTTGCCAGCGGGGCTCTTCGTTTGGGCCTATTCTTGCCTGCAGAACTCTGTTCGGGCCTCTTCTTGCCTGCACAGCCCCTCTACTCGGGCCTATTTTTGCCTGCGGGACTCTGTCCAGGCCTATTGTTGCCCCCGGAAAACTCCGTTCAGTCCTATTCTGGCTTGTGGGACTCTGTTCGGGCCTATGCTTGCCTGCGGGAATCTCCTTTCAGGGTTATGCTGACCTGTGGGATTCTCAGTTTGGGCGTATTCTCGCCTGCAGGACATCTCTTCGGGCCTATTCTCGCCCGCGGGACCCTCTGTTCGGTCGTTTCTGGCCTGCGGGACTCTCCATTCGGGCCTAATCTTGGGAGCGGGAGCGGGACTCTACTCGGGCCTATTCTTGCCTAGGGGCCTCTTCTATTCGTGCTTCTTCTTGCCAGTGGGACTCTGTTCAGGCCCGTTCTTGCCTGCAGGATTCTGCGTTCGGGCTTATTCTTGCTTGCCGGACAGTGTTCGGGCGTCTTGTTGCCTGCACGGCTCCTCTACTCGGGCCTCATTTTGCCTTCGGGACACCGTTCGGGTCTATTCTTGGTCCGGGAATCTCCGTTCGGGCCTATGCTCGCCTGCTGGACTCTGTTCGGGCCTATGCTTGCCTGCGGGAATGACCGTTCGGGCCTATGTTTCCCTGCGGGACTGACCGTTCGGGCCTTTCTGACCTTCGGGACTCTGTTCGTGTCTCTTCTTGCCAGCGGGGCTCTTCGTTTGGGCCTATTCTTGCCTGCAGAACTCTGTTCGGGCCTCTTCTCGCCTGCACAGCCCCTCTACTCGGGCCTATTTTTGCCTGCGGGTCTCTGTCCAGGCTTATTGTTGCCCCCGGAAAACTCCGTTCGGTCCTATTCTGGCTTGTGGGACTCTGTTCGGGCCTATGCTTGCCTGCGGGAATCTCCTTTCAGGGTTATGCTGACCTGTGGGATTCTCAGTTTGGGCGTATTCTCGCCTGCAGGACATCTCTTCGGGCCTATTCTCGCCCGCGGGACCCTCCGTTCGGTCGTTTCTGGCCTGCGGGACTCTCCGTTCGGGCCTAATCTTGCCTGCAGGATTCTGCGTTCGGGCTTACTCTTGCTTGCCGGACAGGGTTCGGGCGTCTTCTTGCCTGCACGGCTCCTCTACTCGGGCCTCATTTTGCCTTCGGGACACCGTTCGGGTCTATTCTTGGTCCGGGAATCTCCGTTCGGGCCTATGCTGGCCTGCTGGACTCTGTTCGGGCCTATGCTTGCCTGCGGGAATGACCGTTCGGGCCTATGTTGGCCTGCGGGACTCTCCGTTCGGGCCATTCTGGCCTGCGGGACTCTCCGTTCGGGCCTATTCTCTGGAGCGGGACTTTACTCGGGCCTATTCTTGCCTCCGGGCCTCCTCTATTCTTGCCTATTCTTGCCTCCGGGAATCTCCGTTCTGGCCTGTTCGGGCCTGCGGGACTCTGTTCGGGCCTATGCTTGCCTGCAGGAATCTCTGTTCCGCCCTACTCTGGCCTGCGGGACTCTCCGTTCAGGCCTATTCTGGCCTGCGGGACTCTGTTCGGGCGTATTCTTGCTCCGGGAATCGCCGGTCGGGCGTACCCTGGCTTGCGGGACTCTGTTCGGGCCTATGCTTGCCTGCAGGAATCTCTGTTCTGGCCTATTCTGGCCTGCAGGACTCTCCGTTCGGGCCTATTCTGGCCTGCAGGACTCTGTTTGGGCCTATGCTTGCCTACGGGAATCTCCGTTCAGGCGTATGCTGGCCTGCGGGTCTCTCCGTTCGGGCCTATTCTTGCCTGCGGGACTCTCCGTTTGGGCGTATCCTTGCCTGCGGGACTCTATTCGGGCCTCTTCTTGCCCGCACGGCTCCTCTACTCGGGCCTATTTTTGCCTGTGGGACTCTATTGGGGCCTATTCTTGCCTCCGACAATCTCCGTTCGGGCCTATTCTGGCCTGCGGGACTCTTCGTTCGGGCCTAGGCTTCCCTTTGGCAATCTCCGTTCAGGCGTATGCTGGCCTGCGGGACTCTGTTCGGGCCTTTGGTTGCTTTCGGAAATCCCCGTTCTGGCCTATTCTGGCCTGCGGAATTCTGTTGGGGGCTATTCTTGCTCCGGGAATCTCTGTTCGGGACTATTCTGGCCTGTGGGACTCTGTTCGGGCCCATGCCTGCCTGCGGGGCTCTCTGTTCAGGTCTTTTTCGCCTACGGGACTCTCCGTTCGGGCCTATTCTCTGGAGCGGGACTTTAGTCGGGCCTACTCTTGCCTACGGGGCTCCTCTATTCTTGCCTCTGGGATTCTGTTCGGGCCTATTCTTGTCTGCGGGACTCTCCGTTTGAGCCTATTCTTGCCTGTGGGTTCTCCGTTCAGGGCTACTCTTGACAGCGGGACTCTGTTCGTGCCTCATCTTGCCTGCATGGCTGCTCTACTCGGGCCTACTCTTGCCTGCGGGACTCTGTTCGGGCCTATCCTTGCTCTGGGAAACTCCGTTCGGGCATACCCTGGCCTGCGGGACTCCGTTCGGGCCTATTCTGGCCTGCGGGACTCTGTTTGGGCCTATGCTTGCCTGCAGGAATCTCTGTTCCGGCCTATTGTGGCCTGCAGGACTCCCCGTTCGGGCCTATTGTGGCCTGCGGGACTCTGTTTGGGCCTATGCTTGCCTACGGGAATCTCCGTTCAGGCGTATGCTGGCCTGCGGTATTCTCAATTTGGGCATATTCTCTCGCCTCCGGGACTTTCCTTTGGGCCTATTCTCGCCTGTGCAACTCTCCGTTCGGGCCTATTCTTGCCTGCGGGACTCTCCGTTCCGGCCTATTCTTGCCTGCGGGTCTCTCCGTTCGGGACAATTCTGACCTGCAAAACTCTCCGTTCGGACCTAATCTAGCCTCTGGGAGTCTCCTTTGGGGTCTCCTGTTGCATGCGGGGCTGCTCCATTCCAGCCTTTTGTGCTTACGGAGCTCCGATATTCGGTCCTGTTCTAGCATGCGGAGCTCCGCTACTCAGGCCTGATTGTGCGTGCGGGGCTCCGCTACTCGGGCCTGTTGGTGCATGCGGGGCTCCACTACTTGGGCCTGTTCTTGCATGCGGGGCTCCGCTACTCGGGCCTGTTCGTGCGTGCGGGGCTCCGCTATTCAGGCCTGATAGTGTGTGCGGGGCTCCTCTATTCAGGCCTGTCCTTCCCTGCGGGACTCTATTCGGGCCTATACTTCCCTGCGGGACTCTGTTCGGGCCTATTCTGGCCTGCGAGACCCTCCGTTCGCCCCTATCGTGGTCTGCGGGACCCTCGTTCGGGCCCATTCTCGCCTTCGAGACCCTCTGTTCGGGCTTTTCTGGCCTGCGGGACTCTCCGTTCGGGCCTATTCTTGTGAGGGGGTCTCTATTCGGGCCTATTTTTGCCTAAGGGCTCCTCTATTCGGGCCTATTCTGGCCTGCGGGACTCTCCGTTCGGGCCTATTCTCACCTGGGGAACTCTCCGTTCGGGCCTTTCTGGCCTTCGGGACTCTGTTCGGGTCTCTTCTTGCCAGCAGGGCTCTTCGTTTGGGCCTATTCTTGCCTGCAGAACTCTGTTCGGGCCTCTTCTTGCCTGCACAGCCCCTCTACTCGGGCCTATTTTTGCCTGCGGGACTCTGTCCAGGCCTATTGTTGCCCCCGGAAAACTCCGTTCGGTCCTATTCTGGCTTGTGGGACTCTGTTCGGGCCTATGCTTGCCTGCGGGAATCTCCTTTCAGGGTTATGCTGACCTGTGGGATTCTCAGTTTGGGCGTATTCTCGCCTGCAGGACATCTCTTCGGGCCTATTCTCGCCCGCGGGACCCTCCGTTCGGTCGTTTCTGGCCTGCGGGACTCTCCATTCGGGCCTAATCTTGGGAGCGGGAGCGGGACTCTACTCGGGCCTATTCTTGCCTAGGGGCCTCTTCTATTCGTGCTTCTTCTTGCCAGTGGGACTCTGTTCAGGCCCGTTCTTGCCTGCAGGATTCTGCGTTCGGGCTTATTCTTGCTTGCCGGACAGTGTTCGGGCGTCTTGTTGCCTGCACGGCTCCTCTACTCGGGCCTCATTTTGCCTTCGGGACACCGTTCGGGTCTATTCTTGGTCCGGGAATCTCCGTTCGGGCCTATGCTCGCCTGCTGGACTCTGTTCGGGCCTATGCTTGCCTGCGGGAATGACCGTTCGGGCCTATGTTTCCCTGCGGGACTGACCGTTCGGGCCTTTCTGACCTTCGGGACTCTGTTCGTGTCTCTTCTTGCCAGCGGGGCTCTTCGTTTGGGCCTATTCTTGCCTGCAGAACTCTGTTCGGGCCTCTTCTTGCCTGCACAGCCCCTCTACTCGGGCCTATTTTTGCCTGCGGGTCTCTGTCCAGGCCTATTGTTGCCCCCGGAAAACTCCGTTCGGTCCTATTCTGGCTTGTGGGACTCTGTTCGGGCCTATGCTTGCCTGCGGGAATCTCCTTTCAGGGTTATGCTGACCTGTGGGATTCTCAGTTTGGGCGTATTCTCGCCTGCAGGACATCTCTTCGGGCCTATTCTCGCCCGCGGGACCCTCCGTTCGGTCGTTTCTGGCCTGCGGGACTCTCCGTTCGGGCCTAATCTTGCCTGCAGGATTCTGCGTTCGGGCTTACTCTTGCTTGACGGACAGGGTTCGGGCGTCTTCTTGCCTGCACGGCTCCTCTACTCGGGCCTCATTTTGCCTTCGGGACACCGTTCGGGTCTATTCTTGGTCTGGGAATCTCCGTTCGGGCCTATGCTGGCCTGCTGGACTCTGTTCGGGCCTATGCTTGCCTGCGGGAATGACCGTTCGGGCCTATGTTGGCCTGCGGGACTCTCCGTTCGGGCCATTCTGGCCTGCGGGACTCTCCGTTCGGGCCTATTCTCTGGAGCGGGACTTTACTCGGGCCTATTCTTGCCTCCGGGCCTCCTCTATTCTTGCCTATTCTTGCCTCCGGGAATCTCCGTTCTGGCCTGTTCGGGCCTGCGGGACTCTGTTCGGGCCTATGCTTGCCCGCAGGAATCTCTGTTCCGCCCTACTCTGGCCTGCGGGACTCTCCGTTCAGGCCTATTCTGGCCTGCGGGACTCTGTTCGGGCCTATTCTTGCTCCGGGAATCGCCGGTCGGGCGTACCCTGGCTTGCGGGACTCTGTTCGGGCCTATGCTTGCCTGCAGGAATCTCTGTTCTGGCCTATTCTGGCCTGCAGGACTCTCCGTTCGGGCCTATTCTGGCCTGCAGGACTCTGTTTGGGCCTATGCTTGCCTACGGGAATCTCCGTTCAGGCGTATGCTGGCCTGCGGGTCTCTCCGTTCGGGCCTATTCTTGCCTGCGGGACTCTCCGTTTGGGCGTATCCTTGCCTGCGGGACTCTGTTCGGGCCTCTTCTTGCCCGCACGGCTCCTCTACTTGGGCCTATTTTTGCCTGTGGGACTCTATTGGGGCCTATTCTTGCCTCCGACAATCTCCGTTCGGGCCTATTCTGGCCTGCGGGACTCTTCGTTCGGGCCTAGGCTTCCCTTTGGCAATCTCCGTTCAGGCGTATGCTGGCCTGCGGGACTCTGTTCGGGCCTTTGGTTGCTTTCGGAAATCCCCGTTCTGGCCTATTCTGGCCTGCGGAATTCTGTTCGGGGCTATTCTTGCTCCGGGAATCTCTGTTCGGGACTATTCTGGCCTGTGGGACTCTGTTCGGGCCCATGCCTGCCTGCGGGGCTCTCTGTTCAGGCCTTTTTCGCCTACGGGACTCTCCGTTCGGGCCTATTCTCTGGAGCGGGACTTTAGTCGGGCCTACTCTTGCCTACGGGGCTCCTCTATTCTTGCCTCTGGGATTCTGTTCGGGCCTATTCTTGTCTGCGGGACTCTCCGTTTGAGCCTATTCTTGCCTGTGGGTTCTCCGTTCAGGGCTACTCTTGCCAGCGGGACTCTGTTCGTGCCTCATCTTGCCTGCATGGCAGCTCTACTCGGGCCTACTCTTGCCTGCGGGACTCTGTTCGGGCCTATCCTTGCTCTGGGAAACTCCCTTCGGGCATACCCTGGCCTGCGGGACTCCGTTCGGGCCCATTCTGGCCTGCGGGACTCTGTTTGGGCCTATGCTTGCCTGCAGGAATCTCTGTTCCGGCCTATTGTGGCCTGCAGGACTCCCCGTTCGGGCCTATTGTGGCCTGCGGGACTCTGTTTGGGCCTATGCTTGCCTACGGGAATCTCCGTTCAGGCGTATGCTGGCCTGCGGTATTCTCAATTTGGGCATATTCTCTCGCCTCCGGGACTTTCCTTTGGGCCTATTCTCGCCTGTGCAACTCTCCGTTCGGGCCTATTCTTGCCTGCGGGACTCTCCGTTCCGGCCTATTCTTGCCTGCGGGTCTCTCCGTTCGGGACAATTCTGACCTGCAAAACTCTCCGTTCGGACCTAATCTAGCCTCTGGGAGTCTCCTTTGGGGTCTCCTGTTGCGTGCGGGGCTGCTCCATTCCAGCCTTTTGTGCTTACGGAGCTCCGATATTCGGTCCTGTTCTAGCATGCGGAGCTCCGCTACTCAGGCCTGATTGTGCGTGCGGGGCTCCGCTACTCGGGCCTGTTGGTGCATGCGGGGCTCCACTACTTGGGCCTGTTCTTGCATGCGGGGCTCCGCTACTCGGGTCTGTTCGTGCTTGCAGGGCTCTGCTACTCGGGCCTGTTCGTGCGTGCGGGGCTCCGCTATTCAGGCCTGATAGTGTGTGCGGGGCTCCTCTATTCAGGCCTGTCCTTCCCTGCGGGACTCTATTCGGGCCTATACTTCCCTGCGGGACTCTGTTCGGGCCTATTCTGGCCTGCGAGACCCTCCGTTCGCCCCTATCGTGGTCTGCGGGACCCTCGTTCGGGCCCATTCTCACCTTCGAGACCCTCTGTTCGGGCTTTTCTGGCCTGCGGGACTCTCCGTTCGGGCCTATTCTTGTGAGCGGGTCTCTATTCGGGCCTATTTTTGCCTAAGGGCTCCTCTATTCGGGCCTATTGTGGCCTGCGGGACTCTCCGTTCGGGCCTATTCTCACCTGGGGAACTCTCCGTTCGGGCCTTTCTGGCCTTCGGGACTCTGTTCGGGTCTCTTCTTGCCAGCGGGGCTCTTCGTTTGGGCCTATTCTTGCCTGCAGAACTCTGTTCGGGCCTCTTCTTGCCTGCACAGCCCCTCTACTCGGGCCTATTTTTGCCTGCGGGACTCTGTCCAGGCCTATTGTTGCCCCCGGAAAACTCCGTTCAGTCCTATTCTGGCTTGTGGGACTCTGTTCGGGCCTATGCTTGCCTGCGGGAATCTCCTTTCAGGGTTATGCTGACCTGTGGGATTCTCAGTTTGGGCGTATTCTCGCCTGCAGGACATCTCTTCGGGCCTATTCTCGCCCGCGGGACCCTCTGTTCGGTCGTTTCTGGCCTGCGGGACTCTCCATTCGGGCCTAATCTTGGGAGCGGGAGCGGGACTCTACTCGGGCCTATTCTTGCCTAGGGGCCTCTTCTATTCGTGCTTCTTCTTGCCAGTGGGACTCTGTTCAGGCCCGTTCTTGCCTGCAGGATTCTGCGTTCGGGCTTATTCTTGCTTGCCGGACAGTGTTCGGGCGTCTTGTTGCCTGCACGGCTCCTCTACTCGGGCCTCATTTTGCCTTCGGGACACCGTTCGGGTCTATTTTTGGTCCGGGAATCTCCGTTCGGGCCTATGCTCGCCTGCGGGACTCTGTTCGGGCCTATGCTTGCCTGCGGGAATGACCGTTCGGGCCTATGTTTCCCTGCGGGACTGACCGTTCGGGCCTTTCTGACCTTCGGGACTCTGTTCGTGTCTCTTCTTGCCAGCGGGGCTCTTCGTTTGGGCCTATTCTTGCCTGCAGAACTCTGTTCGGGCCTCTTCTTGCCTGCACAGCCCCTCTACTCGGGCCTATTTTTGCCTGCGGGTCTCTGTCCAGGCTTATTGTTGCCCCCGGAAAACTCCGTTCGGTCCTATTCTGGCTTGTGGGACTCTGTTCGGGCCTATGCTTGCCTGCGGGAATCTCCTTTCAGGGTTATGCTGACCTGTGGGATTCTCAGTTTGGGCGTATTCTCGCCTGCAGGACATCTCTTCGGGCCTATTCTCGCCCGCGGGACCCTCCGTTCGGTCGTTTCTGGCCTGCGGGACTCTCCGTTCGGGCCTAATCTTGCCTGCAGGATTCTGCGTTCGGGCTTACTCTTGCTTGCCAGACAGGGTTCGGGCGTCTTGTTGCCTGCACGGCTCCTCTACTCGGGCCTCATTTTGCCTTCGGGACACCGTTCGGGTCTATTCTTGGTCCGGGAATCTCCGTTCGGGCCTATGCTGGCCTGCTGGACTCTGTTCGGGCCTATGCTTGCCTGCGGGAATGACCGTTCGGGCCTATGTTGGCCTGCGGGACTCTCCGTTCGGGCCATTCTGGCCTGCGGGACTCTCCGTTCGGGCCTATTCTCTGGAGCGGGACTTTACTCGGGCCTATTCTTGCCTCCGGGCCTCCTCTATTCTTGCCTATTCTTGCCTCCGGGAATCTCCGTTCTGGCCTGTTCGGGCCTGCGGGACTCTGTTCGGGCCTATGCTTGCCTGCAGGAATCTCTGTTCCGCCCTACTCTGGCCTGCGGGACTCTCCGTTCAGGCCTATTCTGGCCTGCGGGACTCTGTTCGGGCCTATTCTTGCTCCGGGAATCGCCGGTCGGGCGTACCCTGGCTTGCGGGACTCTGTTCGGGCCTATGCTTGCCTGCAGGAATCTCTGTTCTGGCCTATTCTGGCCTGCAGGACTCTCCGTTCGGGCCTATTCTGGCCTGCAGGACTCTGTTTGGGCCTATGCTTGCCTACGGGAATCTCCGTTCAGGCGTATGCTGGCCTGCGGGTCTCTCCGTTCGGGCCTATTCTTGCCTCTGGGACTCTCTGTTTGGGCGTATCCTTGCCTGCGGGACTCTGTTCGGGCCTCTTCTTGCCCGCACGGCTCCTCTACTCGGGCCTATTTTTGCCTGTGGGACTCTATTGGGGCCTATTCTTGCCTCCGACAATCTCCGTTCGGGCCTATTCTGGCCTGCGGGACTCTTCGTTCGGGCCTAGGCTTCCCTTTGGCAATCTCCGTTCAGGCGTATGCTGGCCTGCGGGACTCTGTTCGGGCCTTTGGTTGCTTTCGGAAATCCCCGTTCTGGCCTATTCTGGCCTGAGGAATTCTGTTGGGGGCTATTCTTGCTCCGGGAATCTCTGTTCGGGACTATTCTGGCCTGTGGGACTCTGTTCGGGCCCATGCCTGCCTGCGGGGCTCTCTGTTCAGGCCTTTTTCGCCTACGGGACTCTCCGTTCGGGCCTATTCTCTGGAGCGGGACTTTAGTCGGGCCTACTCTTGCCTACGGGGCTCCTCTATTCTTGCCTCTGGGATTCTGTTCGGGCCTATTCTTGTCTGCGGGACTCTCTGTTTGAGCCTATTCTTGCCTGTGGGTTCTCCGTTCAGGGCTACTCTTGCCAGCGAGACTCTGTTCGTGCCTCATCTTGCCTGCATGGCTGCTCTACTCGGGCCTACTCTTGCCTGCGGGACTCTGTTCGGGCCTATCCTTGCTCTGGGAAACTCCGTTCGGGCATACCCTGGCCTGCGGGACTCCGTTCGGGCCTATTCTGGCCTGCGGGACTCTGTTGGGCCTATGCTTGCCTGCAGGAATCTCTGTTCCGGCCTATTGTGGCCTGCAGGACTCTCCGTTCGGGCCTATTGTGGCCTGCGGGACTCTGTTTGGGCCTATGCTTGCCTACGGGAATCTCCGTTCAGGCGTATGCTGGCCTGTGGTATTCTCAATTTGGGCATATTCTCTCGCCTCCGGGACTTTCCTTTGGGCCTATTCTCGCCTGTGCATCTCTCCGTTCGGGCCTATTCTTGCCTGCGGGACTCTCCGTTCCGGCCTATTCTTGCCTGCGGGTCTCTCCGTTCCGGACAATTCTGACCTGCAAAACTCTCCGTTCGGACCTAATCTAGCCTCTGGGAGTCTCCTTTGGGGTCTCCTGTTGCGTGCGGGGCTGCTCCATTCCAGCCTTTTGTGCTTACGGAGCTCCGATATTCGGTCCTGTTCTAGCATGCGGAGCTCCGCTACTCAGGCCTGATTGTGCGTGCGGGGCTCCGCTACTCGGGCCTGTTGGTGCATGCGGGGCTCCACTACTTGGGCCTGTTCTTGCATGCGGGGCTCCGCTACTCGGGTCTGTTCGTGCTTGCAGGGCTCTGCTACTCGGGCCTGTTCGTGCGTGCGGGGCTCCGCTATTCAGGCCTGATAGTGTGTGCGGGGCTCCTCTATTCAGGCCTGTCCTTCCCTGCGGGACTCTATTCGGGCCTATACTTCCCTGCGGGACTCTGTTCGGGCCTATTCTGGCCTGCGAGACCCTCCGTTCGCCCCTATCGTGGTCTGCGGGACCCTCGTTCGGGCCCATTCTCACCTTCGAGACCCTCTGTTCGGGCTTTTCTGGCCTGCGGGACTCTCCGTTCGGGCCTATTCTTGTGAGCGGGTCTCTATTCCGGCCTATTTTTGCCTAAGGGCTCCTCTATTCGGGCCTATTGTGGCCTGCGGGACTCTCCGTTCGGGCCTATTCTCACCTGGGGAACTCTCCGTTCGGGCCTTTCTGGCCTTCGGGACTCTGTTCGGGTCTCTTCTTGCCAGCGGGGCTCTTCGTTTGGGCCTATTCTTGCCTGCAGAACTCTGTTCGGGCCTCTTCTTGCCTGCACAGCCCCTCTACTCGGGCCTATTTTTGCCTGCGGGACTCTGTCCAGGCCTATTGTTGCCCCCGGAAAACTCCGTTCAGTCCTATTCTGGCTTGTGGGACTCTGTTCGGGCCTATGCTTGCCTGCGGGAATCTCCTTTCAGGGTTATGCTGACCTGTGGGATTCTCAGTTTGGGCGTATTCTCGCCTGCAGGACATCTCTTCGGGCCTATTCTCGCCCGCGGGACCCTCTGTTCGGTCGTTTCTGGCCTGCGGGACTCTCCATTCGGGCCTAATCTTGGGAGCGGGAGCGGGACTCTACTCGGGCCTATTCTTGCCTAGGGGCCTCTTCTATTCGTGCTTCTTCTTGCCAGTGGGACTCTGTTCAGGCCCGTTCTTGCCTGCAGGATTCTGCGTTCGGGCTTATTCTTGCTTGCCGGACAGTGTTCGGGCGTCTTGTTGCCTGCACGGCTCCTCTACTCGGGCCTCATTTTGCCTTCGGGACACCGTTCGGGTCTATTTTTGGTCCGGGAATCTCCGTTCGGGCCTATGCTCGCCTGCTGGACTCTGTTCGGGCCTATGCTTGCCTGCGGGAATGACCGTTCGGGCCTATGTTTCCCTGCGGGACTGACCGTTCGGGCCTTTCTGACCTTCGGGACTCTGTTCGTGTCTCTTCTTGCCAGCGGGGCTCTTCGTTTGGGCCTATTCTTGCCTGCAGAACTCTGTTCGGGCCTCTTCTTGCCTGCACAGCCCCTCTACTCGGGCCTATTTTTGCCTGCGGGTCTCTGTCCAGGCTTATTGTTGCCCCCGGAAAACTCCGTTCGGTCCTATTCTGGCTTGTGGGACTCTGTTCGGGCCTATGCTTGCCTGCGGGAATCTCCTTTCAGGGTTATGCTGACCTGTGGGATTCTCAGTTTGGGCGTATTCTCGCCTGCAGGACATCTCTTCGGGCCTATTCTCGCCCGCGGGACCCTCCGTTCGGTCGTTTCTGGCCTGCGGGACTCTCCGTTCGGGCCTAATCTTGCCTGCAGGATTCTGCGTTCGGGCTTACTCTTGCTTGACGGACAGGGTTCGGGCGTCTTGTTGCCTGCACGGCTCCTCTACTCGGGCCTCATTTTGCCTTCGGGACACCGTTCGGGTCTATTCTTGGTCCGGGAATCTCCGTTCGGGCCTATGCTGGCCTGCTGGACTCTGTTCGGGCCTATGCTTGCCTGCGGGAATGACCGTTCGGGCCTATGTTGGCCTGCGGGACTCTCCGTTCGGGCCATTCTGGCCTGCGGGACTCTCCGTTCGGGCCTATTCTCTGGAGCGGGACTTTACTCGGGCCTATTCTTGCCTCCGGGCCTCCTCTATTCTTGCCTATTCTTGCCTCCGGGAATCTCCGTTCTGGCCTGTTCGGGCCTGCGGGACTCTGTTCGGGCCTATGCTTGCCCGCAGGAATCTCTGTTCCGCCCTACTCTGGCCTGCGGGACTCTCCGTTCAGGCCTATTCTGGCCTGCGGGACTCTGTTCGGGCCTATTCTTGCTCCGGGAATCGCCGGTCGGGCGTACCCTGGCTTGCGGGACTCTGTTCGGGCCTATGCTTGCCTGCAGGAATCTCTGTTCTGGCCTATTCTGGCCTGCAGGACTCTCCGTTCGGGCCTATTCTGGCCTGCAGGACTCTGTTTGGGCCTATGCTTGCCTACGGGAATCTCCGTTCAGGCGTATGCTGGCCTGCGGGTCTCTCCGTTCGGGCCTATTCTTGCCTCTGGGACTCTCTGTTTGGGCGTATCCTTGCCTGCGGGACTCTGTTCGGGCCTCTTCTTGCCCGCACGGCTCCTCTACTCGGGCCTATTTTTGCCTGTGGGACTCTATTGGGGCCTATTCTTGCCTCCGACAATCTCCGTTCGGGCCTATTCTGGCCTGCGGGACTCTTCGTTCGGGCCTAGGCTTCCCTTTGGCAATCTCCGTTCAGGCGTATGCTGGCCTGCGGGACTCTGTTCGGGCCTTTGGTTGCTTTCGGAAATCCCCGTTCTGGCCTATTCTGGCCTGAGGAATTCTGTTGGGGGCTATTCTTGCTCCGGGAATCTCTGTTCGGGACTATTCTGGCCTGTGGGACTCTGTTCGGGCCCATGCCTGCCTGCGGGGCTCTCTGTTCAGGCCTTTTTCGCCTACGGGACTCTCCGTTCGGGCCTATTCTCTGGAGCGGGACTTTAGTCGGGCCTACTCTTGCCTACGGGGCTCCTCTATTCTTGCCTCTGGGATTCTGTTCGGGCCTATTCTTGTCTGCGGGACTCTCTGTTTGAGCCTATTCTTGCCTGTGGGTTCTCCGTTCAGGGCTACTCTTGCCAGCGAGACTCTGTTCGTGCCTCATCTTGCCTGCATGGCTGCTCTACTCGGGCCTACTCTTGCCTGCGGGACTCTGTTCGGGCCTATCCTTGCTCTGGGAAACTCCCTTCGGGCATACCCTGGCCTGCGGGACTCCGTTCGGGCCTATTCTGGCCTGCGGGACTCTGTTTGGGCCTATGCTTGCCTGCAGGAATCTCTGTTCTGGCCTATTGTGGCCTGCAGGACTCTCCGTTCGGGCCTATTGTGGCCTGCGGGACTCTGTTTGGGCCTATGCTTGCCTACGGGAATCTCCGTTCAGGCGTATGCTGGCCTGCGGTATTCTCAATTTGGGCATATTCTCTCGCCTCCGGGACTTTCCTTTGGGCCTATTCTCGCCTGTGCATCTCTCCGTTCGGGCCTATTCTTGCCTGCGGGACTCTCCGTTCCGGCCTATTCTTGCCTGCGGGTCTCTCCGTTCCGGACAATTCTGACCTGCAAAACTCTCCGTTCGGACCTAATCTAGCCTCTGGGAGTCTCCTTTGGGGTCTCCTGTTGCGTGCGGGGCTGCTCCATTCCAGCCTTTTGTGCTTACGGAGCTCCGATATTCGGTCCTGTTCTAGCATGCGGAGCTCCGCTACTCAGGCCTGATTGTGCGTGCGGGGCTCCGCTACTCGGGCCTGTTGGTGCATGCGGGGCTCCACTACTTGGGCCTGTTCTTGCATGCGGGGCTCCGCTACTCGGGTCTGTTCGTGCTTGCAGGGCTCTGCTACTCGGGCCTGTTCGTGCGTGCGGGGCTCCGCTATTCAGGCCTGATAGTGTGTGCGGGGCTCCTCTATTCAGGCCTGTCCTTCCCTGCGGGACTCTATTCGGGCCTATACTTCCCTGCGGGACTCTGTTCGGGCCTATTCTGGCCTGCGAGACCCTCCGTTCGCCCCTATCGTGGTCTGCGGGACCCTCGTTCGGGCCCATTCTCACCTTCGAGACCCTCTGTTCGGGCTTTTCTGGCCTGCGGGACTCTCCGTTCGGGCCTATTCTTGTGAGCGGGTCTCTATTCCGGCCTATTTTTGCCTAAGGGCTCCTCTATTCGGGCCTATTCTGGCCTGCGGGACTCTCCGTTCGGGCCTATTCTCACCTGGGGAACTCTCCGTTCGGGCCTTTCTGGCCTTCGGGACTCTGTTCGGGTCTCTTCTTGCCAGCGGGGCTCTTCGTTTGGGCCTATTCTTGCCTGCAGAACTCTGTTTGGGCCTCTTCTTGCCTGCACAGCCCCTCTACTCGGGCCTATTTTTGCCTGCGGGACTCTGTCCAGGCCTATTGTTGCCCCCGGAAAACTCCGTTCAGTCCTATTCTGGCTTGTGGGACTCTGTTCGGGCCTATGCTTGCCTGCGGGAATCTCCTTTCAGGGTTATGCTGACCTGTGGGATTCTCAGTTTGGGCGTATTCTCGCCTGCAGGACATCTCTTCGGGCCTATTCTCGCCCGCGGGACCCTCTGTTCGGTCGTTTCTGGCCTGCGGGACTCTCCATTCGGGCCTAATCTTGGGAGCGGGAGCGGGACTCTACTCGGGCCTATTCTTGCCTAGGGGCCTCTTCTATTCGTGCTTCTTCTTGCCAGTGGGACTCTGTTCAGGCCCGTTCTTGCCTGCAGGATTCTGCGTTCGGGCTTATTCTTGCTTGCCGGACAGTGTTCGGGCGTCTTGTTGCCTGCACGGCTCCTCTACTCGGGCCTCATTTTGCCTTCGGGACACCGTTCGGGTCTATTTTTGGTCCGGGAATCTCCGTTCGGGCCTATGCTCGCCTGCTGGACTCTGTTCGGGCCTATGCTTGCCTGCGGGAATGACCGTTCGGGCCTATGTTTCCCTGCGGGACTGACCGTTCGGGCCTTTCTGACCTTCGGGACTCTGTTCGTGTCTCTTCTTGCCAGCGGGGCTCTTCGTTTGGGCCTATTCTTGCCTGCAGAACTCTGTTCGGGCCTCTTCTTGCCTGCACAGCCCCTCTACTCGGGCCTATTTTTGCCTGCGGGTCTCTGTCCAGGCTTATTGTTGCCCCCGGAAAACTCCGTTCGGTCCTATTCTGGCTTGTGGGACTCTGTTCGGGCCTATGCTTGCCTGCGGGAATCTCCTTTCAGGGTTATGCTGACCTGTGGGATTCTCAGTTTGGGCGTATTCTCGCCTGCAGGACATCTCTTCGGGCCTATTCTCGCCCGCGGGACCCTCCGTTCGGTCGTTTCTGGCCTGCGGGACTCTCCGTTCGAGCCTAATCTTGCCTGCAGGATTCTGCGTTCGGGCTTACTCTTGCTTGCCGGACAGGGTTCGGGCGTCTTGTTGCCTGCACGGCTCCTCTACTCGGGCCTCATTTTGCCTTCGGGACACCGTTCGGGTCTATTCTTGGTCCGGGAATCTCCGTTCGGGCCTATGCTGGCCTGCTGGACTCTGTTCGGGCCTATGCTTGCCTGCGGGAATGACCGTTCGGGCCTATGTTGGCCTGCGGGACTCTCCGTTCGGGCCATTCTGGCCTGCGGGACTCTCCGTTCGGGCCTATTCTCTGGAGCGGGACTTTACTCGGGCCTATTCTTGCCTCCGGGCCTCCTCTATTCTTGCCTATTCTTGCCTCCGGGAATCTCCGTTCTGGCCTGTTCGGGCCTGCGGGACTCTGTTCGGGCCTATGCTTGCCTGCAGGAATCTCTGTTCCGCCCTACTCTGGCCTGCGGGACTCTCCGTTCAGGCCTATTCTGGCCTGCGGGACTCTGTTCGGGCCTATTCTTGCTCCGGGAATCGCCGGTCGGGCGTACCCTGGCTTGCGGGACTCTGTTCGGGCCTATGCTTGCCTGCAGGAATCTCTGTTCTGGCCTATTCTGGCCTGCAGGACTCTCCGTTCGGGCCTATTCTGGCCTGCAGGACTCTGTTTGGGCCTATGCTTGCCTACGGGAATCTCCGTTCAGGCGTATGCTGGCCTGCGGGTCTCTCCGTTCGGGCCTATTCTTGCCTGCGGGACTCTCCGTTTGGGCGTATCCTTGCCTGCGGGACTCTATTCGGGCCTCTTCTTGCCCGCACGGCTCCTCTACTCGGGCCTATTTTTGCCTGTGGGACTCTATTGGGGCCTATTCTTGCCTCCGACAATCTCCGTTCGGGCCTATTCTGGCCTGCGGGACTCTTCGTTCGGGCCTAGGCTTCCCTTTGGCAATCTCCGTTCAGGCGTATGCTGGCCTGCGGGACTCTGTTCGGGCCTTTGGTTGCTTTCGGAAATCCCCGTTCTGGCCTGCGGAATTCTGTTGGGGGCTATTCTTGCTCCGGGAATCTCTGTTCGGGACTATTCTGGCCTGTGGGATTCTGTTCGGGCCCATGCCTGCCTGCGGGGCTCTCTGTTCAGGCCTTTTTCGCCTACGGGACTCTCCGTTCGGGCCTATTCTCTGGAGCGGGACTTTAGTCGGGCCTACTCTTGCCTACGGGGCTCCTCTATTCTTGCCTCTGGGATTCTGTTCGGGCCTATTCTTGTCTGCGGGACTCTCCGTTTGAGCCTATTCTTGCCTGTGGGTTCTCCGTTCAGGGCTACTCTTGACAGCGGGACTCTGTTCGTGCCTCATCTTGCCTGCATGGCTGCTCTACTCGGGCCTACTCTTGCCTGCGGGACTCTGTTTGGGCCTATCCTTGCTCTGGGAAACTCCGTTCGGGCATACCCTGGCCTGCGGGACTCCGTTAGGGCCTATTCTGGCCTGAGGGACTCTGTTTGGGCCTATGCTTGCCTGCAGGAATCTCTGTTCCGGCCTATTGTGGCCTGCAGGACTCCCCGTTCGGGCCTATTGTGGCCTGCGGGACTCTGTTTGGGCCTATGCTTGCCTACGGGAATCTCCGTTCAGGCGTATGCTGGCCTGCGGTATTCTCAATTTGGGCATATTCTCTCGCCTCCGGGACTTTCCTTTGGGCGTATTCTCGCCTGTGCAACTCTCCGTTCGGGCCTATTCTTGCCTGCGGGACTCTCCGTTCCGGCCTATTCTTGCCTGCGGGACTCTCCGTTCCGGCCTATTCTTGCCTGCGGGTCTCTCCGTTCCGGACAATTCTGACCTGCAAAACTCTCCGTTCGGACCTAATCTAGCCTCTGGGAGTCTCCTTTGGGGTCTCCTGTTGCGTGCGGGGCTGCTCCATTCCAGCCTTTTGTGCTTACGGAGCTCCGATATTCGGTCCTGTTCTAGCATGCGGAGCTCCGCTACTCAGGCCTGATTGTGCGTGCGGGGCTCTGCTACTCGGGCCTGTTGGTGCATGCGGGGCTCCACTACTTGGGCCTGTTCTTGCATGCGGGGCTCCGCTACTCGGGTCTGTTCGTGCTTGCAGGGCTCTGCTACTCGGGCCTGTTCGTGCCTGCGGGGCTCCGCTATTCAGGCCTGATAGTGTGTGCGGGGCTCCTCTATTCAGGCCTGTCCTTCCCTGCGGGACTCTATTCGGGCCTATACTTCCCTGCGGGACTCTGTTCGGGCCTATTCTGGCCTGCGAGACCCTCCGTTCGCCCCCATTGTGGTCTGCGGGACCCTCGTTCGGGCCCATTCTCACCTTCGAGACCCTCTGTTCGGGCTTTTCTGGCCTGCGGGACTCTCCGTTCGGGCCTATTCTTGTGAGCGGGTCTCTATTCGGGCCTATTTTTGCCTAAGGGCTCCTCTATTCGGGCCTATTGTGGCCTGCGGGACTCTCCGTTCGGGCCTATTCTCACCTGGGGAACTCTCCGTTCGGGCCTTTCTGGCCTTCGGGACTCTGTTCGGGTCTCTTCTTGCCAGCGGGGCTCTTCGTTTGGGCCTATTCTTGCCTGCAGAACTCTGTTCGGGCCTCTTCTTGCCTGCACAGCCCCTCTACTCGGGCCTCTTTTTGCCTGCGGGACTCTGTCCAGGCCTATTGTTGCCCCCGGAAAACTCCGTTCGGTCCTATTCTGGCTTGTGGGACTCTGTTCGGGCCTATGCTTGCCTGCGGGAATCTCCTTTCAGGGTTATGCTGACCTGTGGGATTCTCAGTTTGGGCGTATTCTCGCCTGCAGGACATCTCTTCGGGCCTATTCTCGCCCGCGGGACCCTCTGTTCGGTCGTTTCTGGCCTGCGGGACTCTCCATTCGGGCCTAATCTTGGGAGCGGGAGCGGGACTCTACTCGGGCCTATTCTTGCCTAGGGGCCTCTTCTATTCGTGCTTCTTCTTGCCAGTGGGACTCTGTTCAGGCCCGTTCTTGCCTGCAGGATTCTGCGTTCGGGCTTATTCTTGCTTGCCGGACAGTGTTCGGGCGTCTTGTTGCCTGCACGGCTCCTCTACTCGGGCCTCATTTTGCCTTCGGGACACCGTTCGGGTCTATTCTTGGTCCGGGAATCTCCGTTCGGGCCTATGCTCGCCTGCTGGACTCTGTTTGGGCCTATGCTTGCCTGCGGGAATGACCGTTCGGGCCTATGTTTCCCTGCGGGACTGACCGTTCGGGCCTTTCTGACCTTCGGGACTCTGTTCGTGTCTCTTCTTGCCAGCGGGGCTCTTCGTTTGGGCCTATTCTTGCCTGCAGAACTCTGTTCGGGCCTCTTCTTGCCTGCACAGCCCCTCTACTCGGGCCTATTTTTGCCTGCGGGTCTCTGTCCAGGCCTATTGTTGCCCCCGGAAAACTCCGTTCGGTCCTATTCTGGCTTGTGGGACTCTGTTCGGGCCTATGCTTGCCTGCGGGAATCTCCTTTCAGGGTTATGCTGACCTGTGGGATTCTCAGTTTGGGCGTATTCTTGCCTGCAGGACATCTCTTCGGGCCTATTCTCGCCCGCGGGACCCTCCGTTCGGTCGTTTCTGGCCTGCGGGACTCTCCGTTCGGGCCTAATCTTGCCTGCAGGATTCTGCGTTCGGGCTTACTCTTGCTTGCCGGACAGGGTTCGGGCGTCTTCTTGCCTGCACGGCTCCTCTACTCGGGCCTCATTTTGCCTTCGGGACACCGTTCGGGTCTATTCTTGGTCCGGGAATCTCCGTTCGGGCCTATGCTGGCCTGCTGGACTCTGTTCGGGCCTATGCTTGCCTGCGGGAATGACCGTTCGGGCCTATGTTGGCCTGCGGGACTCTCCGTTCGGGCCATTCTGGCCTGCGGGACTCTCCGTTCGGGCCTATTCTCTGGAGCGGGACTTTACTCGGGCCTATTCTTGCCTCCGGGCCTCCTCTATTCTTGCCTATTCTTGCCTCCGGGAATCTCCGTTCTGGCCTGTTCGGGCCTGCAGTACTCTGTTCGGGCCTATGCTTGCCTGCAGGAATCTCTGTTCCGCCCTACTCTGGCCTGCGGGACTCTCCGTTCAGGCCTATTCTGGCCTGCGGGACTCTGTTCGGGCCTATTCTTGCTCCGGGAATCGCCGGTCGGGCGTACCCTGGCTTGCGGGACTCTGTTAGGGCCTATGCTTGCCTGCAGGAATCTGTGTTCTGACCTATTCTGGCCTGCAGGACTCTCCGTTCGGGCCTATTCTGGCCTGCAGGACTCTGTTTGGGCCTATGCTTGCCTACGGGAATCTCTGTTCAGGCGTATGCTGGCCTGCGGGTCTCTCCGTTCGGGCCTATTCTTGCCTGCGGGACTCTCCGTTTGGGCGTATCCTTGCCTGCGGGACTCTGTTCGGGCCTCTTCTTGCCCGCACGGCTCCTCTACTCGGGCCTATTTTTGCCTGTGGGACTCTATTGGGGCCTATTCTTGCCTCCGACGATCTCCGTTCGGGCCTATTCTGGCCTGCGGGACTCTTCGTTCGGGCCTAGGCTTCCCTTTGGCAATCTCCATTCAGGCGTATGCTGGCCTGTAGGACTGTGTTCGGGCCTTTGGTTGCTTTCGGAAATCCCCGTAATGGCCTATTCTGGCCTGCGGAATTCTGTTGGGGGCTATTCTTGCTCCGGGAATCTCTGTTCGGGACTATTCTGGCCTGTGGGACTCTGTTCGGGCCCATGCCTGCCTGCGGGGCTCTCTGTTCAGGTCTTTTTCGCCTACAGGACTCTCCGTTCGGGCCTATTCTCTGGAGTGGGACTTTAGACGGGCCTACTCTTGCCTACGGTGCTCCTCTATTCTTGCCTCTGGGATTCTGTTCGGGCCTATTCTTGTCTGCGGGACTCTCCGTTTGAGCCTATTCTTGCCTGTGGGTTCTCCGTTCAGGGCTACTCTTGCCAGCGAGACTCTGTTCGTGCCTCATCTTGCCTGCATGGCTGCTCTACTCGGGCCTACTCTTGCCTGCGGGACTCTGTTCGGGCCTATCCTTGCTCTGGGAAACTCCGTTCGGGCATACCCTGGCCTGCGGGACTCCGTTCGGGCCTATTCTGGCCTGCGGGACTCTGTTTCGGCCTATGCTTGCCTACGGGAATCTCTGTTCAGGCGTATGCTGGCCTGCGGTATTCTCAATTTGGGCATATTCTCTCGCCTCCGGGACTTTCCTTTGGGCCTATTCTCGCCTGTGCAACTCTCCGTTCGGGCCTATTCTTGCCTGCGGGACTCTCCGTTCCGGCCTATTCTTGCCTGCGGGTCTCTCCGTTCGGGACAATTCTGACCTGCAAAACTCTCCGTTCGGACCTAATCTAGCCTCTGGGAGTCTCCTTTGGGGTCTCCTGTTGCGTGCGGGGCTGCTCCATTCCAGCCTTTTGTGCTTACGGAGCTCCGATATTCGGTCCTGTTCTAGCATGCGGAGCTCCGCTACTCAGGCCTGATTGTGCGTGCGGGGCTCCGCTACTCGGGCCTGTTGGTGCATGCGGGGCTCCACTACTTGGGCCTGTTCTTGCATGCGGGGCTCCGCTACTCGGGTCTGTTCGTGCTTGCAGGGCTCTGCTACTCGGGCCTGTTCGTGCGTGCGGGGCTCCGCTATTCAGGCCTGATAGTGTGTGCGGGGCTCCTCTATTCAGGCCTGTCCTTCCCTGCGGGACTCTATTCGGGCCTATACTTCCCTGCGGGACTCTGTTCGGGCCTATTCTGGCCTGCGAGACCCTCCGTTCGCCCCTATCGTGGTCTGCGGGACCCTCGTTCGGGCCCATTCTCGCCTTCGAGACCCTCTGTTCGGGCTTTTCTGGCCTGCGGGACTCTCCGTTCGGGCCTATTCTTGTGAGCGGGTCTCTATTCGGGCCTATTTTTGCCTAAGGGCTCCTCTATTCGGGCCTATTCTGGCCTGCGGGACTCTCCGTTCGGGCCTATTCTCACCTGGGGAACTCTCCGTTCGGGCCTTTCTGGCCTTCGGGACTCTGTTCGGGTCTCTTCTTGCCAGCGGGGCTCTTCGTTTGGGCCTATTCTTGCCTGCAGAACTCTGTTCGGGCCTCTTCTTGCCTGCACAGCCCCTCTACTCGGGCCTCTTTTTGCCTGCGGGACTCTGTCCAGGCCTATTGTTGCCCCCGGAAAACTCCGTTCGGTCCTATTCTGGCTTGTGGGACTCTGTTCGGGCCTATGCTTGCCTGCGGGAATCTCCTTTCAGGGTTATGCTGACCTGTGGGATTCTCAGTTTGGGCGTATTCTCGCCTGCAGGACATCTCTTCGGGCCTATTCTCGCCCGCGGGACCCTCCGTTCGGTCGTTTCTGGCCTGCGGGACTCTCCATTCGGGCCTAATCTTGGGAGCGGGAGCGGGACTCTACTCGGGCCTATTCTTGCCTAGGGGCCTCTTCTATTCGTGCTTCTTCTTGCCAGTGGGACTCTGTTCAGGCCCGTTCTTGCCTGCAGGATTCTGCGTTCGGGCTTATTCTTGCTTGCCGGACAGTGTTCGGGCGTCTTGTTGCCTGCACGGCTCCTCTACTCGGGCCTCATTTTGCCTTCGGGACACCGTTCGGGTCTATTCTTGGTCCGGGAATCTCCGTTCGGGCCTATGCTCGCCTGCTGGACTCTGTTCGGGCCTATGCTTGCCTGCGGGAATGACTGTTCGGGCCTATGTTTCCCTGCGGGACTGACCGTTCGGGCCTTTCTGACCTTCGGGACTCTGTTCGTGTCTCTTCTTGCCAGCGGGGCTCTTCGTTTGGGCCTATTCTTGCCTGCAGAACTCTGTTCGGGCCTCTTCTTGCCTGCACAGCCCCTCTACTCGGGCCTATTTTTGCCTGCGGGTCTCTGTCCAGGCCTATTGTTGCCCCCGGAAAACTCCGTTCGGTCCTATTCTGGCTTGTGGGACTCTGTTCGGGCCTATGCTTGCCTGCGGGAATCTCCTTTCAGGGTTATGCTGACCTGTGGGATTCTCAGTTTGGGCGTATTCTCGCCTGCAGGACATCTCTTCGGGCCTATTCTCGCCCGCGGGACCCTCCGTTCGGTCGTTTCTGGCCTGCGGGACTCTCCGTTCGGGCCTAATCTTGCCTGCAGGATTCTGCTTTCGGGCTTACTCTTGCTTGACGGACAGGGTTCGGGCGTCTTCTTGCCTGCACGGCTCCTCTACTCGGGCCTCATTTTGCCTTCGGGACACCGTTCGGGTCTATTCTTGGTCTGGGAATCTCCGTTCGGGCCTATGCTGGCCTGCTGGACTCTGTTCGGGCCTATGCTTGCCTGCGGGAATGACCGTTCGGGCCTATGTTGGCCTGCGGGACTCTCCGTTCGGGCCATTCTGGCCTGCGGGACTCTCCGTTCGGGCCTATTCTCTGGAGCGGGACTTTACTCGGGCCTATTCTTGCCTCCGGGCCTCCTCTATTCTTGCCTATTCTTGCCTCCGGGAATCTCCGTTCTGGCCTGTTCGGGCCTGCAGGACTCTGTTCGGGCCTATGCTTGCCTGCAGGAATCTCTGTTCCGCCCTACTCTGGCCTGCGGGAATCTCCGTTCAGGCCTATTCTGGCCTGCGGGACTCTGTTCGGGCCTATTCTTGCTCCGGGAATCGCCGGTCGGGCGTACCCTGGCTTGCGGGACTCTGTTCGAGCCTATGCTTGCCTGCAGGAATCTCTGTTCTGGCCTATTCTGGCCTGCAGGACTCTCCGTTCGGGCCTATTCTGGCCTGCAGGACTCTGTTTGGGCCTATGCTTGCCTACGGGAATCTCCGTTCAGGCGTATGCTGGCCTGCGGGTCTCTCCGTTCGGGCCTATTCTTGCCTGCGGGACTCTCCGTTTGGGCGTATCCTTGCCTGCGGGACTCTGTTCGGGCCTCTTCTTGCCCGCACGGCTCCTCTACTCGGGCCTATTTTTGCCTGTGGGACTCTATTGGGGCCTATTCTTGCCTCCGACAATCTCCGTTCGGGCCTATTCTGGCCTGCGGGACTCTCCGTTCGGGCCTAGGCTTCCCTTTGGCAATCTCCGTTCAGGCGTATGCTGGCCTGCGGGACTCTGTTCGGGCCTTTGGTTGCTTTCGGAAATCCCCGTTCTGGCCTATTCTGGCCTGCGGAATTCTGTTCGGGGCTATTCTTGCTCCGGGAATCTCTGTTCGGGACTATTCTGGCCTGTGGGACTCTGTTCGGGCCCATGCCTGCCTGCGGGGCTCTCTGTTCAGGCCTTTTTCGCCTACGGGACTCTCCGTTCGGGCCTATTCTCTGGAGCGGGACTTTAGTCGGGCCTACTCTTGCCTACGGGGCTCCTCTATTCTTGCCTCTGGGATTCTGTTCGGGCCTATTCTTGTCTGCGGGACTCTCCGTTTGAGCCTATTCTTGCCTGTGGGTTCTCCGTTCAGGGCTACTCTTGCCAGCGGGACTCTGTTCGTGCCTCATCTTGCCTGCATGGCTGCTCTACTCGGGCCTACTCTTGCCTGCGGGACTCTGTTCGGGCCTATCCTTGCTCTGGGAAACTCCGTTCGGGCATACCCTGGCCTGCGGGACTCCGTTCGGGCCTATTCTGGCCTGCGGGACTCTGTTTGGGCCTATGCTTGCCTGCAGGAATCTCTGTTCCGGCCTATTGTGGCCTGCAGGACTCCCCGTTCGGGCCTATTGTGGCCTGCGGGACTCTGTTTGGGCCTATGCTTGCCTACGGGAATCTCCGTTCAGGCATATGCTGGCCTGCGGTATTCTCAATTTGGGCATATTCTCTCGCCTCCGGGACTTTCCTTTGGGCCTATTCTCGGCTGTGCAACTCTCCGTTCGGGCCTATTCTTGCCTGCGGGACTCTCCGTTCCGGCCTATTCTTGCCTGCGGGTCTCTCCGTTCGGGACAATTCTGACCTGCAAAACTCTCCGTTCGGACCTAATCTAGCCTCTGGGAGTCTCCTTTGGGGTCTCCTGTTGCGTGCGGGGCTGCTCCATTCCAGCCTTTTGTGCTTACGGAGCTCCGATATTCGGTCCTGTTCTAGCATGCGGAGCTCCGCTACTCAGGCCTGATTGTGCGTGCGGGGCTCTGCTACTCGGGCCTGTTGGTGCATGCGGGGCTCCACTACTTGGGCCTGTTCTTGCATGCGGGGCTCCGCTACTCGGGTCTGTTCGTGCTTGCAGGGCTCTGCTACTCGGGCCTGTTCGTGCGTGCGGGGCTCCGCTATTCAGGCCTGATAGTGTGTGCGGGGCTCCTCTATTCAGGCCTGTCCTTCCCTGCGGGACTCTATTCGGGCCTATACTTCCCTGCGGGACTCTGTTCGGGCCTATTCTGGCCTGCGAGACCCTCCGTTCGCCCCCATTGTGGTCTGCGGGACCCTCGTTCGGACCCATTCTCACCTTCGAGACCCTCTGTTCGGGCTTTTCTGGCCTGCGGGACTCTCCGTTCGGGCCTATTCTTGTGAGCGGGTCTCTATTCGGGCCTATTTTTGCCTAAGGGCTCCTCTATTCGGGCCTATTCTGGCCTGCGGGACTCTCCGTTCGGGCCTATTCTCACCTGGGGAACTCTCCGTTCAGGCCTTTCTGGCCTTCGGGACTCTGTTCGGGTCTCTTCTTGCCAGCGGGGCTCTTCGTTTGGGCCTATTCTTGCCTGCAGAACTCTGTTCGGGCCTCTTCTTGCCTGCACAGCCCCTCTACTCGGGCCTCTTTTTGCCTGCGGGACTCTGTCCAGGCCTATTGTTGCCCCCGGAAAACTCCGTTCGGTCCTATTCTGGCTTGTGGGACTCTGTTCGGGCCTATGCTTGCCTGCGGGAATCTCCTTTCAGGGTTATGCTGACCTGTGGGATTCTCAGTTTGGGCGTATTCTCGCCTGCAGGACATCTCTTCGGGCCTATTCTCGCCCGCGGGACCCTCCGTTCGGTCGTTTCTGGCCTGCGGGACTCTCCATTCGGGCCTAATCTTGGGAGCGGGAGCGGGACTCTACTCGGGCCTATTCTTGCCTAGGGGCCTCTTCTATTCGTGCTTCTTCTTGCCAGTGGGACTCTGTTCAGGCCCGTTCTTGCCTGCAGGATTCTGCGTTCGGGCTTATTCTTGCTTGCCGGACAGTGTTCGGGCGTCTTGTTGCCTGCACGGCTCCTCTACTCGGGCCTCATTTTGCCTTCGGGACACCGTTCGGGTCTATTCTTGGTCCGGGAATCTCCGTTCGGGCCTATGCTCGCCTGCTGGACTCTGTTCGGGCCTATGCTTGCCTGCGGGAATGACCGTTCGGGCCTATGTTTCCCTGCGGGACTGACCGTTCGGGCCTTTCTGACCTTCGGGACTCTGTTCGTGTCTCTTCTTGCCAGCGGGGCTCTTCGTTTGGGCCTATTCTTGCCTGCAGAACTCTGTTCGGGCCTCTTCTTGCCTGCACAGCCCCTCTACTCGGGCCTATTTTTGCCTGCGGGTCTCTGTCCAGGCTTATTGTTGCCCCCGGAAAACTCCGTTCGGTCCTATTCTGGCTTGTGGGACTCTGTTCGGGCCTATGCTTGCCTGCGGGAATCTCCTTTCAGGGTTATGCTGACCTGTGGGATTCTCAGTTTGGGCGTATTCTCGCCTGCAGGACATCTCTTCGGGCCTATTCTCGCCCGCGGGACCCTCCGTTCGGTCGTTTCTGGCCTGCGGGACTCTCCGTTCGGGCCTAATCTTGCCTGCAGGATTCTGCTTTCGGGCTTACTCTTGCTTGACGGACAGGGTTCGGGCGTCTTGTTGCCTGCACGGCTCCTCTACTCGGGCCTCATTTTGCCTTCGGGACACCGTTCGGGTCTATTCTTGGTCTGGGAATCTCCGTTCGGGCCTATGCTGGCCTGCTGGACTCTGTTCGGGCCTATGCTTGCCTGCGGGAATGACCGTTCGGGCCTATGTTGGCCTGCGGGACTCTCCGTTCGGGCCATTCTGGCCTGCGGGACTCTCCGTTCGGGCCTATTCTCTGGAGCGGGACTTTACTCGGGCCTATTCTTGCCTCCGGGCCTCCTCTATTCTTGCCTATTCTTGCCTCCGGGAATCTCCGTTCTGGCCTGTTCGGGCCTGCGGGACTCTGTTCGGGCCTATGCTTGCCCGCAGGAATCTCTGTTCCGCCCTACTCTGGCCTGCGGGACTCTCCGTTCAGGCCTATTCTGGCCTGCGGGACTCTGTTCGGGCCTATTCTTGCTCCGGGAATCGCCGGTCGGGCGTACCCTGGCTTGCGGGACTCTGTTCGGGCCTATGCTTGCCTGCAGGAATCTCTGTTCTGGCCTATTCTGGCCTGCAGGACTCTCCGTTCGGGCCTAGGCTTCCCTTTGGCAATCTCCGTTCAGGCGTATGCTGGCCTGCGGGACTCTGTTCGGGCCTTTGGTTGCTTTCGGAAATCCCCGTTCTGGCCTATTCTGGCCTGCGGAATTCTGTTCGGGGCTATTCTTGCTCCGGGAATCTCTGTTCGGGACTATTCTGGCCTGTGGGACTCTGTTCGGGCCCATGCCTGCCTGCGGGGCTCTCTGTTCAGGCCTTTTTCGCCTACGGGACTCTCCGTTCGGGCCTATTCTCTGGAGCGGGACTTTAGTCGGGCCTACTCTTGCCTACGGGGCTCCTCTATTCTTGCCTCTGGGATTCTGTTCGGGCCTATTCTTGTCTGCGGGACTCTCCGTTTGAGCCTATTCTTGCCTGTGGGTTCTCCGTTCAGGGCTACTCTTGCCAGCGGGACTCTGTTCGTGCCTCATCTTGCCTGCATGGCTGCTCTACTCGGGCCTACTCTTGCCTGCGGGACTCTGTTCGGGCCTATCCTTGCTCTGGGAAACTCCGTTCGGGCATACCCTGGCCTGCGGGACTCCGTTCGGGCCTATTCTGGCCTGCGGGACTCTGTTTGGGCCTATGCTTGCCTGCAGGAATCTCTGTTCCGGCCTATTGTGGCCTGCAGGACTCCCCGTTCGGGCCTATTGTGGCCTGCGGGACTCTGTTTGGGCCTATGCTTGCCTACGGGAATCTCCGTTCAGGCGTATGCTGGCCTGCGGTATTCTCAATTTGGGCATATTCTCTCGCCTCCGGGACTTTCCTTTGGGCCTATTCTCGGCTGTGCAACTCTCCGTTCGGGCCTATTCTTGCCTGCGGGACTCTCCGTTCCGGCCTATTCTTGCCTGCGGGTCTCTCCGTTCGGGACAATTCTGACCTGCAAAACTCTCCGTTCGGACCTAATCTAGCCTCTGGGAGTCTCCTTTGGGGTCTCCTGTTGCGTGCGGGGCTGCTCCATTCCAGCCTTTTGTGCTTACGGAGCTCCGATATTCGGTCCTGTTCTAGCATGCGGAGCTCCGCTACTCAGGCCTGATTGTGCGTGCGGGGCTCTGCTACTCGGGCCTGTTGGTGCATGCGGGGCTCCACTACTTGGGCCTGTTCTTGCAT
The DNA here is from genome assembly GCF_030014295.1 of Loxodonta africana. NCBI lineage: Eukaryota > Metazoa > Chordata > Mammalia > Proboscidea > Elephantidae > Loxodonta > Loxodonta africana. The sequence goes on along the minus strand of NW_026974836.1, from coordinate 1,380,931 downwards.
GCGGGGCTCCGCTACTCGGGTCTGTTCGTGCTTGCAGGGCTCTGCTACTCGGGCCTGTTCGTGCGTGCGGGGCTCCGCTATTCAGGCCTGATAGTGTGTGCGGGGCTCCTCTATTCAGGCCTGTCCTTCCCTGCGGGACTCTATTCGGGCCTATACTTCCCTGCGGGACTCTGTTCGGGCCTATTCTGGCCTGCGAGACCCTCCGTTCGCCCCTATCGTGGTTTGCGGGACCCTCGTTCGGGCCCATTCTCGCCTTCGAGACCCTCTGTTCGGGCTTTTCTGGCCTGCGGGACTCTCCGTTCGGGCCTATTCTCACCTGGGGAACTCTCCGTTCGGGCCTTTCTGGCCTTCGGGACTCTGTTCGGGTCTCTTCTTGCCAGCGGGGCTCTTCGTTTGGGCCTATTCTTGCCTGCAGAACTCTGTTCGGGCCTCTTCTTGCCTGCACAGCCCCTCTACTCGGGCCTCTTTTTGCCTGCGGGACTCTGTCCAGGCCTATTGTTGCCCCCGGAAAACTCCGTTCGGTCCTATTCTGGCTTGTGGGACTCTGTTCGGGCCTATGCTTGCCTGCGGGAATCTCCTTTCAGGGTTATGCTGACCTGTGGGATTCTCAGTTTGGGCGTATTCTCGCCTGCAGGACATCTCTTCGGGCCTATTCTCGCCCGCGGGACCCTCCGTTCGGTCGTTTCTGGCCTGCGGGACTCTCCATTCGGGCCTAATCTTGGGAGCGGGAGCGGGACTCTACTCGGGCCTATTCTTGCCTAGGGGCCTCTTCTATTCGTGCTTCTTCTTGCCAGTGGGACTCTGTTCAGGCCCGTTCTTGCCTGCAGGATTCTGCGTTCGGGCTTATTCTTGCTTGCCGGACAGTGTTCGGGCGTCTTGTTGCCTGCACGGCTCCTCTACTCGGGCCTCATTTTGCCTTCGGGACACCGTTCGGGTCTATTCTTGGTCCGGGAATCTCCGTTCGGGCCTATGCTCGCCTGCTGGACTCTGTTCGGGCCTATGCTTGCCTGCGGGAATGACCGTTCGGGCCTATGTTTCCCTGCGGGACTGACCGTTCGGGCCTTTCTGACCTTCGGGACTCTGTTCGTGTCTCTTCTTGCCAGCGGGGCTCTTCGTTTGGGCCTATTCTTGCCTGCAGAACTCTGTTCGGGCCTCTTCTTGCCTGCACAGCCCCTCTACTCGGGCCTATTTTTGCCTGCGGGTCTCTGTCCAGGCCTATTGTTGCCCCCGGAAAACTCCGTTCGGTCCTATTCTGGCTTGTGGGACTCTGTTCGGGCCTATGCTTGCCTGCGGGAATCTCCTTTCAGGGTTATGCTGACCTGTGGGATTCTCAGTTTGGGCGTATTCTCGCCTGCAGGACATCTCTTCGGGCCTATTCTCGCCCGCGGGACCCTCCGTTCGGTCGTTTCTGGCCTGCGGGACTCTCCGTTCGGGCCTAATCTTGCCTGCAGGATTCTGCGTTCGGGCTTACTCTTGCTTGCCGGAGAGGGTTCGGGCGTCTTCTTGCCTGCACGGCTCCTCTACTCGGGCCTCATTTTGCCTTCGGGACACCGTTCGGGTCTATTCTTGGTCCGGGAATCTCCGTTGGGGCCTATGCTGGCCTGCTGGACTCTGTTCGGGCCTATGCTTGCCTGCGGGAATGACCGTTCAGGCCTATGTTGGCCTGCGGGACTCTCCGTTCGGGCCATTCTGGCCTGCGGGACTCTCCGTTCGGGCCTATTCTCTGGAGCGGGACTTTACTCGGGCCTATTCTTGCCTCCGGGCCTCCTCTATTCTTGCCTATTCTTGCCTCCGGGAATCTCCGTTCTGGCCTGTTCGGGCCTGCAGGACTCTGTTCGGGCCTATGCTTGCCTGCAGGAATCTCTGTTCCGCCCTACTCTGGCCTGCGGGACTCTCCGTTCAGGCCTATTCTGGCCTGCGGGACTCTGTTCGGGCCTATTCTTGCTCCGGGAATCGCCGGTCGGGCGTACCCTGGCTTGCGGGACTCTGTTAGGGCCTATGCTTGCCTGCAGGAATCTGTGTTCTGACGTATTCTGGCCTGCAGGACTCTCCGTTCGGGCCTATTCTGGCCTGCAGGACTCTGTTTGGGCCTATGCTTGCCTACGGGAATCTCCGTTCAGGCGTATGCTGGCCTGCGGGTCTCTCCGTTCGGGCCTATTCTTGCCTGCGGGACTCTCCGTTTGGGCGTATCCTTGCCTGCGGGACTCTGTTCGGGCCTCTTCTTGCCCGCACGGCTCCTCTACTCGGGCCTATTTTTGCCTGTGGGACTCTATTGGGGCCTATTCTTGCCTCCGACAATCTCCGTTCGGGCCTATTCTGGCCTGCGGGACTCTTCGTTCGGGCCTAGGCTTCCCTTTGGCAATCTCCGTTCAGGCGTATGCTGGCCTGTAGGACTCTGTTCAGGCCTTTGGTTGCTTTCGGAAATCCCCGTACTGGCCTATTCTGGCCTGCGGAATTCTGTTGGGGGCTATTCTTGCTCCGGGAATCTCTGTTCGGGACTATTCTGGCCTGTGGGACTCTGTTCGGGCCCATGCCTGCCTGCGGGGCTCTCTGTTCAAGTCTTTTTCGCCTACAGGACTCTCCGTTCGGGCCTATTCTCTGGAGTGGGACTTTAGTCGGGCCTACTCTTGCCTACGGTGCTCCTCTATTCTTGCCTCTGGGATTCTGTTCGGGCCTATTCTTGTCTGCGGGACTCTCCGTTTGAGCCTATTCTTGCCTGTGGGTTCTCCGTTCAGGGTTACTCTTGCCAGCGAAACTCTGTTCGTGCCTCATCTTGCCTGCATGGCTGCTCTACTCGGGCCTACTCTTGCCTGCGGGACTCTGTTTGGGCCTATCCTTGCTCTGGGAAACTCCGTTCGGGCATACCCTGGCCTGCGGGACTCCGTTCGGGCCTATTCTGGCCTGCGGGACTCTGTTTGGGCCTATGCTTGCCTACGGGAATCTCCGTTCAGGCGTATGCTGGCCTGCGGTATTCTCAATTTGGGCATATTCTCTCGCCTCCGGGACTTTCCTTTGGGCCTATTCTCGCCTGTGCAACTCTCCGTTCGGGCCTATTCTTGCCTGCGGGACTCTCCGTTCCGGCCTATTCTTGCCTGCGGGTCTCTCCGTTCCGGACAATTCTGACCTGCAAAACTCTCCGTTCGGACCTAATCTAGCCTCTGGGAGTCTCCTTTGGGGTCTCCTGTTGCGTGCGGGGCTGCTCCATTCCAGCCTTTTGTGCTTACGGAGCTCCGATATTCGGTCCTGTTCTAGCATGCGGAGCTCCGCTACTCAGGCCTGATTGTGCGTGCGGGGCTCCGCTACTCGGGCCTGTTGGTGCATGCGGGGCTCCACTACTTGGGCCTGTTCTTGCATGCGGGGCTCCGCTACTCGGGTCTGTTCGTGCTTGCAGGGCTCTGCTACTCGGGCCTGTTCGTGCGTGCGGGGCTCCGCTATTCAGGCCTGATAGTGTGTGCGGGGCTCCTCTATTCAGGCCTGTCCTTCCCTGCGGGACTCTATTCGGGCCTATACTTCCCTGCGGGACTCTGTTCGGGCCTATTCTGGCCTGCGAGACCCTCCGTTCGCCCCTATCGTGGTTTGCGGGACCCTCGTTCGGGCCCATTCTCGCCTTCGAGACCCTCTGTTCGGGCTTTTCTGGCCTGCGGGACTCTCCGTTCGGGCCTATTCTCACCTGGGGAACTCTCCGTTCGGGCCTTTCTGGCCTTCGGGACTCTGTTCGGGTCTCTTCTTGCCAGCGGGGCTCTTCGTTTGGGCCTATTCTTGCCTGCAGAACTCTGTTCGGGCCTCTTCTTGCCTGCACAGCCCCTCTACTCGGGCCTCTTTTTGCCTGCGGGACTCTGTCCAGGCCTATTGTTGCCCCCGGAAAACTCCGTTCGGTCCTATTCTGGCTTGTGGGACTCTGTTCGGGCCTATGCTTGCCTGCGGGAATCTCCTTTCAGGGTTATGCTGACCTGTGGGATTCTCAGTTTGGGCGTATTCTCGCCTGCAGGACATCTCTTCGGGCCTATTCTCGCCCGCGGGACCCTCCGTTCGGTCGTTTCTGGCCTGCGGGACTCTCCATTCGGGCCTAATCTTGGGAGCGGGAGCGGGACTCTACTCGGGCCTATTCTTGCCTAGGGGCCTCTTCTATTCGTGCTTCTTCTTGCCAGTGGGACTCTGTTCAGGCCCGTTCTTGCCTGCAGGATTCTGCGTTCGGGCTTATTCTTGCTTGCCGGACAGTGTTCGGGCGTCTTGTTGCCTGCACGGCTCCTCTACTCGGGCCTCATTTTGCCTTCGGGACACCGTTCGGGTCTATTCTTGGTCCGGGAATCTCCGTTCGGGCCTATGCTCGCCTGCTGGACTCTGTTCGGGCCTATGCTTGCCTGCGGGAATGACCGTTCGGGCCTATGTTTCCCTGCGGGACTGACCGTTCGGGCCTTTCTGACCTTCGGGACTCTGTTCGTGTCTCTTCTTGCCAGCGGGGCTCTTCGTTTGGGCCTATTCTTGCCTGCAGAACTCTGTTCGGGCCTCTTCTTGCCTGCACAGCCCCTCTACTCGGGCCTATTTTTGCCTGCGGGTCTCTGTCCAGGCCTATTGTTGCCCCCGGAAAACTCCGTTCGGTCCTATTCTGGCTTGTGGGACTCTGTTCGGGCCTATGCTTGCCTGCGGGAATCTCCTTTCAGGGTTATGCTGACCTGTGGGATTCTCAGTTTGGGCGTATTCTCGCCTGCAGGACATCTCTTCGGGCCTATTCTCGCCCGCGGGACCCTCCGTTCGGTCGTTTCTGGCCTGCGGGACTCTCCGTTCGGGCCTAATCTTGCCTGCAGGATTCTGCTTTCGGGCTTACTCTTGCTTGACGGACAGGGTTCGGGCGTCTTGTTGCCTGCACGGCTCCTCTACTCGGGCCTCATTTTGCCTTCGGGACACCGTTCGGGTCTATTCTTGGTCTGGGAATCTCCGTTCGGGCCTATGCTGGCCTGCTGGACTCTGTTCGGGCCTATGCTTGCCTGCGGGAATGACCGTTCGGGCCTATGTTGGCCTGCGGGACTCTCCGTTCGGGCCATTCTGGCCTGCGGGACTCTCCGTTCGGGCCTATTCTCTGGAGCGGGACTTTACTCGGGCCTATTCTTGCCTCCGGGCCTCCTCTATTCTTGCCTATTCTTGCCTCCGGGAATCTCCGTTCTGGCCTGTTCGGGCCTGCGGGACTCTGTTCGGGCCTATGCTTGCCTGCAGGAATCTCTGTTCCGCCCTACTCTGGCCTGCGGGACTCTCCGTTCAGGCCTATTCTGGCCTGCGGGACTCTGTTCGGGCCTATTCTTGCTCCGGGAATCGCCGGTCGGGCGTACCCTGGCTTGCGGGACTCTGTTCGGGCCTATGCTTGCCTGCAGGAATCTCTGTTCTGGCCTATTCTGGCCTGCAGGACTCTCCGTTCGGGCCTAGGCTTCCCTTTGGCAATCTCCGTTCAGGCGTATGCTGGCCTGCGGGACTCTGTTCGGGCCTTTGGTTGCTTTCGGAAATCCCCGTTCTGGCCTATTCTGGCCTGCGGAATTCTGTTCGGGGCTATTCTTGCTCCGGGAATCTCTGTTCGGGACTATTCTGGCCTGTGGGACTCTGTTCGGGCCCATGCCTGCCTGCGGGGCTCTCTGTTCAGGCCTTTTTCGCCTACGGGACTCTCCGTTCGGGCCTATTCTCTGGAGTGGGACTTTAGTCGGGCCTACTCTTGCCTACGGGGCTCCTCTATTCTTGCCTCTGGGATTCTGTTCGGGCCTATTCTTGTCTGCGGGACTCTCCGTTTGAGCCTATTCTTGCCTGTGGGTTCTCCGTTCAGGGCTACTCTTGCCAGCGGGACTCTGTTCGTGCCTCATCTTGCCTGCATGGCTGCTCTACTCGGGCCTACTCTTGCCTGCGGGACTCTGTTCGGGCCTATCCTTGCTCTGGGAAACTCCGTTCGGGCATACCCTGGCCTGCGGGACTCCGTTCGGGCCTATTCTGGCCTGCGGGACTCTGTTTGGGCCTATGCTTGCCTGCAGGAATCTCTGTTCCGGCCTGTTGTGGCCTGCAGGACTCCCCGTTCGGGCCTATTGTGGCCTGCGGGACTCTGTTTGGGCCTATGCTTGCCTACGGGAATCTCCGTTCAGGCATATGCTGGCCTGCGGTATTCTCAATTTGGGCATATTCTCTCGCCTCCGGGACTTTCCTTTGGGCCTATTCTCGGCTGTGCAACTCTCCGTTCGGGCCTATTCTTGCCTGCGGGACTCTCCGTTCCGGCCTATTCTTGCCTGCGGGTCTCTCCGTTCGGGACAATTCTGACCTGCAAAACTCTCCGTTCGGACCTAATCTAGCCTCTGGGAGTCTCCTTTGGGGTCTCCTGTTGCGTGCGGGGCTGCTCCATTCCAGCCTTTTGTGCTTACGGAGCTCCGATATTCGGTCCTGTTCTAGCATGCGGAGCTCCGCTACTCAGGCCTGATTGTGCGTGCGGGGCTCTGCTACTCGGGCCTGTTGGTGCATGCGGGGCTCCACTACTTGGGCCTGTTCTTGCATGCGGGGCTCCGCTACTCGGGTCTGTTCGTGCTTGCAGGGCTCTGCTACTCGGGCCTGTTCGTGCGTGCGGGGCTCCGCTATTCAGGCCTGATAGTGTGTGCGGGGCTCCTCTATTCAGGCCTGTCCTTCCCTGCGGGACTCTATTCGGGCCTATACTTCCCTGCGGGACTCTGTTCGGGCCTATTCTGGCCTGCGAGACCCTCCGTTCGCCCCCATTGTGGTCTGCGGGACCCTCGTTCGGGCCCATTCTCACCTTCGAGACCCTCTGTTCAGGCTTTTCTGGCCTGCGGGACTCTCCGTTCGGGCCTATTCTTGTGAGCGGGTCTCTATTCGGGCCTATTTTTGCCTAAGGGCTCCTCTATTCGGGCCTATTCTGGCCTGAGGGACTCTCCGTTCGGGCCTATTCTCACCTGGGGAACTCTCCGTTCAGGCCTTTCTGGCCTTCGGGACTCTGTTCGGGTCTCTTCTTGCCAGCGGGGCTCTTCGTTTGGGCCTATTCTTGCCTGCAGAACTCTGTTCGGGCCTCTTCTTGCCTGCACAGCCCCTCTACTCGGGCCTCTTTTTGCCTGCGGGACTCTGTCCAGGCCTATTGTTGCCCCCGGAAAACTCCGTTCGGTCCTATTCTGGCTTGTGGGACTCTGTTCGGGCCTATGCTTGCCTGCGGGAATCTCCTTTCAGGGTTATGCTGACCTGTGGGATTCTCAGTTTGGGCGTATTCTCGCCTGCAGGACATCTCTTCGGGCCTATTCTCGCCCGCGGGACCCTCCGTTCGGTCGTTTCTGGCCTGCGGGACTCTCCATTCGGGCCTAATCTTGGGAGCGGGAGCGGGACTCTACTCGGGCCTATTCTTGCCTAGGGGCCTCTTCTATTCGTGCTTCTTCTTGCCAGTGGGACTCTGTTCAGGCCCGTTCTTGCCTGCAGGATTCTGCGTTCGGGCTTATTCTTGCTTGCCGGACAGTGTTCGGGCGTCTTGTTGCCTGCACGGCTCCTCTACTCGGGCCTCATTTTGCCTTCGGGACACCGTTCGGGTCTATTCTTGGTCCGGGAATCTCCGTCCGGGCCTATGCTCGCCTGCTGGACTCTGTTCGGGCCTATGCTTGCCTGCGGGAATGACCGTTCGGGCCTATGTTTCCCTGCGGGACTGACCGTTCGGGCCTTTCTGACCTTCGGGACTCTGTTCGTGTCTCTTCTTGCCAGCGGGGCTCTTCGTTTGGGCCTATTCTTGCCTGCAGAACTCTGTTCGGGCCTCTTCTTGCCTGCACAGCCCCTCTACTCGGGCCTATTTTTGCCTGCGGGTCTCTGTCCAGGCCTATTGTTGCCCCCGGAAAACTCCGTTCGGTCCTATTCTGGCTTGTGGGACTCTGTTCGGGCCTATGCTTGCCTGCGGGAATCTCCTTTCAGGGTTATGCTGACCTGTGGGATTCTCAGTTTGGGCGTATTCTCGCCTGCAGGACATCTCTTCGGGCCTATTCTCGCCCGCGGGACCCTCCGTTCGGTCGTTTCTGGCCTGCGGGACTCTCCGTTCGGGCCTAATCTTGCCTGCAGGATTCTGCGTTCGGGCTTACTCTTGCTTGCCGGAGAGGGTTCGGGCGTCTTGTTGCCTGCACGGCTCCTCTACTCGGGCCTCATTTTGCCTTCGGGACACCGTTCGGGTCTATTCTTGGTCCGGGAATCTCCGTTGGGGCCTATGCTCGCCTGCTGGACTCTGTTCGGGCCTATGCTTGCCTGCGGGAATGACCGTTCAGGCCTATGTTGGCCTGCGGGACTCTCCGTTCGGGCCATTCTGGCCTGCGGGACTCTCCGTTCGGGCCTATTCTCTGGAGCGGGACTTTACTCGGGCCTATTCTTGCCTCCGGGCCTCCTCTATTCTTGCCTATTCTTGCCTCCGGGAATCTCCGTTCTGGCCTGTTCGGGCCTGCAGGACTCTGTTCGGGCCTATGCTTGCCTGCAGGAATCTCTGTTCCGCCCTACTCTGGCCTGCGGGACTCTCCGTTCAGGCCTATTCTGGCCTGCGGGACTCTGTTCGGGCCTATTCTTGCTCCGGGAATCGCCGGTCGGGCGTACCCTGGCTTGCGGGACTCTGTTAGGGCCTATGCTTGCCTGCAGGAATCTGTGTTCTGACGTATTCTGGCCTGCAGGACTCTCCGTTCGGGCCTATTCTGGCCTGCAGGACTCTGTTTGGGCCTATGCTTGCCTACGGGAATCTCCGTTCAGGCGTATGCTGGCCTGCGGGTCTCTCCGTTCGGGCCTATTCTTGCCTGCGGGACTCTCCGTTTGGGCGTATCCTTGCCTGCGGGACTCTGTTCGGGCCTCTTCTTGCCCGCACGGCTCCTCTACTCGGGCCTATTTTTGCCTGTGGGACTCTATTGGGGCCTATTCTTGCCTCCGACAATCTCCGTTCGGGCCTATTCTGGCCTGCGGGACTCTTCGTTCGGGCCTAGGCTTCCCTTTGGCAATCTCCGTTCAGGCGTATGCTGGCCTGTAGGACTCTGTTCGGGCCTTTGGTTGCTTTCGGAAATCCCCGTACTGGCCTATTCTGGCCTGCGGAATTCTGTTGGGGGCTATTCTTGCTCCGGGAATCTCTGTTCGGGACTATTCTGGCCTGTGGGACTCTGTTCGGGCCCATGCCTGCCTGCGGGGCTCTCTGTTCAAGTCTTTTTCGCCTACAGGACTCTCCGTTCGGGCCTATTCTCTGGAGTGGGACTTTAGTCGGGCCTACTCTTGCCTACGGTGCTCCTCTATTCTTGCCTCTGGGATTCTGTTCGGGCCTATTCTTGTCTGCGGGACTCTCCGTTTGAGCCTATTCTTGCCTGTGGGTTCTCCGTTCAGGGCTACTCTTGCCAGCGGGACTCTGTTCGTGCCTCATCTTGCCTGCATGGCTGCTCTACTCGGGCCTACTCTTGCCTGCGGGACTCTGTTCGGGCCTATTCTTGCTCTGGGAAACTCCGTTCGGGCATACCCTGGCCTGCGGGACTCCGTTCGGGCCTATTCTGGCCTGCGGGACTCTGTTTGGGCCTATGCTTGCCTGCAGGAATCTCTGTTCCGGCCTATTGTGGCCTGCAGCACTCTCCGTTTGGGCCTATTCTGGCCTACGGGACTCTGTTTGGGCCTATGCTTGCCTACGGGAATCTCCGTTCAGGCGTATGCTGGCCTGCGGTATTCTCAATTTGGGCATATTCTCTCGCCTCCGGGACTTTCCTTTGGGCCTATTCTCGCCTGCGCATCTCTCCGTTCGGGCCTATTCTTGCCTGCGGGACTCTCCGTTCCGGCCTATTCTTGCCTGCGGGTCTCTCCGTTCGGGACAATTCTGACCTGCAAAACTCTCCGTTCGGACCTAATCTAGCCTCTGGGAGTCTCCTTTGGGGTCTCCTGTTGCGTGCGGGGCTGCTCCATTCCAGCCTTTTGTGCTTACGGAGCTCCGATATTCGGTCCTGTTCTAGCATGCGGAGCTCCGCTACTCAGGCCTGATTGTGCGTGCGGGGCTCTGCTACTCGGGCCTGTTGGTGCATGCGGGGCTCCACTACTTGGGCCTGTTCTTGCATGCGGGGCTCCGCTACTGGGGTCTGTTCGTGCTTGCAGGGCTCTGCTACTCGGGCCTGTTCGTGCGTGTGGGGCTCCGCTATTCAGGCCTGATAGTGTGTGCGGGGCTCCTCTATTCAGGCCTGTCCTTCCCTGCGGGACTCTATTCGGGCCTATACTTCCCTGCGGGACTCTGTTCGGGCCTATTCTGGCCTGCGAGACCCTCCGTTCGCCCCTATTGTGGTCTGCGGGACCCTCGTTCGGGCCCATTCTCGCCTTCGAGACCCTCTGTTCGGGCTTTTCTGGCCTGCGGGACTCTCCGTTCGGGCCTAATCTTGGGAGCGGGAGCAGGACTCTACTCGGGCCTATTCTTGCCTAGGGGCCTCTTCTATTCGTGCTTCTTCTTGCCAGTGGGACTCTGTTCAGGCCCGTTCTTGCCTGCAGGATTCTGCGTTCGGGCTTATTCTTGCTTGCCGGACAGTGTTCGGGCGTCTTGTTGCCTGCACGGCTCCTCTACTCGGGCCTCATTTTGCCTTCGGGACACCGTTCGGGTCTATTCTTGGTCCGGGAATCTCCGTTCGGGCCTATGCTCGCCTGCTGGACTCTGTTCGGGCCTATGCTTGCCTGCGGGAATGACCGTTCGGGCCTATGTTGCCCTGCGGGACTGACCGTTCGGGCCGTTCTGACCTTCGGGACTCTGTTCGGGTCTCTTCTTGCCAGCGGGGCTCTTCGTTTGGGCCTATTCTTGCCTGCAGAACTCTGTTCGGGCCTCTTCTTGCCTGCACAGCCCCTCTACTCGGGCCTATTCTTGCCTGCGGGACTCTCCGTTCCGGCCTATTCTTGCCTGCGGGTCTCTCCGTTCCGGACAATTCTGACCTGCAAAACTCTCCGTTCGGACCTAATCTAGCCTCTGGGAGTCTCCTTTGGGGTCTCCTGTTGCGTGCGGGGCTGCTCCATTCCAGCCTTTTGTGCTTACGGAGCTCCGATATTCGGTCCTGTTCTAGCATGCGGAGCTCCGCTACTCAGGCCTGATTGTGCGTGCGGGGCTCCGCTACTCGGGCCTGTTGGTGCATGCGGGGCTCCACTACTTGGGCCTGTTCTTGCATGCGGGGCTCCGCTACTCGGGTCTGTTCGTGCTTGCAGGTTTCTGCTACTCGGGCCTGTTCGTGCGTGCGGGGATCCGCTATTCAGGCCTGATAGTGTGTGCTGGGCTCCTCTATTCAGGCCTGTCCTTCCCTGCGGGACTCTATTCGGGCCTATACTTCCCTGCGGGACTCTGTTCGGGCCTATTCTGGCCTGCGAGACCCTCCGTTCGCCCCTATCGTGGTCTGCGGGACCCTCGTTCGGGCCCATTCTCGCCTTCGAGACCCTCTGTTCGGGCTTTTCTGGCCTGCGGGACTCTCCGTTCGGGCCTATTCTTGTGAGCGGGTCTCTATTCCGGCCTATTTTTGCCTAAGGGCTCCTCTATTCGGGCCTATTCTGGCCTGCGGGACTCTCCGTTCGGGCCTATTCTCACCTGGGGAACTCTCCGTTCGGACCTTTCTGACCTTCGGGACTCGGTTCGGGTCTCTTCTTGCCAGCGGGGCTCTTCGTTTGGGCCTATTCTTGCCTGCAGGACTCTGTTCGGGCCTCTTCTTGCCTGCACAGCCCCTCTACTCGGGCCTATTTTTGCCTGCAGGACTCTGTCCAGGCCTATTGTTGCCCCCGGAAAACTCCGTTCGGTCCTATTCTGGCTTGTGGGACTCTGTTCGGGCCTATGCTTGCCTGCGGGAATCTCCTTTCAGGGTTATGCTGACCTGTGGGATTCTCAGTTTGGGCGTATTCTCGCCTGCAGGACATCTCTTCGGGCCTATTCTCGCCCGCGGGACCCTCCGTTCGGTCGTTTCTGGCCTGCGGGACTCTCCGTTCGGGCCTAATCTTGCCTGCAGGATTCTGCGTTCGGGCTTACTCTTGCTTGCCGGACAGGGTTCGGGCGTCTTGTTGCCTGCACGGCTCCTCTACTCGGGCCTCATTTTGCCTTCGGGACACCGTTCGGGTCTATTCTTGGTCCGGGAATCTCCGTTCGGGCCTATGCTGGCCTGCTGGACTCTGTTCGGGCCTATGCTTGCCTGCGGGAATGACCGTTCGGGCCTATGTTGGCCTGCGGGACTCTCCGTTCGGGCCTTTCTTGCCTGCGGGACTCTCCGTTCGGGACTATTCTCTGGAGCGGGACTTTACTCGGGCCTATTCTTGCCTCCGGGCCTCCTCTATTCTTGCCTATTCTTGCCTCCGGGAATCTCCGTTCTGGCCTGTTCGGGCCTGCGGGACTCTGTTCGGGCCTATGCTTGCCTGCAGGAATCTCTGTTCCGCCCTACTCTGGCCTGCGGGACTCTCCGTTCGGGCGTATTCTGGCCTGCGGGACTCTGATCGGGCCTATTCTTAGTCCGGGAATCTCCGATCGGGAGTACCCTGGCTTGCGGGACTCTGTTCGGGCCTATGCTTGCCTGCAGGAATCTCTGTTCCGCCCTACTCTGGCCTGCGGGACTCTCCGTTCGGGCGTATTCTGGCCTGCGGGACTCTGATCGGGCCTATTCTTAGTCCGGGAATCTCCGATCGGGAGTACCCTGGCTTGCGGGACTCTGTTCGGGCCTATGCTTGCCTGCAGGAATCTCTGTTCCGGCCTATTCTGGCCTGCAGGACTGTGTTTGGGCCTATGCTTGCCTACGGGAATCTCCGTTCAGGCGTATGCTGGCCTGCGGGTCTCTCTGTTCGTGCCTATTCTTGCCTGCGGGACTCTCCGTTTGGGCGTATCCTTGCCTGCGGGACTCTGTTCGGGCCTCTTCTTGCCCGCACGGCTCCTCTACTCGGGCCTATTTTTGCCTGTGGGACTCTATTGGGGCCTATTCTTGCCTCCGACAATCTCCGTTCGGGCCTATTCTGGCCTGCGGGACTCTTCGTTCGGGCCTAGGCTTCCCTTTGGCAATCTCCGTTCAGGCGTATGCTGGCCTGCGGGACTCTGTTCGGGCCTTTGGTTGCTTTCGGAAATCCCCGTTCTGGCCTATTCTGGCCTGCGGAATTCTGTTCGGGGCTATTCTTGCTCCGGGAATCTCTGTTCGGGACTATTCTGGCCTGTGGGACTCTGTTCGGGCCCATGCCTGCCTGCGGGGCTCTCTGTTCAGGCCTTTTTCGCCTACGGGACTCTCCGTTCGGGCCTGTTCTCTGGAGCGGGACTTTAGTCGGGCCTACTCTTGCCTACGGGGCTCCTCTATTCTTACCTCTGGGATTCTGTTCGGGCCTATTCTTGTCTGCGGGACTCTCCGTTTGAGCCTATTCTTGCCTGTGGGTTCTCCGTTCAGGGCTACTCTTGCCAGCGGGACTCTGTTCGTGCCTCATCTTGCCTGCATGGCTGCTCTACTCGGGCCTACTCTTGCCTGCGGGACTCTGTTCGGGCCTATCCTTGCTCTGGGAATCTCCGTTCGGGCATACCCTGGCCTGCGGGACTCCGTTCGGGCCTATTCTGGCCTGCGGGACTCTGTTTGGGCCTATGCTTGCCTGCAGGAATCTCTGTTCCGGCCTATTGTGGCCTGCAGCACTCTCCGTTTGGGCCTATTCTGGCCTACGGGACTCTGTTTGGGCCTATGCTTGCCTACGGGAATCTCCGTTCAGGCGTATGCTGGCCTGCGGTATTCTCAATTTGGGCATATTCTCTCGCCTCCGGGACTTTCCTTTGGGCCTATTCTCGCCTGCGCATCTCTCCGTTCGGGCCTATTCTTGCCTGCGGGACTCTCCGTTCCGGCCTATTCTTGCCTGCGGGTCTCTCCGTTCGGGACAATTCTGACCTGCAAAACTCTCCGTTCGGACCTAATCTAGCCTCTGGGAGTCTCCTTTGGGGTCTCCTGTTGCGTGCGGGGCTGCTCCATTCCAGCCTTTTGTGCTTACGGAGCTCCGATATTCGGTCCTGTTCTAGCATGCGGAGCTCCGCTACTCAGGCCTGATTGTGCGTGCGGGGCTCCGCTACTCGGGCCTGTTGGTGCATGCGGGGCTCCACTACTTGGGCCTGTTCTTGCATGCGGGGCTCCGCTACTCGGGTCTGTTCGTGCTTGCAGGGCACTGCTACTCGGGCCTGTTCGTGCGTGCGGGGCTCCGCTATTCAGGCCTGATAGTGTGTGCGGGGCTCCTCTATTCAGGCCTGTCCTTCCCTGCGGGACTCTATTCGGGCCTATACTTCCCTGCGGGACTCTGTTCGGGCCTATTCTGGCCTGCGAGACCCTCCGTTCGCCCCTATTGTGGTCTGCGGGACCCTCGTTCGGGCCCATTCTCGCCTTCGAGACCCTCTGTTCGGGCTTTTCTGGCCTGCGGGACTCTCCGTTCGGGCCTATTCTTGGGAGCGGGTCTCTATTCCGGCCTATTTTTGCCTAAGGGCTCCTCTATTCGGGCCTATTCTGGCCTGCGGGACTCTCCGTTCGGGCCTATTCTCACCTGGGGAACTCTCCGTTCGGGCCTTTCTGGCCTTCGGGACTCTGTTCGGGTCTCTTCTTGCCAGCGGGGCTCTTCGTTTGGGCCTATTCTTGCCTGCAGAACTCTGTTCGGGCCTCTTCTTGCCTGCACAGCCCCTCTACTCGGGCCTCTTTTTGCCTGCGGGACTCTGTCCAGGCCTATTGTTGCCCCCGGAAAACTCCGTTCGGTCCTATTCTGGCTTGTGGGACTCTGTTCGGGCCTATGCTTGCCTGCGGGAATCTCCTTTCAGGGTTATGCTGACCTGTGGGATTCTCAGTTTGGGCGTATTCTCGCCTGCAGGACATCTCTTCGGGCCTATTCTCGCCCGCGGGACCCTCCGTTCGGTCGTTTCTGGCCTGCGGGACTCTCCGTTCGAGCCTAATCTTGCCTGCAGGATTCTGCGTTCGGGCTTACTCTTGCTTGTCGGACAGGGTTCGGGCGTCTTGTTGCCTGCACGGCTCCTCTACTCGGGCCTCATTTTGCCTTCGGGACACCGTTCGGGTCTATTCTTGGTCCGGGAATCTCCGTTCGGGCCTATGCTGGCTTGCTGGACTCTGTTCGGGCCTATGCTTGCCTGCGGGAATGACCGTTTGGGCCTGTGTTGGCCTGCGGGACTCTCCGTTCGGGCCATTCTGGCCTGCGGGACTCTCCGTTCGGGCCTATTCTCTGGAGCGGGACTTTACTCGGGCCTATTCTTGCCTCCGGGCCTCCTCTATTCTTGCCTATTCTTGCCTCCGGGAATCTCCGTTCTGGCCTGTTCGGGCCTGCGGGACTCTGTTCGGGCCTATGCTTGCCTGCAGGAATCTCTGTTCCGCCCTACTCTGGCCTGCGGGACTCTCCGTTCAGGCCTATTCTGGCCTGCGGGACTCTGTTCGGGCCTATTCTTGCTCCGGGAATCGCCGGTCGGGCGTACCCTGGCTTGCGGGACTCTGTTCGGGCCTATGCTTGCCTGCAGGAATCTCTGTTCTGGCCTATTCTGGCCTGCAGGACTCTGTTTGGGCCTATGCTTGCCTACGGGAATCTCCGTTCAGGCGTATGCTGGCCTGCGGGTCTCTCCATTCGGGCCTATTCTTGCCTGCGGGACTCTCCGTTTGGGCGTATCCTTGCCTGCTGGACTCTGTTCGGGGCTCTTCTTGCCCGCACGGTTCCTCTACTTGGGCCTATTTTTGCCTGTGGGACTCTATTGGGGCCTATTCTTGCCTCCGACAATCTCCGTTCGGGCCTATTCTGGCCTGCGGGACTCTTCGTTCGGGCCTAGGCTTCCCTTTGGCAATCTCCGTTCAGGCGTATGCTGGCCTGCGGGACTCTGTTCGGGCCTTTGGTTGCTTTCGGAAATCCCCGTTCTGGCCTATTCTGGCCTGCGGAATTCTGTTCGGGGCTATTCTTGCTCCGGGAATCTCTGTTCGGGACTATTCTGGCCTGTGGGACTCTGTTCGGGCCCATGCCTGCCTGCGGGGCTCTCTGTTCAGGCCTTTTTCGCCTACGGGACTCTCCGTTCGGGCCTATTCTCTGGAGCGGGACTTTAGTCGGGCCTACTCTTGCCTACGGGGCTCCTCTATTCTTGCCTCTGGGATTCTGTTCGGGCCTATTCTTGCCTGCGGGACTCTCCGTTTGAGCCTATTCTTGCCTGTGGGTTCTCCGTTCAGGGCTACTCTTGCCAGCGGGACTCTGTTCGTGCCTCATCTTGCCTGCATGGCTGCTCTACTCGGGCCTACTCTTGCCTGCGGGACTCTGTTCGGGCCTATTCTTGCTCTGGGAAACTCCGTTCGGGCATACCCTGGCCTGCGGGACTCCGTTCGGGCCTATTCTGGCCTGCGGGACTCTGTTTGGGCCTATGCTTGCCTGCAGGAATCTCTGTTCCGGCCTATTGTGGCCTGCAGCACTCTCCGTTTGGGCCTATTCTGGCCTACGGGACTCTGTTTGGGCCTATGCTTGCCTACGGGAATCTCCGTTCAGGCGTATGCTGGCCTGCGGTATTCTCAATTTGGGCATATTCTCTCGCCTCCGGGACTTTCCTTTGGGCCTATTCTCGCCTGCGCATCTCTCCGTTCGGGCCTATTCTTGCCTGCGGGACTCTCCGTTCCGGCCTATTCTTGCCTGCGGGTCTCTCCGTTCGGGACAATTCTGACCTGCAAAACTCTCCGTTCGGACCTAATCTAGCCTCTGGGAGTCTCCTTTGGGGTCTCCTGTTGCGTGCGGGGCTGCTCCATTCCAGCCTTTTGTGCTTACGGAGCTCCGATATTCGGTCCTGTTCTAGCATGCGGAGCTCCGCTACTCAGGCCTGATTGTGCGTGCGGGGCTCTGCTACTCGGGCCTGTTGGTGCATGCGGGGCTCCACTACTTGGGCCTGTTCTTGCATGCGGGGCTCCGCTACTGGGGTCTGTTCGTGCTTGCAGGGCTCTGCTACTCGGGCCTGTTCGTGCGTGTGGGGCTCCGCTATTCAGGCCTGATAGTGTGTGCGGGGCTCCTCTATTCAGGCCTGTCCTTCCCTGCGGGACTCTATTCGGGCCTATACTTCCCTGCGGGACTCTGTTCGGGCCTATTCTGGCCTGCGAGACCCTCCGTTCGCCCCTATTGTGGTCTGCGGGACCCTCGTTCGGGCCCATTCTCGCCTTCGAGACCCTCTGTTCGGGCTTTTCTGGCCTGCGGGACTCTCCGTTCGGGCCTAATCTTGGGAGCGGGAGCAGGACTCTACTCGGGCCTATTCTTGCCTAGGGGCCTCTTCTATTCGTGCTTCTTCTTGCCAGTGGGACTCTGTTCAGGCCCGTTCTTGCCTGCAGGATTCTGCGTTCGGGCTTATTCTTGCTTGCCGGACAGTGTTCGGGCGTCTTGTTGCCTGCACGGCTCCTCTACTCGGGCCTCATTTTGCCTTCGGGACACCGTTCGGGTCTATTCTTGGTCCGGGAATCTCCGTTCGGGCCTATGCTCGCCTGCTGGACTCTGTTCGGGCCTATGCTTGCCTGCGGGAATGACCGTTCGGGCCTATGTTGCCCTGCGGGACTGACCGTTCGGGCCGTTCTGACCTTCGGGACTCTGTTCGGGTCTCTTCTTGCCAGCGGGGCTCTTCGTTTGGGCCTATTCTTGCCTGCAGAACTCTGTTCGGGCCTCTTCTTGCCTGCACAGCCCCTCTACTCGGGCCTATTCTTGCCTGCGGGACTCTCCGTTCCGGCCTATTCTTGCCTGCGGGTCTCTCCGTTCCGGACAATTCTGACCTGCAAAACTCTCCGTTCGGACCTAATCTAGCCTCTGGGAGTCTCCTTTGGGGTCTCCTGTTGCGTGCGGGGCTGCTCCATTCCAGCCTTTTGTGCTTACGGAGCTCCGATATTCGGTCCTGTTCTAGCATGCGGAGCTCCGCTACTCAGGCCTGATTGTGCGTGCGGGGCTCCGCTACTCGGGCCTGTTGGTGCATGCGGGGCTCCACTACTTGGGCCTGTTCTTGCATGCGGGGCTCCGCTACTCGGGTCTGTTCGTGCTTGCAGGTTTCTGCTACTCGGGCCTGTTCGTGCGTGCGGGGATCCGCTATTCAGGCCTGATAGTGTGTGCTGGGCTCCTCTATTCAGGCCTGTCCTTCCCTGCGGGACTCTATTCGGGCCTATACTTCCCTGCGGGACTCTGTTCGGGCCTATTCTGGCCTGCGAGACCCTCCGTTCGCCCCTATCGTGGTCTGCGGGACCCTCGTTCGGGCCCATTCTCGCCTTCGAGACCCTCTGTTCGGGCTTTTCTGGCCTGCGGGACTCTCCGTTCGGGCCTATTCTTGTGAGCGGGTCTCTATTCCGGCCTATTTTTGCCTAAGGGCTCCTCTATTCGGGCCTATTCTGGCCTGCGGGACTCTCCGTTCGGGCCTATTCTCACCTGGGGAACTCTCCGTTCGGACCTTTCTGACCTTCGGGACTCGGTTCGGGTCTCTTCTTGCCAGCGGGGCTCTTCGTTTGGGCCTATTCTTGCCTGCAGGACTCTGTTCGGGCCTCTTCTTGCCTGCACAGCCCCTCTACTCGGGCCTATTTTTGCCTGCAGGACTCTGTCCAGGCCTATTGTTGCCCCCGGAAAACTCCGTTCGGTCCTATTCTGGCTTGTGGGACTCTGTTCGGGCCTATGCTTGCCTGCGGGAATCTCCTTTCAGGGTTATGCTGACCTGTGGGATTCTCAGTTTGGGCGTATTCTCGCCTGCAGGACATCTCTTCGGGCCTATTCTCGCCCGCGGGACCCTCCGTTCGGTCGTTTCTGGCCTGCGGGACTCTCCGTTCGGGCCTAATCTTGCCTGCAGGATTCTGCGTTCGGGCTTACTCTTGCTTGCCGGACAGGGTTCGGGCGTCTTGTTGCCTGCACGGCTCCTCTACTCGGGCCTCATTTTGCCTTCGGGACACCGTTCGGGTCTATTCTTGGTCCGGGAATCTCCGTTCGGGCCTATGCTGGCCTGCTGGACTCTGTTCGGGCCTATGCTTGCCTGCGGGAATGACCGTTCGGGCCTATGTTGGCCTGCGGGACTCTCCGTTCGGGCCTTTCTTGCCTGCGGGACTCTCCGTTCGGGACTATTCTCTGGAGCGGGACTTTACTCGGGCCTATTCTTGCCTCCGGGCCTCCTCTATTCTTGCCTATTCTTGCCTCCGGGAATCTCCGTTCTGGCCTGTTCGGGCCTGCGGGACTCTGTTCGGGCCTATGCTTGCCTGCAGGAATCTCTGTTCCGCCCTACTCTGGCCTGCGGGACTCTCCGTTCGGGCGTATTCTGGCCTGCGGGACTCTGATCGGGCCTATTCTTAGTCCGGGAATCTCCGATCGGGAGTACCCTGGCTTGCGGGACTCTGTTCGGGCCTATGCTTGCCTGCAGGAATCTCTGTTCCGCCCTACTCTGGCCTGCGGGACTCTCCGTTCGGGCGTATTCTGGCCTGCGGGACTCTGATCGGGCCTATTCTTAGTCCGGGAATCTCCGATCGGGAGTACCCTGGCTTGCGGGACTCTGTTCGGGCCTATGCTTGCCTGCAGGAATCTCTGTTCCGGCCTATTCTGGCCTGCAGGACTGTGTTTGGGCCTATGCTTGCCTACGGGAATCTCCGTTCAGGCGTATGCTGGCCTGCGGGTCTCTCTGTTCGTGCCTATTCTTGCCTGCGGGACTCTCCGTTTGGGCGTATCCTTGCCTGCGGGACTCTGTTCGGGCCTCTTCTTGCCCGCACGGCTCCTCTACTCGGGCCTATTTTTGCCTGTGGGACTCTATTGGGGCCTATTCTTGCCTCCGACAATCTCCGTTCGGGCCTATTCTGGCCTGCGGGACTCTTCGTTCGGGCCTAGGCTTCCCTTTGGCAATCTCCGTTCAGGCGTATGCTGGCCTGCGGGACTCTGTTCGGGCCTTTGGTTGCTTTCGGAAATCCCCGTTCTGGCCTATTCTGGCCTGCGGAATTCTGTTCGGGGCTATTCTTGCTCCGGGAATCTCTGTTCGGGACTATTCTGGCCTGTGGGACTCTGTTCGGGCCCATGCCTGCCTGCGGGGCTCTCTGTTCAGGCCTTTTTCGCCTACGGGACTCTCCGTTCGGGCCTGTTCTCTGGAGCGGGACTTTAGTCGGGCCTACTCTTGCCTACGGGGCTCCTCTATTCTTACCTCTGGGATTCTGTTCGGGCCTATTCTTGTCTGCGGGACTCTCCGTTTGAGCCTATTCTTGCCTGTGGGTTCTCCGTTCAGGGCTACTCTTGCCAGCGGGACTCTGTTCGTGCCTCATCTTGCCTGCATGGCTGCTCTACTCGGGCCTACTCTTGCCTGCGGGACTCTGTTCGGGCCTATCCTTGCTCTGGGAATCTCCGTTCGGGCATACCCTGGCCTGCGGGACTCCGTTCGGGCCTATTCTGGCCTGCGGGACTCTGTTTGGGCCTATGCTTGCCTGCAGGAATCTCTGTTCCGGCCTATTGTGGCCTGCAGCACTCTCCGTTTGGGCCTATTCTGGCCTACGGGACTCTGTTTGGGCCTATGCTTGCCTACGGGAATCTCCGTTCAGGCGTATGCTGGCCTGCGGTATTCTCAATTTGGGCATATTCTCTCGCCTCCGGGACTTTCCTTTGGGCCTATTCTCGCCTGCGCATCTCTCCGTTCGGGCCTATTCTTGCCTGCGGGACTCTCCGTTCCGGCCTATTCTTGCCTGCGGGTCTCTCCGTTCGGGACAATTCTGACCTGCAAAACTCTCCGTTCGGACCTAATCTAGCCTCTGGGAGTCTCCTTTGGGGTCTCCTGTTGCGTGCGGGGCTGCTCCATTCCAGCCTTTTGTGCTTACGGAGCTCCGATATTCGGTCCTGTTCTAGCATGCGGAGCTCCGCTACTCAGGCCTGATTGTGCGTGCGGGGCTCCGCTACTCGGGCCTGTTGGTGCATGCGGGGCTCCACTACTTGGGCCTGTTCTTGCATGCGGGGCTCCGCTACTCGGGTCTGTTCGTGCTTGCAGGGCACTGCTACTCGGGCCTGTTCGTGCGTGCGGGGCTCCGCTATTCAGGCCTGATAGTGTGTGCGGGGCTCCTCTATTCAGGCCTGTCCTTCCCTGCGGGACTCTATTCGGGCCTATACTTCCCTGCGGGACTCTGTTCGGGCCTATTCTGGCCTGCGAGACCCTCCGTTCGCCCCTATTGTGGTCTGCGGGACCCTCGTTCGGGCCCATTCTCGCCTTCGAGACCCTCTGTTCGGGCTTTTCTGGCCTGCGGGACTCTCCGTTCGGGCCTATTCTTGTGAGCGGGTCTCTATTCCGGCCTATTTTTGCCTAAGGGCTCCTCTATTCGGGCCTATTCTGGCCTGCGGGACTCTCCGTTCGGGCCTATTCTCACCTGGGGAACTCTCCGTTCGGGCCTTTCTGGCCGTCGGGACTCTGTTCGGGTCTCTTCTTGCCAGCGGGGCTCTTCGTTTGGGCCTATTCTTGCCTGCAGAACTCTGTTCGGGCCTCTTCTTGCCTGCACAGCCCCTCTACTCGGGCCTCTTTTTGCCTGCGGGACTCTGTCCAGGCCTATTGTTGCCCCCGGAAAACTCCGTTCGGTCCTATTCTGGCTTGTGGGACTCTGTTCGGGCCTATGCTTGCCTGCGGGAATCTCCTTTCAGGGTTATGCTGACCTGTGGGATTCTCAGTTTGGGCGTATTCTCGCCTGCAGGACATCTCTTCGGGCCTATTCTCGCCCGCGGGACCCTCCGTTCGGTCGTTTCTGGCCTGCGGGACTCTCCGTTCGAGCCTAATCTTGCCTGCAGGATTCTGCGTTCGGGCTTACTCTTGCTTGTCGGACAGGGTTCGGGCGTCTTGTTGCCTGCACGGCTCCTCTACTCGGGCCTCATTTTGCCTTCGGGACACCGTTCGGGTCTATTCTTGGTCCGGGAATCTCCGTTCGGGCCTATGCTGGCTTGCTGGACTCTGTTCGGGCCTATGCTTGCCTGCGGGAATGACCGTTTGGGCCTGTGTTGGCCTGCGGGACTCTCCGTTCGGGCCATTCTGGCCTGCGGGACTCTCCGTTCGGGCCTATTCTCTGGAGCGGGACTTTACTCGGGCCTATTCTTGCCTCCGGGCCTCCTCTATTCTTGCCTATTCTTGCCTCCGGGAATCTCCGTTCTGGCCTGTTCGGGCCTGCGGGACTCTGTTCGGGCCTATGCTTGCCTGCAGGAATCTCTGTTCCGCCCTACTCTGGCCTGCGGGACTCTCCGTTCAGGCCTATTCTGGCCTGCGGGACTCTGTTCGGGCCTATTCTTGCTCCGGGAATCGCCGGTCGGGCGTACCCTGGCTTGCGGGACTCTGTTCGGGCCTATGCTTGCCTGCAGGAATCTCTGTTCTGGCCTATTCTGGCCTGCAGGACTCTGTTTGGGCCTATGCTTGCCTACGGGAATCTCCGTTCAGGCGTATGCTGGCCTGCGGGTCTCTCCATTCGGGCCTATTCTTGCCTGCGGGACTCTCCGTTTGGGCGTATCCTTGCCTGCTGGACTCTGTTCGGGGCTCTTCTTGCCCGCACGGTTCCTCTACTTGGGCCTATTTTTGCCTGTGGGACTCTATTGGGGCCTATTCTTGCCTCCGACAATCTCCGTTCGGGCCTATTCTGGCCTGCGGGACTCTTCGTTCGGGCCTAGGCTTCCCTTTGGCAATCTCCGTTCAGGCGTATGCTGGCCTGCGGGACTCTGTTCGGGCCTTTGGTTGCTTTCGGAAATCCCCGTTCTGGCCTATTCTGGCCTGCGGAATTCTGTTCGGGGCTATTCTTGCTCCGGGAATCTCTGTTCGGGACTATTCTGGCCTGTGGGACTCTGTTCGGGCCCATGCCTGCCTGCGGGGCTCTCTGTTCAGGCCTTTTTCGCCTACGGGACTCTCCGTTCGGGCCTATTCTCTGGAGCGGGACTTTAGTCGGGCCTACTCTTGCCTACGGGGCTCCTCTATTCTTGCCTCTGGGATTCTGTTCGGGCCTATTCTTGCCTGCGGGACTCTCCGTTTGAGCCTATTCTTGCCTGTGGGTTCTCCGTTCAGGGCTACTCTTGCCAGCGGGACTCTGTTCGTGCCTCATCTTGCCTGCATGGCTGCTCTACTCGGGCCTACTCTTGCCTGCGGGACTCTGTTCGGGCCTATTCTTGCTCTGGGAAACTCCGTTCGGGCATACCCTGGCCTGCGGGACTCCGTTCGGGCCTATTCTGGCCTGCGGGACTCTGTTTGGGCCTATGCTTGCCTGCAGGAATCTCTGTTCCGGCCTATTGTGGCCTGCAGCACTCTCCGTTTGGGCCTATTCTGGCCTACGGGACTCTGTTTGGGCCTATGCTTGCCTACGGGAATCTCCGTTCAGGCGTATGCTGGCCTGCGGTATTCTCAATTTGGGCATATTCTCTCGCCTCCGGGACTTTCCTTTGGGCCTATTCTCGCCTGCGCATCTCTCCGTTCGGGCCTATTCTTGCCTGCGGGACTCTCCGTTCCGGCCTATTCTTGCCTGCGGGTCTCTCCGTTCGGGACAATTCTGACCTGCAAAACTCTCCGTTCGGACCTAATCTAGCCTCTGGGAGTCTCCTTTGGGGTCTCCTGTTGCGTGCGGGGCTGCTCCATTCCAGCCTTTTGTGCTTACGGAGCTCCGATATTCGGTCCTGTTCTAGCATGCGGAGCTCCGCTACTCAGGCCTGATTGTGCGTGCGGGGCTCTGCTACTCGGGCCTGTTGGTGCATGCGGGGCTCCACTACTTGGGCCTGTTCTTGCATGCGGGGCTCCGCTACTGGGGTCTGTTCGTGCTTGCAGGGCTCTGCTACTCGGGCCTGTTCGTGCGTGTGGGGCTCCGCTATTCAGGCCTGATAGTGTGTGCGGGGCTCCTCTATTCAGGCCTGTCCTTCCCTGCGGGACTCTATTCGGGCCTATACTTCCCTGCGGGACTCTGTTCGGGCCTATTCTGGCCTGCGAGACCCTCCGTTCGCCCCTATTGTGGTCTGCGGGACCCTCGTTCGGGCCCATTCTCGCCTTCGAGACCCTCTGTTCGGGCTTTTCTGGCCTGCGGGACTCTCCGTTCGGGCCTAATCTTGGGAGCGGGAGCAGGACTCTACTCGGGCCTATTCTTGCCTAGGGGCCTCTTCTATTCGTGCTTCTTCTTGCCAGTGGGACTCTGTTCAGGCCCGTTCTTGCCTGCAGGATTCTGCGTTCGGGCTTATTCTTGCTTGCCGGACAGTGTTCGGGCGTCTTGTTGCCTGCACGGCTCCTCTACTCGGGCCTCATTTTGCCTTCGGGACACCGTTCGGGTCTATTCTTGGTCCGGGAATCTCCGTTCGGGCCTATGCTCGCCTGCTGGACTCTGTTCGGGCCTATGCTTGCCTGCGGGAATGACCGTTCGGGCCTATGTTGCCCTGCGGGACTGACCGTTCGGGCCGTTCTGACCTTCGGGACTCTGTTCGGGTCTCTTCTTGCCAGCGGGGCTCTTCGTTTGGGCCTATTCTTGCCTGCAGAACTCTGTTCGGGCCTCTTCTTGCCTGCACAGCCCCTCTACTCGGGCCTATTTTTGCCTGCGGGACTCTGTCCAGGCCTATTGTTGCCCCCGGAAAACTCCGTTCGGTCCTATTCTGGCTTGTGGGACTCTGTTCGGGCCTATGCTTGCCTGCGGGAATCTCCTTTCAGGGTTATGCTGACCTGTGGGATTCTCAGTTTGGGCGTATTCTCGCCTGCAGGACATCTCTTCGGGCCTATTCTCGCCCGCGGGACCCTCCGTTCGGTCGTTTCTGGCCTGCGGAACTCTCCGTTCGAGCCTAATCTTGCCTGCAGGATTCTGCGTTCGGGCTTACTCTTGCTTGTCGGACAGGGTTCGGGCGTCTTCTTGCCTGCACGGCTCCTCTACTCGGGCCTCATTTTGCCTTCGGGACACCGTTCGGGTCTATTCTTGGTCCGGGAATCTCCGTTCGGGCCTATGCTGGCTTGCTGGACTCTGTTCGGGCCTATGCTTGCCTGCGGGAATGACCGTTCGGGCCTATGTTGGCCTGCGGGACTCTCCGTTCGGGCCATTCTGGCCTGCGGGACTCTCCGTTCGGGCCTATTCTCTGGAGCGGGACTTTACTCGGGCCTATTCTTGCCTCCGGGCCTCCTCTATTCTTGCCTATTCTTGCCTCCGGGAATCTCCGTTCTGGCCTGTTCGGGCCTGCGGGACTCTGTTCGGGCCTATGCTTGCCTGCAGGAATCTCTGTTCCGCCCTACTCTGGCCTGCGGGACTCTTCGTTCAGGCCTATTCTGGCCTGCGGGACTCTGTTCGGGCCTATTCTTGCTCCGGGAATCGCCGGTCGGGCGTACCCTGGCTTGCGGGACTCTGTTCGGGCCTATGCTTGCCTGCAGGAATCTCTGTTCTGGCTTATTCTGGCCTGCAGGACTCTGTTTGGGCCTATGCTTGCCTACGGGAATCTCCGTTCAGGCGTATGCTGGCCTGCGGGTCTCTCCATTCGGGCCTATTCTTGCCTGCGGGACTCTCCGTTTGGGCGTATCCTTGCCTGCGGGACTCTGTTCGGGGCTCTTCTTGCCCGCACGGCTCCTCTACTTGGGCCTATTTTTGCCTGTGGGACTCTATTGGGGCCTATTCTTGCCTCCGACAATCTCCGTTCGGGCCTATTCTGGCCTGCGGGACTCTTCGTTCGGGCCTAGGCTTCCCTTTGGCAATCTCCGTTCAGGCGTATGCTGGCCTGCGGGACTCTGTTCGGGCCTTTGGTTGCTTTCGGAAATCCCCGTTCTGGCCTATTCTGGCCTGCGGAATTCTGTTCGGGGCTATTCTTGCTCCGGGAATCTCTGTTCGGGACTATTCTGGCCTGTGGGACTCTGTTCGGGCCCATGCCTGCCTGCGGGGCTCTCTGTTCAGGCCTTTTTCGCCTACGGGACTCTCCGTTCGGGCCTATTCTCTGGAGCGGGACTTTAGTCGGGCCTACTCTTGCCTACGGGGCTCCTCTATTCTTGCCTCTGGGATTCTGTTCGGGCCTATTCTTGCCTGCGGGACTCTCCGTTTGAGCCTATTCTTGCCTGTGGGTTCTCCGTTCAGGGCTACTCTTGCCAGCGGGACTCTGTTCGTGCCTCATCTTGCCTGCATGGCTGCTCTACTCGGGCCTACTCTTGCCTGCGGGACTCTGTTCGGGCCTATTCTTGCTCTGGGAAACTCCGTTCGGGCATACCCTGGCCTGCGGGACTCCGTTCGGGCCTGTTCTGGCCTGCGGGACTCTGTTTGGGCCTATGCTTGCCTGCAGGAATCTCTGTTCCGGCCTATTGTGGCCTGCAGCACTCTCCGTTTGGGCCTATTCTGGCCTACGGGACTCTGTTTGGGCCTATGCTTGCCTACGGGAATCTCCGTTCAGGCGTATGCTGGCCTGCGGTATTCTCAATTTGGGCATATTCTCTCGCCTCCGGGACTTTCCTTTGGGCCTATTCTCGCCTGCGCATCTCTCCGTTCGGGCCTATTCTTGCCTGCGGGACTCTCCGTTCCGGCCTATTCTTGCCTGCGGGTCTCTCCGTTCGGGACAATTCTGACCTGCAAAACTCTCCGTTCGGACCTAATCTAGCCTCTGGGAGTCTCCTTTGGGGTCTCCTGTTGCGTGCGGGGCTGCTCCATTCCAGCCTTTTGTGCTTACGGAGCTCCGATATTCGGTCCTGTTCTAGCATGCGGAGCTCCGCTACTCAGGCCTGATTGTGCGTGTGGGGCTCCGCTACTCGGGCCTGTTGGTGCATGCGGGGCTCCACTACTTGGGCCTGTTCTTGCATGCGGGGCTGCGCTACTCGGGTCTGTTCGTGCTTGCGGGGCTCCGCTACTCGGGCCTGTTGGTGCATGCGGGGCTCCACTACTTGGGCCTGTTCTTGCATGCGGGGCTCCGCTACTCGGGTCTGTTCGTGCTTGCAGGGCACTGCTACTCGGGCCTGTTCGTGCGTGCGGGGCTCCGCTATTCAGGCCTGATAGTGTGTGCGGGGCTCCTCTATTCAGGCCTGTCCTTCCCTGCGGGTCTCTATTCGGGCCTATACTTCCCTGCGGGACTCTGTTCGGGCCTATTCTGGCCTGCGAGACCCTCTGTTCGCCCCTATTGTGGTCTGCGGGACCCTCGTTCGGGCCCATTCTCGCCTTCGAGACCCTCTGTTCGGGCTTTTCTGGCCTGCGGGACTCTCCGTTCGGGCCTATTCTTGGGAGCGGGTCTCTATTCGGGCCTATTTTTGCCTAAGGGCTCCTCTATTCGGGCCTATTCTAGCCTGCGGGACTCTCCGTTCGGGCCTATTCTCACCTGGGGAACTCTCCGTTCGGGCCTTTCTGGCCTTCGGGACTCTGTTCGGGTCTCTTCTTGCCAGCGGGGCTCTTCGTTTGGGCCTATTCTTGCCTGCAGAACTCTGTTCGGGCCTCTTCTTGCCTGCACAGCCCCTCTACTCGGGCCTCTTTTTGCCTGCGGGACTCTGTCCAGGCCTATTGTTGCCCCCGGAAAACTCCGTTCGGTCCTATTCTGGCTTGTGGGACTCTGTTCGGGCCTATGCTTGCCTGCGGGAATCTCCTTTCAGGGTTATGCTGACCTGTGGGATTCTCAGTTTGGGCGTATTCTCGCCTGCAGGACATCTCTTCGGGCCTATTCTCGCCCGCGGGACCCTCCGTTCGGTCGTTTCTGGCCTGCGGGACTCTCCATTCGGGCCTAATCTTGGGAGCGGGAGCGGGACTCTACTCGGGCCTATTCTTGCCTAGGGGCCTCTTCTATTCGTGCTTCTTCTTGCCAGTGGGACTCTGTTCAGGCCCGTTCTTGCCTGCAGGATTCTGCGTTCGGGCTTATTCTTGCTTGCCGGACAGTGTTCGGGCGTCTTGTTGCCTGCACGGCTCCTCTACTCGGGCCTCATTTTGCCTTCGGGACACCGTTCGGGTCTATTCTTGGTCCGGGAATCTCCGTTCAGGCCTATGCTCGCCTGCTGGACTCTGTTCGGGCCTATGCTTGCCTGCGGGAATGACCGTTCGGGCCTATGTTGCCCTGCGGGACTGACCGTTCGGGCAGTTCTGACCTTCGGGACTCTGTTCGTGTCTCTTCTTGCCAGCGGGGCTCTTCGTTTGGGCCTATTCTTGCCTGCAGAACTCTGTTCGGGCCTCTTCTTGCCTGCACAGCCCCTCTACTCGGGCCTCTTTTTGCCTGCGGGACTCTGTCCAGGCCTATTGTTGCCCCCGGAAAACTCCGTTCGGTCCTATTCTGGCTTGTGGGACTCTGTTCGGGCCTATGCTTGCCTGCGGGAATCTCCTTTCAGGGTTATGCTGACCTGTGGGATTCTCAGTTTGGGCGTATTCTCGCCTGCAGGACATCTCTTCGGGCCTATTCTCGCCCGCGGGACCCTCCGTTCGGTCGTTTCTGGCCTGCGGGACTCTCCGTTCGAGCCTAATCTTGCCTGCAGGATTCTGCGTTCGGGCTTACTCTTGCTTGTCGGACAGGGTTCGGGCGTCTTCTTTCCTGCACGGCTCCTCTACTCGGGCCTCATTTTGCCTTCGGGACACCGTTCGGGTCTATTCTTGGTCCGGGAATCTCCGTTCGGGCCTATGCTGGCTTGCTGGACTCTGTTCGGGCCTATGCTTGCCTGCGGGAATGACCGTTTGGGCCTGTGTTGGCCTGCGGGACTCTCCGTTCGGGCCATTCTGGCCTGCGGGACTCTCCGTTCGGGCCTATTCTCTGGAGCGGGACTTTACTCGGGCCTATTCTTGCCTCCGGGCCTCCTCTATTCTTGCCTATTCTTGCCTCCGGGAATCTCCGTTCTGGCCTGTTCGGGCCTGCGGGACTCTGTTCGGGCCTATGCTTGCCTGCAGGAATCTCTGTTCCGCCCTACTCTGGCCTGCGGAACTCTCCGTTCAGGCCTATTCTGGCCTGCGGGACTCTGTTCGGGCCTATTCTTGCTCCGGGAATCGCCGGTCGGGCGTACCCTGGCTTGCGGGACCCTGTTCGGGCCTATGCTTGCCTGCAGGAATCTCTGTTCTGGCCTATTCTGGCCTGCAGGACTCTGTTTGGGCCTATGCTTGCCTACGGGAATCTCCGTTCAGGCGTATGCTGGCCTGCGGGTCTCTCCATTCGGGCCTATTCTTGCCTGCGGGACTCTCCGTTTGGGCGTATCCTTGCCTGCTGGACTCTGTTCGGGGCTCTTCTTGCCCGCACGGCTCCTCTACTTGGGCCTATTTTTGCCTGTGGGACTCTATTGGGGCCTATTCTTGCCTCCGACAATCTCCGTTCGGGCCTATTCTGGCCTGCGGGACTCTTCGTTCGGGCCTAGGCTTCCCTTTGGCAATCTCCGTTCAGGCGTATGCTGGCCTGCGGGACTCTGTTCGGGCCTTTGGTTGCTTTCGGAAATCCCCGTTCTGGCCTATTCTGGCCTGCGGAATTCTGTTCGGGGCTATTCTTGCTCCGGGAATCTCTGTTCGGGACTATTCTGGCCTGTGGGACTCTGTTCGGGCCCATGCCTGCCTGCGGGGCTCTCTGTTCAGGCCTTTTTCGCCTACGGGACTCTCCGTTCGGGCCTATTCTCTGGAGCGGGACTTTAGTCGGGCCTACTCTTGCCTACGGGGCTCCTCTATTCTTGCCTCTGGGATTCTGTTCGGGCCTATTCTTGCCTGCGGGACTCTCCGTTTGAGCCTATTCTTGCCTGTGGGTTCTCCGTTCAGGGCTACTCTTGCCAGCGGGACTCTGTTCGTGCCTCATCTTGCCTGCATGGCTGCTCTACTCGGGCCTACTCTTGCCTGCGGGACTCTGTTCGGGCCTATTCTTGCTCTGGGAAACTCCGTTCGGGCATACCCTGGCCTGCGGGACTCCGTTCGGGCCTATTCTGGCCTGCGGGACTCTGTTTGGGCCTATGCTTGCCTGCAGGAATCTCTGTTCCGGCCTATTGTGGCCTGCAGCACTCTCCGTTTGGGCCTATTCTGGCCTACGGGACTCTGTTTGCGCCTATGCTTGCCTACGGGAATCTCCGTTCAGGCGTATGCTGGCCTGCGGTATTCTCAATTTGGGCATATTCTCTCGCCTCCGGGACTTTCCTTTGGGCCTATTCTCGCCTGCGCATCTCTCCGTTCGGGCCTATTCTTGCCTGCGGGACTCTCCGTTCCGGCCTATTCTTGCCTGCGGGTCTCTCCGTTCGGGACAATTCTGACCTGCAAAACTCTCCGTTCGGACCTAATCTAGCCTCTGGGAGTCTCCTTTGGGGTCTCCTGTTGCGTGCGGGGCTGCTCCATTCCAGCCTTTTGTGCTTACGGAGCTCCGATATTCGGTCCTGTTCTAGCATGCGGAGCTCCGCTACTCAGGCCTGATTGTGCGTGCGGGGCTCCGCTACTCGGGCCTGTTGGTGCATGCGGGGCTCCACTACTTGGGCCTGTTCTTGCATGCGGGGCTCCGCTACTCGGGTCTGTTCGTGCTTGCAGGGCTCTGCTACTCGGGCCTGTTCGTGCGTGCGGGGCTCCGCTATTCAGGCCTGATAGTGTGTGCGGGGCTCCTCTATTCAGGCCTGTCCTTCCCTGCGGGACTCTATTCGGGCCTATACTTCCCTGCGGGACTCTGTTCGGGCCTATTCTGGCCTGCGAGACCCTCGGTTCGCCCCTATTGTGGTCTGCGGGACCCTCGTTCGGGCCCATTCTCACCTTCGAGACCCTCTGTTCGGGCTTTTCTGGCCTGCGGGACTCTCCGTTCCGGCCTATTCTTGGGAGCGGGTCTCTATTCGGGCCTATTTTTGCCTAAGGGCTCCTCTATTCGGGCCTATTCTGGCCTGCGGGACTCTCCGTTCGGGCCTATTCTCACCTGGGGAACTCTCCGTTCGGGCCTTTCTGGCCTTCGGGACTCTGTTCGGGTCTCTTCTTCCAGAGGGGCTCTTCGTTTGGGCCTATTCTTGCCTGCAGAACTCTGTTCGGGCCTCTTCTTGCCTGCACAGCCCCTCTACTCGGGCCTATTTTTGCCTGCGAGACTCTGTCCAGGCCTATTGTTGCCCCCGGAAAACTCCGTTCAGTCCTATTCTGGCTTGTGGGACTCTGTTCGGGCCTATGCTTGCCTGCGGGAATCTCCTTTCAGGGTTATGCTGACCTGTGGGATTCTCAGTTTGGGCGTATTCTCGCCTGCAGGACATCTCTTCGGGCCTATTCTCGCCCACGGGACCCTCCGTTCCGTCGTTTCTGGCCTGCGGGACTCTCCGTTCGGGCCTAATCTTGCCTGCAGGATTCTGCGTTCGGGCTTACTCTTGCTTGCCGGACAGGGTTCGGGCGTCTTGTTGCCTGCACGGCTCCGCTACTCGGGCCTCATTTTGCCTTCGGGACACCGTTCGGGTCTATTCTTGGTCCGGGAATCTCCGTTCGGGCCTACGCAGGCCTGCTGGACTCTGTTCGGGCCTATGCTTGCCTGCGGAAATGACCGTTCGGGCCTATGTTGGCCTGCGGGACTCTCCGTTCGGGCCATTCTGGCCTGCGGGACTCTCCGTTCGGGCCTATTCTCTGGAGCGGGACTTTACTCGGGCATATTCTTGCCTCCGGGCCTCCTCTATTCTTGCCTATTCTTGCCTCCGGGAATCTCCGTTCTGGCCTGTTCGGGCCTGCGGGACTCTGTTCGGGCCTATGCTTGCCTGCAGGAATCTCGGTTCTGGCCTATTCTGGCCTGCAGGACTCTCCGTTCAGGCCTATTCTGGCCTGCAGGACTCTGTTTGGGCCTATGCTTGCCTACGGGAATCTCCGTTCAGGCGTATGCTGGCCTGCGGGTCTCTCCGTTCGGGCCTATTCTTGCCTGCGGGACTCTCCGTTTGGCCGTATCCTTGCCTGCGGGACTCTGTTCGGGCCTCTTCTTGCCCGCACGGCTCCTCTACTCGGGCCTATTTTTGCCTGTGGGACTCTATTGGGGCCTATTCTTGCCTCCGACAATCTCCGTTCGGGCCTATTCTGGCCTGCGGGACTCTTCGTTCGGGCCTAGGCTTCCCTTTGGCAATCTCCGTTCAGGCGTATGCTGGCCTGCGGGACTCTGTTCGGGCCTTTGGTTGCTTTCGGAAATCCCCGTTCTGGCCTATTCTGGCCTGCGGAATTCTGTTGGGGGCTATTCTTGCTCCGGGAATCTCTGTTCGGGACTATTCTGGCCTGTGGGACTCTGTTCGGGCCCATGCCTGCCTGCGGGGCTCTCTGTTCAGGCCTTTTTCGCCTACGGGACTCTCCGTTCGGGCCTATTCTCTGGAGCGGGACTTTAGTCGGGCCTACTCTTGCCTACGGGGCTCCTCTATTCTTGCCTCTGGGATTCTGTTCGGGCCTATTCTTGTCTGCGGGACTCTCCGTTTGAGCCTATTCTTGCCTGTGGGTTCTCCGTTCAGGGCTACTCTTGCCAGCGGGACTCTGTTCGTGCCTCATCTTGCCTGCATGGCTGCTCTACTCGGGCCTACTCTTGCCTGCGGGACTCTGTTCGGGCCTATCCTTGCTCTGGGAATCTCCGTTCGGGCATACCCTGGCCTGCGGGACTCCGTTCGGGCCTATTCTGGCCTGCGGGACTCTGTTTGGGCCTATGCTTGCCTACGGGAATCTCCGTTCAGGCGTATGCTGGCCTGCGGTGTTCTCAATTTGGGCATATTCTCTCGCCTCCGGGACTTTCCTTTGGGCCTATTCTCGCCTGCGCATCTCTCCGTTCGGGCCTATTCTTGCCTGCGGGACTCTCCGTTCCGGCCTATTCTTGCCTGCGGGTCTCTCCGTTCGGGACAATTCTGACCTGCAAAACTCTCCGTTCGGACCTAATCTAGCCTCTGGGAGTCTCCTTTGGGGTCTCCTGTTGCGTGCGGGGCTGCTCCATTCCAGCCTTTTGTGCTTACGGAGCTCCGATATTCGGTCCTGTTCTAGCATGCGGAGCTCCGCTACTCAGGCCTGATTGTGCGTGCGGGGCTCCGCTACTCGGGCCTGTTGGTGCATGCGGGGCTCCACTACTTGGGCCTGTTCTTGCATGCGGGGCTCCGCTACTCGGGTCTGTTCGTGCTTGCAGGGCTCTGCTACTCGGGCCTGTTCGTGCGTGCGGGGCTCCGCTATTCAGGCCTGATAGTGTGTGCGGGGCTCCTCTATTCAGGCCTGTCCTTCCCTGCGGGACTCTATTCGGGCCTATACTTCCCTGCGGGACTCTGTTCGGGCCTATTCTGGCCTGCGAGACCCTCGGTTCGCCCCTATTGTGGTCTGCGGGACCCTCGTTCGGGCCCATTCTCGCCTTCGAGACCCTCTGTTCGGGCTTTTCTGGCCTGCGGGACTCTCCGTTCGGGCCTATTCTTGGGAGCGGGTCTCTATTCGGGCCTATTTTTGCCTAAGGGCTCCTCTATTCGGGCCTATTCTGGCCTGCGGGACTCTCCGTTCGTGCCTATTCTCACCTGGGGAACTCTCCGTTCGGGCCTTTCTGGCCTTCGGGACTCTGTTCGGGTCTCTTCTTGCCAGCGCGGCTCTTCGTTTGGGCCTATTCTTGCCTGCAGAACTCTGTTCGGGCCTCTTCTTGCCTGCACAGCCCCTCTACTCGGGCCTCTTTTTGCCTGCGGGACTCTGTCCAGGCCTATTGTTGCCCCCGGAAAACTCCGTTCGGTCCTATTCTGGCTTGTGGGACTCTGTTCGGGCCTATGCTTGCCTGCGGGAATCTCCTTTCAGGGTTATGCTGACCTGTGGGATTCTCAGTTTGGGCGTATTCTCGCCTGCAGGACATCTCTTCGGGCCTATTCTCGCCCGCGGGACCCTCCGTTCGGTCGTTTCTGGCCTGCGGGACTCTCCATTCGGGCCTAATCTTGGGAGCGGGAGCGGGACTCTACTCGGGCCTATTCTTGCCTAGGGGCCTCTTCTATTCGTGCTTATTCTTGCCAGTGGGACTCTGTTCAGGCCCGTTCTTGCCTGCAGGATTCTGCGTTCGGGCTTATTCTTGCTTGCCGGACAGTGTTCGGGCGTCTTGTTGCCTGCACGGCTCCTCTACTCGGGCCTCATTTTGCCTTCGGGACACCGTTCGGGTCTATTCTTGGTGCGGGAATCTCCGTTCGGGCCTATGCTCGCCTGCTGGACTGTGTTCGGGCCTATGCTTGCCTGCGGGAATGACCGTTCGGGCCTATGTTGCCCTGCGGGACTGACCGTTCGGGCCGTTCTGACCTTCGGGACTCTGTTCGTGTCTCTTCTTGCCAGCGGGGCTCTTCGTTTGGGCCTATTCTTGCCTGCAGAACTCTGTTCGGGCCTCTTCTTGCCTGCACAGCCCCTCTACTCGGGCCTATTTTTGCCTGCGGGACTCTGTCCAGGCCTATTGTTGCCCCCGGAAAACTCCGTTCGGTCCTATTCTGGCTTGTGGGACTCTGTTCGGGCCTATGCTTGCCTGCGGGAATCTCCTTTCAGGGTTATGCTGACCTGTGGGATTCTCAGTTTGGGCGTATTCTCGCCTGCAGGACATCTCTTCGGGCCTATTCTCGCCCGCGGGACCCTCCGTTCGGTCGTTTCTGGCCTGCGGGACTCTCCGTTCGGGCCTAATCTTGCCTGCAGGATTCTGCGTTCGGGCTTACTCTTGCTTGTCGGACAGGGTCGGGCGTCTTGTTGCCTGCACGGCTCCTCTACTCGGGCCTCATTTTGCCTTCGGGACACCGTTCGGGTCTATTCTTGGTCCGGGAATCTCCGTTCGGGCCTATGCTGGCCTGCTGGACTCTGTTCGGGCCTATGCTTCCCTGCGGGAATGACCGTTCGGGCCTATGTTGGCCTGCGGGACTCTCCGTTCGGGCCATTCTGGCCTGCGGGACTCTCCGTTCGGGCCTATTCTCTGGAGCGGGACTTTACTCGGGCCTATTCTTGCCTCCGGGCCTCCTCTATTCTTGCCTATTCTTGCCTCCGGGAATCTCCGTTCTGGCCTGTTCGGGCCTGCGGGACTCTGTTCGGGCCTATGCTTGCCTGCAGGAATCTCTGTTCCGCCCTACTCTGGCCTGCGGGACTCTCCGTTCAGGCCTATTCTGACCTGCGGGACTCTGTTCGGGCCTATTCTTGCTCCGGGAATCGCCGGTCGGGCGTACCCTGGCTTGCGGGACTCTGTTCGGGCCTATGCTTGCCTGCAGGAATCTCTGTTCTGGCCTATTCTGGCCTGCAGGACTCTGTTTGGGCCTATGCTTGCCTACGGGAATCTCCGTTCAGGCGTATGCTGGCCTGCGGGTCTCTCCATTCGGGCCTATTCTTGCCTGCGGGACTCTCCGTTTGGGCGTATCCTTGCCTGCTGGACTCTGTTCGGGGCTCTTCTTGCCCGCACGGCTCCTCTACTTGGGCCTATTTTTGCCTGTGGGACTCTATTGGGGCCTATTCTTGCCTCCGACAATCTCCGTTCGGGCCTATTCTGGCCTGCGGGACTCTTCGTTCGGGCCTAGGCTTCCCTTTGGCAATCTCCGTTCAGGCGTATGCTGGCATGCGGGACTCTGTTCGGGCCTTTGGTTGCTTTCGGAAATCCCCGTTCTGGCCTATTCTGGCCTGCGGAATTCTGTTCGGGGCTATTCTTGCTCCGGGAATCTCTGTTCGGGACTATTCTGGCCTGTGGGACTCTGTTCGGGCCCATGCCTGCCTGCGGGGCTCTCTGTTCAGGCCTTTTTCGCCTACGGGACTCTCCGTTCGGGCCTATTCTCTGGAGCGGGACTTTAGTCGGGCCTACTCTTGCCTACGGGGCTCCTCTATTCTTGCCTCTGGGATTCTGTTCGGGCCTATTCTTGCCTGCGGGACTCTCCGTTTGAGCCTATTCTTGCCTGTGGGTTCTCCGTTCAGGGCTACTCTTGCCAGCGGGACTCTGTTCGTGCCTCATCTTGCCTGCATGGCTGCTCTACTCGGGCCTACTCTTGCCTGCGGGACTCTGTTCGGGCCTATCCTTGCTCTGGGAAACTCCGTTCGGGCATACCCTGGCCTGCGGGACTCCGTTCGGGCCTATTCTGGCCTGCGGGACTCTGTTTGGGCCTATGCTTGCCTGCAGGAATCTCTGTTCCGGCCTATTGTGGCCTGCAGCACTCTCCGTTTGGGCCTATTCTGGCCTACGGGACTCTGTTTGCGCCTATGCTTGCCTACGGGAATCTCCGTTCAGGCGTATGCTGGCCTGCGGTATTCTCAATTTGGGCATATTCTCTCGCCTCCGGGACTTTCCTTTGGGCCTATTCTCGCCTGCGCATCTCTCCGTTCGGGCCTATTCTTGCCTGCGGGACTCTCCGTTCCGGCCTATTCTTGCCTGCGGGTCTCTCCGTTCGGGACAATTCTGACCTGCAAAACTCTCCGTTCGGACCTAATCTAGCCTCTGGGAGTCTCCTTTGGGGTCTCCTGTTGCGTGCGGGGCTGCTCCATTCCAGCCTTTTGTGCTTACGGAGCTCCGATATTCGGTCCTGTTCTAGCATGCGGAGCTCCGCTACTCAGGCCTGATTGTGCGTGCGGGGCTCCGCTACTCGGGCCTGTTGGTGCATGCGGGGCTCCACTACTTGGGCCTGTTCTTGCATGCGGGGCTCCGCTACTCGGGTCTGTTCGTGCTTGCAGGGCTCTGCTACTCGGGCCTGTTCGTGCGTGCGGGGCTCCGCTATTCAGGCCTGATAGTGTGTGCGGGGCTCCTCTATTCAGGCCTGTCCTTCCCTGCGGGACTCTATTCGGGCCTATACTTCCCTGCGGGACTCTGTTCGGGCCTATTCTGGCCTGCGAGACCCTCCGTTCGCCCCTATTGTGGTCTGCGGGACCCTCGTTCGGGCCCATTCTCACCTTCGAGACCCTCTGTTCGGGCTTTTCTGGCCTGCGGGACTCTCCGTTCGGGCCTATTCTTGGGAGCGGGTCTCTATTCCGGCCTATTTTTGCCTAAGGGCTCCTCTATTCGGGCCTATTCTGGCCTGCGGGACTCTCCGTTCGGGCCTATTCTCACCTGGGGAACTCTCCGTTCGGGCCTTTCTGGCCTTCGGGACTCTGTTCGGGTCTCTTCTTCCAGAGGGGCTCTTCGTTTGGGCCTATTCTTGCCTGCAGAACTCTGTTCGGGCCTCTTCTTCCCTGCACAGCCCCTCTACTCGGGCCTATTTTTGCCTGCGAGACTCTGTCCAGGCCTATTGTTGCCCCCGGAAAACTCCGTTCAGTCCTATTCTGGCTTGTGGGACTCTGTTCGGGCCTATGCTTGCCTGCGGGAATCTCCTTTCAGGGTTATGCTGACCTGTGGGATTCTCAGTTTGGGCGTATTCTCGCCTGCAGGACATCTCTTCGGGCCTATTCTCGCCCGCGGGACCCTCCGTTCCGTCGTTTCTGGCCTGCGGGACTCTCCGTTCGAGCCTAATCTTGCCTGCAGGATTCTGCGTTCGGGCTTACTCTTGCTTGCCGGACAGGGTTCGGGCGTCTTGTTGCCTGCACGGCTCCGCTACTCGGGCCTCATTTTGCCTTCGGGACACCGTTCGGGTCTATTCTTGGTCCGGGAATCTCCGTTCGGGCCTATGCTGGCCTGCTGGACTCTGTTCGGGCCTATGCTTGCCTGCGGGAATGACCGTTCGGGCCTATGTTGGCCTGCGGGACTGTCCGTTCGGGCCATTCTGGCCTGCGGGACTCTCCGTTCGGGCCTATTCTCTGGAGCGGGACTTTACTTGGGCCTATTCTTGCCTCCGGGCCTCCTCTATTCTCGCCTATTCTTGCCTCCGGGAATCTCCGTTCTGGCCTGTTCGGGCCTGCGGGACTCTGTTCGGGCCTATGCTTGCCTGCAGGAATCTCGGTTCTGGCCTATTCTGGCCTGCAGGACTCTCCGTTCAGGCCTATTCTGGCCTGCAGGACTCTGTTTGGGCCTATGCTTGCCTACGGGAATCTCCGTTCAGGCGTATGCTGGCCTGCGGGTCTCTCCGTTCGGGCCTATTCTTGCCTGCGGAACTCTCCGTTTGGCCGTATCCTTGCCTGCGGGGCTCTGTTCGGGCCTCTTCTTGCCCGCACGGCTCCTCTACTCGGGCCTATTTTTGCCTGTGGGACTCTATTGGGGCCTATTCTTGCCTCCGACAATCTCCGTTCGGGCCTATTCTGGCCTGCGGGACTCTTCGTTCGGGCCTAGGCTTCCCTTTGGCAATCTCCGTTCAGGCGTATGCTGGCCTGCGGGACTCTGTTCGGGCCTTTGGTTGCTTTCGGAAATCCCCGTTCTGGCCTATTCTGGCCTGCGGAATTCTGTTCGGGGCTATTCTTGCTCCGGGAATCTCTGTTCGGGACTATTCTGGCCTGTGGGACTCTGTTCGGGCCCATGCCTGCCTGCGGGGCTCTCTGTTCAGGCCTTTTTCGCCTACGGGACTCTCCGTTCGGGCCTATTCTCTGGAGCGGGACTTTAGTCGGGCCTACTCTTGCCTACGGGGCTCCTCTATTCTTGCCTCTGGGATTCTGTTCGGGCCTATTCTTGTCTGCGGGACTCTCCGTTTGAGCCTATTCTTGCCTGTGGGTTCTCCGTTCAGGGCTACTCTTGCCAGCGGGACTCTGTTCGTGCCTCATCTTGCCTGCATGGCTGCTCTACTCGGGCCTACTCTTGCCTGCGGGACTCTGTTCGGGCCTATCCTTGCTCTGGGAATCTCCGTTCGGGCATACCCTGGCCTGCGGGACTCCGTTCGGGCCTATTCTGGCCCGCGGGACTCTGTTTGGGCCTATGCTTGCCTGCAGGAATCTCTGTTCTGGCCTATTGTGGCCTGCAGCACTCTCCGTTTGGGCCTATTCTGGCCTACGGGACTCTGTTTGGGCCTATGCTTGCCTACGGGAATCTCCGTTCAGGCGTATGCTGGCCTGCGGTGTTCTCAATTTGGGCATATTCTCTCGCCTCAGGGACTTTCCTTTGGGCCTATTCTCGCCTGCGCATCTCTCCGTTCGGGCCTATTCTTGCCTGCGGGACTCTCCGTTCCGGCCTATTCTTGCCTGCGGGTCTCTCCGTTCGGGACAATTCTGACCTGCAAAACTCTCCGTTCGGACCTAATCTAGCCTCTGGGAGTCTCCTTTGGGGTCTCCTGTTGCGTGCGGGGCTGCTCCATTCCAGCCTTTTGTGCTTACGGAGCTCCGATATTCGGTCCTGTTCTAGCATGCGGAGCTCCGCTACTCAGGCCTGATTGTGCGTGCGGGGCTCCGCTACTCGGGCCTGTTGGTGCATGCGGGGCTCCACTACTTGGGCCTGTTCTTGCATGCGGGGCTCCGCTACTCGGGTCTGTTCGTGCTTGCAGGGCTCTGCTACTCGGGCCTGTTCGTGCGTGCGGGGCTCCGCTATTCAGGCCTGATAGTGTGTGCGGGGCTCCTCTATTCAGGCCTGTCCTTCCCTGCGGGACTCTATTCGGGCCTATACTTCCCTGCGGGACTCTGTTCGGGCCTATTCTGGCCTGCGAGACCCTCGGTTCGCCCCTATTGTGGTCTGCGGGACCCTCGTTCGGGCCCATTCTCGCCTTCGAGACCCTCTGTTCGGGCTTTTCTGGCCTGCGGGACTCTCCGTTCGGGCCTATTCTTGTGAGCGGGTCTCTATTCGGGCCTATTTTTACCTAAGGGCTCCTCTATTCGGGCCTATTCTGGCCTGCGGGACTCTCCGTTCGGGCCTATTCTCACCTGGGGAACTCTCCGTTCTGGCCTTTCTGGCCTTCGGGACTCTGTTCGGGTCTCTTCTTGCCAGCGCGGCTCTTCGTTTGGGCCTATTCTTGCCTGCAGAACTCTGTTCGGGCCTCTTCTTGCCTGCACAGCCCCTCTACTCGGGCCTCTTTTTGCCTGCGGGACTCTGTCCAGGCCTATTGTTGCCCCCGGAAAACTCCGTTCGGTCCTATTCTGGCTTGTGGGACTCTGTTCGGGCCTATGCTTGCCTGCGGGAATCTCCTTTCAGGGTTATGCTGACCTGTGGGATTCTCAGTTTGGGCGTATTCTCGCCTGCAGGACATCTCTTCGGGCCTATTCTCGCCCGCGGGACCCTCCGTTCGGTCGTTTCTGGCCTGCGGGACTCTCCATTCGGGCCTAATCTTGGGAGCGGGAGCGGGACTCTACTCGGGCCTATTCTTGCCTAGGGGCCTCTTCTATTCGTGCTTCTTCTTGCCAGTGGGACTCTGTTCAGGCCCGTTCTTGCCTGCAGGATTCTGCGTTCGGGCTTATTCTTGCTTGCCGGACAGTGTTCGGGCGTCTTGTTGCCTGCACGGCTCCTCTACTCGGGCCTCATTTTGCCTTCGGGACACCGTTCGGGTCTATTCTTGGTCCGGGAATCTCCGTTCGGGCCTATGCTCGCCTGCTGGACTCTGTTCGGGCCTATGCTTGCCTGCGGGAATGACCGTTCGGGCCTATGTTGCCCTGCGGGACTGACCGTTCGGGCCGTTCTGACCTTCGGGACTCTGTTCGGGTCTCTTCTTGCCAGCGGGGCTCTTCGTTTGGGCCTATTCTTGCCTGCAGAACTCTGTTCGGGCCTCTTCTTGCCTGCACAGCCCCTCTACTCGGGCCTATTTTTGCCTGCGGGACTCTGTCCAGGCCTATTGTTGCCCCCGGAAAACTCCGTTCGGTCCTATTCTGGCTTGTGGGACTCTGTTCGGGCCTATGCTTGCCTGCGGGAATCTCCTTTCAGGGTTATGCTGACCTGTGGGATTCTCAGTTTGGGCGTATTCTCGCCTGCAGGACATCTCTTCGGGCCTATTCTCGCCCGCGGGACCCTCCGTTCGGTCGTTTCTGGCCTGCGGGACTCTCCGTTCGGGCCTAATCTTGCCTGCAGGATTCTGCGTTCGGTTTTACTCTTGCTTGTCGGACAGGGTTCGGGCGTCTTGTTGCCTGCACGGCTCCTCTACTCGGGCCTCATTTTGCCTTCGGGACACCGTTCGGGTCTATTCTTGGTCCGGGAATCTCCGTTCGGGCCTATGCTGGCCTGCTGGACTCTGTTCGGTCCTATGCTTGCCTGCGGGAATGACCGTTCGGGCCTATGTTGGCCTGCGGGACTCTCCGTTCGGGCCATTCTGGCCTGCGGGACTCTCCGTTTGGGCCTATTCTCTGGAGCGGGACTTTACTCGGGCCTATTCTTGCCTCCGGGCCTCCTCTATTCTTGCCTATTCTTGCCTCCGGGAATCTCCGTTCTGGCCTGTTCGGGCCTGCGGGACTCTGTTCGGGCCTATGCTTGCCTGCAGGAATCTCTGTTCCGCCCTACTCTGGCCTGCGGGACTCTCCGTTCAGGCCTATTCTGGCCTGCGGGACTCTGTTCGGGCCTATTCTTGCTCCGGGAATCGCCGGTCGGGCGTACCCTGGCTTGCGGGACTCTGTTCGGGCCTATGCTTGCCTGCAGGAATCTCTGTTCTGGCCTATTCTGGCCTGCAGGACTCTGTTTGGGTCTATGCTTGCCTACGGGAATCTCCGTTCAGGCGTATGCTGGCCTGCGGGTCTCTCCATTCGGGCCTAATCTTGCCTGCGGGACTCTCCGTTTGGGCGTATCCTTGCCTGCTGGACTCTGTTCGGGCCTCTTCTTGCCCGCACGGCTCCTCTACTTGGGCCTATTTTTGCCTGTGGGACTCTATTGGGGCCTATTCTTGCCTCCGACAATCTCCGTTCGGGCCTATTCTGGCCTGCGGGACTCTTCGTTCGGGCCTAGGCTTCCCTTTGGCAATCTCCGTTCAGGCGTATGCTGGCCTGCGGGACTCTGTTCGGGCCTTTGGTTGCTTTCGGAAATCCCCGTTCTGGCCTATTCTGGCCTGCGGAATTCTGTTCGGGGCTATTCTTGCTCCGGGAATCTCTGTTCGGGACTATTCTGGCCTGTGGGACTCTGTTCGGGCCCATGCCTGCCTGCGGGGCTCTCTGTTCAGGCCTTTTTCGCCTACGGGACTCTCCGTTCGGGCCTATTCTCTGGAGCGGGACTTTAGTCGGGCCTACTCTTGCCTACGGGGCTCCTCTATTCTTGCCTCTGGGATTCTGTTCGGGCCTATTCTTGTCTGCGGGACTCTCCGTTTGAGCCTATTCTTGCCTGTGGGTTCTCCGTTCAGGGCTACTCTTGCCAGCGGGACTCTGTTCGTGCCTCATCTTGCCTGCATGGCTGCTCTACTCGGGCCTACTCTTGCCTGCGGGACTCTGTTCGGGCCTATCCTTGCTCTGGGAAACTCCGTTCGGGCATACCCTGGCCTGCGGGACTCCGTTCGGGCCTATTCTGGCCTGCGGGACTCTGTTTGGGCCTATGCTTGCCTGCAGGAATCTCTGTTCCGGCCTATTGTGGCCTGCAGCACTCTCCGTTTGGGCCTATTCTGGCCTACGGGACTCTGTTTGGGCCTATGCTTGCCTACGGGAATCTCCGTTCAGGCGTATGCTGGCCTGCGGTATTCTCAATTTGGGCATATTCTCTCGCCTCCGGGACTTTCCTTTGGGCCTATTCTCGCCTGCGCATCTCTCCGTTCGGGCCTATTCTTGCCTGCGGGACTCTCCGTTCCGGCCTATTCTTGCCTGCGGGTCTCTCCGTTCGGGACAATTCTGACCTGCAAAACTCTCCGTTCGGACCTAATCTAGCCTCTGGGAGTCTCCTTTGGGGTCTCCTGTTGCGTGCGGGGCTGCTCCATTCCAGCCTTTTGTGCTTACGGAGCTCCGATATTCGGTCCTGTTCTAGCATGCGGAGCTCCGCTACTCAGGCCTGATTGTGCGTGCGGGGCTCCGCTACTCGGGCCTGTTGGTGCATGCGGGGCTCCACTACTTGGGCCTGTTCTTGCATGCGGGGCTGCGCTACTCGGGTCTGTTCGTGCTTGCAGGGCTCTGCTACTCGGGCCTGTTCGTGCGTGCGGGGCTCCGCTATTCAGGCCTGATAGTGTGTGCGGGGCTCCTCTATTCAGGCCTGTCCTTCCCTGCGGGACTCTATTCGGGCCTATACTTCCCTGCGGGACTCTGTTCGGGCCTATTCTGGCCTGCGAGACCCTCGGTTCGCCCCTATTGTGGTCTGCGGGACCCTCGTTCGGGCCCATTCTCGCCTTCGAGACCCTCTGTTCGGGCTTTTCTGGCCTGCGGGACTCTCCGTTCGGGCCTAATCTTGGGAGCGGGAGCGGGACTCTACTCGGGCCTATTCTTGCCTAGGGGCCTCTTCTATTCGTGCTTCTTCTTGCCAGTGGGACTCTGTTCAGGCCCGTTCTTGCCTGCAGGATTCTGCGTTCGGGCTTATTCTTGCTTGCCGGACAGTGTTCGGGCGTCTTGTTGCCTGCACGGCTCCTCTACTCGGGCCTCATTTTGCCTTCGGGACACCGTTCGGGTCTATTCTTGGTCCGGGAATCTCCGTTCGGGCCTATGCTCGCCTGCTGGACTCTGTTCGGGCCTATGCTTGCCTGCGGGAATGACCGTTCGGGCCTATGTTGCCCTGCGGGACTAACCGTTCGGGCCGTTCTGACCTTCGGGACTCTGTTCGGGTCTCTTCTTGCCAGCGGGGCTCTTCGTTTGGGCCTATTCTTGCCTGCAGAACTCTGTTCGGGCCTCTTCTTGCCTGCACAGCCCCTCTACTCGG
The DNA here is from genome assembly GCF_030014295.1 of Loxodonta africana. Taxonomy (NCBI): domain Eukaryota; kingdom Metazoa; phylum Chordata; class Mammalia; order Proboscidea; family Elephantidae; genus Loxodonta; species Loxodonta africana. The sequence goes on along the minus strand of NW_026974836.1, from coordinate 1,337,599 downwards.
GCCTCTTTTTGCCTGCGGGACTCTGTCCAGGCCTATTGTTGCCCCCGGAAAACTCCGTTCGGTCCTATTCTGGCTTGTGGGACTCTGTTCGGGCCTATGCTTGCCTGCGGGAATCTCCTTTCAGGGTTATGCTGACCTGTGGGATTCTCAGTTTGGGCGTATTCTCGCCTGCAGGACATCTCTTCGGGCCTATTCTCGCCCGCGGGACCCTCCGTTCGGTCGTTTCTGGCCTGCGGGACTCTCCGTTCGAGCCTAATCTTGCCTGCAGGATTCTGCGTTCGGGCTTACTCTTGCTTGTCGGACAGGGTTCGGGCGTCTTGTTGCCTGCACGGCTCCTCTACTCGGGCCTCATTTTGCCTTCGGGACACCGTTCGGGTCTATTCTTGGTCCGGGAATCTCCGTTCGGGCCTATGCTGGCTTGCTGGACTCTGTTCGGGCCTATGCTTGCCTGCGGGAATGACCGTTCGGGCCTATGTTGGCCTGCGGGACTCTCCGTTCGGGCCATTCTGGCCTGCGGGACTCTCCGTTCGGGCCTATTCTCTGGAGCGGGACTTTACTCGGGCCTATTCTTGCCTCCGGGCCTCCTCTATTCTTGCCTATTCTTGCCTCCGGGAATCTCCGTTCTGGCCTGTTCGGGCCTGCGGGACTCTGTTCGGGCGTATGCTTGCCTGCAGGAATCTCTGTTCCGCCCTACTCTGGCCTGCGGGACTCTCCATTCAGGCCTATTCTGGCCTGCGGGACTCTGTTCGGGCCTATTCTTGCTCCGGGAATCGCCGGTCGGGCGTACCCTGGCTTGCGGGACTCTGTTCGGGCCTATGCTTGCCTGCAGGAATCTCTGTTCTGGCCTATTCTGGCCTGCAGGACTCTGTTTGGGTCTATGCTTGCCTACGGGAATCTCCGTTCAGGCGTATGCTGGCCTGCGGGTCTCTCCATTCGGGCCTATTCTTGCCTGCGGGACTCTCCGTTTGGGCGTATCCTTGCCTGCGGGACTCTGTTCGGGCCTCTTCTTGCCCGCACGGCTCCTCTACTTGGGCCTATTTTTGCCTGTGGGACTCTATTGGGGCCTATTCTTGCCTCCGACAATCTCCGTTCGGGCCTATTCTGGCCTGCGGGACTCTTCGTTCGGGCCTAGGCTTCCCTTTGGCAATCTCCGTTCAGGCGTATGCTGGCCTGCGGGACTCTGTTCGGGCCTTTGGTTGCTTTCGGAAATCCCCGTTCTGGCCTATTCTGGCCTGCGGAATTCTGTTCGGGGCTATTCTTGCTCCGGGAATCTCTGTTCGGGACTATTCTGGCCTGTGGGACTCTGTTCGGGCCCATGCCTGCCTGCGGGGCTCTCTGTTCAGGCCTTTTTCGCCTACGGGACTCTCCGTTCGGGCCTATTCTCTGGAGCGGGACTTTAGTCGGGCCTACTCTTGCCTACGGGGCTCCTCTATTCTTGCCTCTGGGATTCTGTTCGGGCCTATTCTTGTCTGCGGGACTCTCCGTTTGAGCCTATTCTTGCCTGTGGGTTCTCCGTTCAGGGCTACTCTTGCCAGCGGGACTCTGTTCGTGCCTCATCTTGCCTGCATGGCTGCTCTACTCGGGCCTACTCTTGCCTGCGGGACTCTGTTCGGGCCTATCCTTGCTCTGGGAAACTCCGTTCGGGCATACCCTGGCCTGCGGGACTCCGTTCGGGCCTATTCTGGCCTGCGGGACTCTGTTTGGGCCTATGCTTGCCTGCAGGAATCTCTGTTCCGGCCTATTGTGGCCTGCAGCACTCTCCGTTTGGGCCTATTCTGGCCTACGGGACTCTGTTCGGGCCTATGCTTGCCTACGGGAATCTCCGTTCAGGCGTATGCTGGCCTGCGGTATTCTCAATTTGGGCATATTCTCTCGCCTCCGGGACTTTCCTTTGGGCCTATTCTCGCCTGCGCATCTCTCCGTTCGGGCCTATTCTTGCCTGCGGGACTCTCCGTTCCGGCCTATTCTTGCCTGCGGGTCTCTCCGTTCGGGACAATTCTGACCTGCAAAACTCTCCGTTCGGACCTAATCTAGCCTCTGGGAGTCTCCTTTGGGGTCTCCTGTTGCGTGCGGGGCTGCTCCATTCCAGCCTTTTGTGCTTACGGAGCTCCGATATTCGGTCCTGTTCTAGCATGCGGAGCTCCGCTACTCAGGCCTGATTGTGCGTGCGGGGCTCCGCTACTCGGGCCTGTTGGTGCATGCGGGGCTCCACTACTTGGGCCTGTTCTTGCATGCGGGGCTCCGCTACTCGGGTCTGTTCGTGCTTGCAGGGCTCTGCTACTCGGGCCTGTTCGTGCGTGCGGGGCTCCGCTATTCAGGCCTGATAGTGTGTGCGGGGCTCCTCTATTCAGGCCTGTCCTTCCCTGCGGGACTCTATTCGGGCCTATACTTCCCTGCGGGACTCTGTTCGGGCCTATTCTGGCCTGCGAGACCCTCGGTTCGCCCCTATTGTGGTCTGCGGGACACTCGTTCGGGCCCATTCTCGCCTTCGAGACCCTCTGTTCGGGCTTTTCTGGCCTGCGGGACTCTCCGTTCGGGCCTAATCTTGGGAGCGGGAGCGGGACTCTACTCGGGCCTATTCTTGCCTAGGGGCCTCTTCTATTCGTGCTTCTTCTTGCCAGTGGGACTCTGTTCAGGCCCGTTCTTGCCTGCAGGATTCTGCGTTCGGGCTTATTCTTGCTTGCCGGACAGTGTTCGGGCGTCTTGTTGCCTGCACGGCTCCTCTACTCGGGCCTCATTTTGCCTTCGGGACACCGTTCGGGTCTATTCTTGGTCCGGGAATCTCCGTTCGGGCCTATGCTCGCCTGCTGGACTCTGTTCGGGCCTATGCTTGCCTGCGGGAATGACCGTTCGGGCCTATGTTGCCCTGCGGGACTGACCGTTCGGGCCGTTCTGACCTTCGGGACTCTGTTCGGGTCTCTTCTTGCCAGCGGGGCTCTTCGTTTGGGCCTATTCTTGCCTGCAGAACTCTGTTCGGGCCTCTTCTTGCCTGCACAGCCCCTCTACTCGGGCCTCTTTTTGCCTGCGGGACTCTGTCCAGGCCTATTGTTGCCCCCGGAAAACTCCGTTCGGTCCTATTCTGGCTTGTGGGACTCTGTTCGGGCCTATGCTTGCCTGCGGGAATCTCCTTTCAGGGTTATGCTGACCTGTGGGATTCTCAGTTTGGGCGTATTCTCGCCTGCAGGACATCTCTTCGGGCCTATTCTCGCCCGCGGGACCCTCCGTTCGGTCGTTTCTGGCCTGCGGGACTCTCCGTTCGAGCCTAATCTTGCCTGCAGGATTCTGCGTTCGGGCTTACTCTTGCTTGTCGGACAGGGTTCGGGCGTCTTGTTGCCTGCACGGCTCCTCTACTCGGGCCTCATTTTGCCTTCGGGACACCGTTCGGGTCTATTCTTGGTCCGGGAATCTCCGTTCGGGCCTATGCTGGCTTGCTGGACTCTGTTCGGGCCTATGCTTGCCTGCGGGAATGACCGTTCGGGCCTATGTTGGCCTGCGGGACTCTCCGTTCGGGCCATTCTGGCCTGCGGGACTCTCCGTTCGGGCCTATTCTCTGGAGCGGGACTTTACTCGGGCCTATTCTTGCCTCCGGGCCTCCTCTATTCTTGCCTATTCTTGCCTCCGGGAATCTCCGTTCTGGCCTGTTCGGGCCTGCGGGACTCTGTTCGGGCCTATGCTTGCCTGCAGGAATCTCTGTTCCGCCCTACTCTGGCCTGCGGGACTCTCCGTTCAGGCCTATTCTGGCCTGCGGGACTCTGTTCGGGCCTATTCTTGCTCCGGGAATCGCCGGTCGGGCGTACCCTGGCTTGCGGGACTCTGTTCGGGCCTATGCTTGCCTGCAGGAATCTCTGTTCTGGCCTATTCTGGCCTGCAGGACTCTGTTTGGGCCTATGCTTGCCTACGGGAATCTCCGTTCAGGCGTATGCTGGCCTGCGGGTCTCTCCATTCGGGCCTATTCTTGCCTGCGGGACTCTCCGTTTGGGCGTATCCTTGCCTGCGGGACTCTGTTCGGGGCTCTTCTTGCCCGCACGGCTCCTCTACTTGGGCCTATTTTTGCCTGTGGGACTCTATTGGGGCCTATTCTTGCCTCCGACAATCTCCGTTCGGGCCTATTCTGGCCTGCGGGACTCTTCGTTCGGGCCTAGGCTTCCCTTTGGCAATCTCCGTTCAGGCGTATGCTGGCCTGCGGGACTCTGTTCGGGCCTTTGGTTGCTTTCGGAAATCCCCGTTCTGGCCTATTCTGGCCTGCGGAATTCTGTTCGGGGCTATTCTTGCTCCGGGAATCTCTGTTCGGGACTATTCTGGCCTGTGGGACTCTGTTCGGGCCCATGCCTGCCTGCGGGGCTCTCTGTTCAGGCCTTTTTCGCCTACGGGACTCTCCGTTCGGGCCTATTCTCTGGAGCGGGACTTTAGTCGGGCCTACTCTTGCCTACGGGGCTCCTCTATTCTTGCCTCTGGGATTCTGTTCGGGCCTATTCTTGTCTGCGGGACTCTCCGTTTGAGCCTATTCTTGCCTGTGGGTTCTCCGTTCAGGGCTACTCTTGCCAGCGGGACTCTGTTCGTGCCTCATCTTGCCTGCATGGCTGCTCTACTCGGGCCTACTCTTGCCTGCGGGACTCTGTTCGGGCCTATCCTTGCTCTGGGAAACTCCGTTCGGGCATACCCTGGCCTGCGGGACTCCGTTCGGGCCTATTCTGGCCTGCGGGACTCTGTTTGGGCCTATGCTTGCCTGCAGGAATCTCTGTTCCGGCCTATTGTGGCCTGCAGCACTCTCCGTTTGGGCCTATTCTGGCCTACGGCACTCTGTTTGGGCCTATGCTTGCCTACGGGAATCTCCGTTCAGGCGTATGCTGGCCTGCGGTATTCTCAATTTGGGCATATTCTCTCGCCTCCGGGACTTTCCTTTGGGCCTATTCTCGCCTGCGCATCTCTCCGTTCGGGCCTATTCTTGCCTGCGGGACTCTCCGTTCCGGTCTATTCTTGCCTGCGGGTCTCTCCGTTCGGGACAATTCTGACCTGCAAAACTCTCCGTTCGGACCTAATCTAGCCTCTGGGAGTCTCCTTTGGGGTCTCCTGTTGCGTGCGGGGCTGCTCCATTCCAGCCTTTTGTGCTTACGGAGCTCCGATATTCGGTCCTGTTCTAGCATGCGGAGCTCCGCTACTCAGGCCTGATTGTGCGTGCGGGGCTCCGCTACTCGGGCCTGTTGGTGCATGCGGGGCTCCACTACTTGGGCCTGTTCTTGCATGCGGGGCTCCGCTACTCGGGTCTGTTCGTGCTTGCAGGGCACTGCTACTCGGGCCTGTTCGTGCGTGCGGGGCTCCGCTATTCAGGCCTGATAGTGTGTGCGGGGCTCCTCTATTCAGGCCTGTCCTTCCCTGCGGGACTCTATTCGGGCCTATACTTCCCTGCGGGACTCTGTTCGGGCCTATTCTGGCCTGCGAGACCCTCGGTTCGCCCCTATTGTGGTCTGCGGGACCCTCGTTCGGGCCCATTCTCGCCTTCGAGACCCTCTGTTCGGGCTTTTCTGGCCTGCGGGACTCTCCGTTCGGGCCTAATCTTGGGAGCGGGAGCGGGACTCTACTCGGGCCTATTCTTGCCTAGGGGCCTCTTCTATTCGTGCTTCTTCTTGCCAGTGGGACTCTGTTCAGGCCCGTTCTTGCCTGCAGGATTCTGCGTTCGGGCTTATTCTTGCTTGCCGGACAGTGTTCGGGCGTCTTGTTGCCTGCACGGCTCCTCTACTCGGGCCTCATTTTGCCTTCGGGACACCGTTCGGGTCTATTCTTGGTCCGGGAATCTCCGTTCGGGCCTATGCTCGCCTGCTGGACTCTGTTCGGGCCTATGCTTGCCTGCGGGAATGACCGTTCGGGCCTATGTTGCCCTGCGGGACTGACCGTTCGGGCCGTTCTGACCTTCGGGACTCTGTTCGGGTCTCTTCTTGCCAGCGGGGCTCTTCGTTTGGGCCTATTCTTGCCTGCAGAACTCTGTTCGGGCCTCTTCTTGCCTGCACAGCCCCTCTACTCGGGCCTCTTTTTGCCTGCGGGACTCTGTCCAGGCCTATTGTTGCCCCCGGAAAACTCCGTTCGGTCCTATTCTGGCTTGTGGGACTCTGTTCGGGCCTATGCTTGCCTGCGGGAATCTCCTTTCAGGGTTATGCTGACCTGTGGGATTCTCAGTTTGGGCGTATTCTCGCCTGCAGGACATCTCTTCGGGCCTATTCTCGCCCACGGGACCCTCCGTTCGGTCGTTTCTGGCCTGCGGGACTCTCCGTTCGAGCCTAATCTTGCCTGCAGGATTCTGCGTTCGGGCTTACTCTTGCTTGTCGGACAGGGTTCGGGCGTCTTGTTGCCTGCACGGCTCCTCTACTCGGGCCTCATTTTGCCTTCGGGACACCGTTCGGGTCTATTCTTGGTCCGGGAATCTCCGTTCGGGCCTATGCTGGCTTGCTGGACTCTGTTCGGGCCTATGCTTGCCTGCGGGAATGACCGTTCGGGCCTATGTTGGCCTGCGGGACTCTCCGTTCGGGCCATTCTGGCCTGCGGGACTCTCCGTTCGGGCCTATTCTCTGGAGCGGGACTTTACTCGGGCCTATTCTTGCCTCCGGGCCTCCTCTATTCTTGCCTATTCTTGCCTCCGGCAATCTCCGTTCTGGCCTGTTCGGGCCTGCGGGACTCTGTTCGGGCCTATGCTTGCCTGCAGGAATCTCTGTTCCGCCCTACTCTGGCCTGCGGGACTCTCCGTTCAGGCCTATTCTGGCCTGCGGGACTCTGTTCGGGCCTATTCTTGCTCCGGGAATCGCCGGTCGGGCGTACCCTGGCTTGCGGGACTCTGTTCGGGCCTATGCTTGCCTGCAGGAATCTCTGTTCTGGCTTATTCTGGCCTGCAGGACTCTGTTTGGGCCTATGCTTGCCTACGGGAATCTCCGTTCAGGCGTATGCTGGCCTGCGGGTCTCTCCATTCGGGCCTATTCTTGCCTGCGGGACTCTCCGTTTGGGCGTATCCTTGCCTGCGGGACTCTGTTCGGGGCTCTTCTTGCCCGCACGGCTCCTCTACTTGGGCCTATTTTTGCCTGTGGGACTCTATTGGGGCCTATTCTTGCCTCCGACAATCTCCGTTCGGGCCTATTCTGGCCTGCGGGACTCTTCGTTCGGGCCTAGGCTTCCCTTTGGCAATCTCCGTTCAGGCGTATGCTGGCCTGCGGGACTCTGTTCGGGCCTTTGGTTGCTTTCGGAAATCCCCGTTCTGGCCTATTCTGGCCTGCGGAATTCTGTTCGGGGCTATTCTTGCTCCGGGAATCTCTGTTCGGGACTATTCTGGCCTGTGGGACTCTGTTCGGGCCCATGCCTGCCTGCGGGGCTCTCTGTTCAGGCCTTTTTCGCCTACGGGACTCTCCGTTCGGGCCTATTCTCTGGAGCGGGACTTTAGTCGGGCCTACTCTTGCCTACGGGGCTCCTCTATTCTTGCCTCTGGGATTCTGTTCGGGCCTATTCTTGCCTGCGGGACTCTCCGTTTGAGCCTATTCTTGCCTGTGGGTTCTCCGTTCAGGGCTACTCTTGCCAGCGGGACTCTGTTCGTGCCTCATCTTGCCTGCATGGCTGCTCTACTCGGGCCTACTCTTGCCTGCGGGACTCTGTTCGGGCCTATTCTTGCTCTGGGAAACTCCGTTCGGGCATACCCTGGCCTGCGGGACTCCGTTCGGGCCTATTCTGGCCTGCGGGACTCTGTTTGGGCCTATGCTTGCCTGCAGGAATCTCTGTTCCGGCCTATTGTGGCCTGCAGCACTCTCCGTTTGGGCCTATTCTGGCCTACGGCACTCTGTTTGCGCCTATGCTTGCCTACGGGAATCTCCGTTCAGGCGTATGCTGGCCTGCGGTATTCTCAATTTGGGCATATTCTCTCGCCTCCGGGACTTTCCTTTGGGCCTATTCTCGCCTGCGCATCTCTCCGTTCGGGCCTATTCTTGCCTGCGGGACTCTCCGTTCCGGCCTATTCTTGCCTGCGGGTCTCTCCGTTCGGGACAATTCTGACCTGCAAAACTCTCCGTTCGGACCTAATCTAGCCTCTGGGAGTCTCCTTTGGGGTCTCCTGTTGCGTGCGGGGCTGCTCCATTCCAGCCTTTTGTGCTTACGGAGCTCCGATATTCGGTCCTGTTCTAGCATGCGGAGCTCCGCTACTCAGGCCTGATTGTGCGTGCGGGGCTCCGCTACTCGGGCCTGTTGGTGCATGCGGGGCTCCACTACTTGGGCCTGTTCTTGCATGCGGGGCTCCGCTACTCGGGTCTGTTCGTGCTTGCGGGGCTCCGCTACTCGGGCCTGTTGGTGCATGCGGGGCTCCGCTATTCAGGCCTGATAGTGTGTGCGGGGCTCCTCTATTCAGGCCTGTCCTTCCCTGCGGGACTCTATTCGGGCCTATACTTCCCTGCGGGACTCTGTTCGGGCCTATTCTGGCCTGCGAGACCCTCCGTTCGCCCCTATTGTGGTCTGCGGGACCCTCGTTCGGGCCCATTCTCGCCTTCGAGACCCTCTGTTCGGGCTTTTCTGGACTGCGGGACTCTCCGTTCGGGCCTAATCTTGGGAGCGGGAGCGGGACTCTACTCGGGCCTATTCTTGCCTAGGGGCCTCTTCTATTCGTGCTTCTTCTTGCCAGTGGGACTCTGTTCAGGCCCGTTCTTGCCTGCAGGATTCTGCGTTCGGGCTTATTCTTGCTTGCCGGACAGTGTTCGGGCGTCTTCTTGCCTGCACGGCTCCTCTACTCGGGCCTCATTTTGCCTTCGGGACACCGTTCGGGTCTATTCTTGGTCCGGGAATCTCCGTTCGGGCCTATGCTCGCCTGCTGGACTCTGTTCGGGCCTATGCTTGCCTGCGGGAATGACCGTTCGGGCCTATGTTGCCCTGCGGGACTGACCGTTCGGGCCGTTCTGACCTTCGGGACTCTGTTCGGGTCTCTTCTTGCCAGCGGGGCTCTTCGTTTGGGCCTATTCTTTCCTGCAGAACTCTGTTCGGGCCTCTTCTTGCCTGCACAGCCCCTCTACTCGGGCCTCTTTTTGCCTGCGGGACTCTGTCCAGGCCTATTGTTGCCCCCGGAAAACTCCGTTCGGTCCTATTCTGGCTTGTGGGACTCTGTTCGGGCCTATGCTTGCCTGCGGGAATCTCCTTTCAGGGTTATGCTGACCTGTGGGATTCTCAGTTTGGGCGTATTCTCGCCTGCAGGACATCTCTTCGGGCCTATTCTCGCCCGCGGGACCCTCCGTTCGGTCGTTTCTGGCCTGCGGGACTCTCCGTTCGGGCCTAATCTTGCCTGCAGGATTCTGCATTCGGGCTTACTCTTGCTTGTCGGACAGGGTTCGGGCGTCTTCTTTCCTGCACGGCTCCTCTACTCGGGCCTCATTTTGCCTTCGGGACACCGTTCGGGTCTATTCTTGGTCCGGGAATCTCCGTTCGGGCCTATGCTGGCTTGCTGGACTCTGTTCGGGCCTATGCTTGCCTGCGGGAATGACCGTTCGGGCCTATGTTGGCCTGCGGGACTCTCCGTTCGGGCCATTCTGGCCTGCGGGACTCTCCGTTCGGGCCTATTCTCTGGAGCGGGACTTTACTCGGGCCTATTCTTGCCTCCGGGCCTCCTCTATTCTTGCCTATTCTTGCCTCCGGGAATCTCCGTTCTGGCCTGTTCGGGCCTGCGGGACTCTGTTCGGGCCTATGCTTGCCTGCAGGAATCTCTGTTCCGCCCTACTCTGGCCTGCGGGACTCTCCGTTCAGGCCTATTCTGGCCTGCGGGACTCTGTTCGGGCCTATTCTTGCTCCGGGAATCGCCGGTCGGGCGTACCCTGGCTTGCGGGACTCTGTTCGGGCCTATGCTTGCCTGCAGGAATCTCTGTTCTGGCCTATTCTGGCCTGCAGGACTCTGTTTGGGCCTATGCTTGCCTACGGGAATCTCCGTTCAGGCGTATGCTGGCCTGCGGGTCTCTCCATTCGGGCCTATTCTTGCCTGCGGGACTCTCCGTTTGGGCGTATCCTTGCCTGCGGGACTCTGTTCGGGGCTCTTCTTGCCCGCACGGCTCCTCTACTTGGGCCTATTTTTGCCTGTGGGACTCTATTGGGGCCTATTCTTGCCTCCGACAATCTCCGTTCGGGCCTATTCTGGCCTGCGGGACTCTTCGTTCGGGCCTAGGCTTCCCTTTGGCAATCTCCGTTCAGGCGTATGCTGGCCTGCGGGACTCTGTTCGGGCCTTTGGTTGCTTTCGGAAATCCCCGTTCTGGCCTATTCTGGCCTGCGGAATTCTGTTCGGGGCTATTCTTGCTCCGGGAATCTCTGTTCGGGACTATTCTGGCCTGTGGGACTCTGTTCGGGCCCATGCCTGCCTGCGGGGCTCTCTGTTCAGGCCTTTTTCGCCTACGGGACTCTCCGTTCGGGCCTATTCTCTGGAGCGGGACTTTAGTCGGGCCTACTCTTGCCTACGGGGCTCCTCTATTCTTGCCTCTGGGATTCTGTTCGGGCCTATTCTTGCCTGCGGGACTCTCCGTTTGAGCCTATTCTTGCCTGTGGGTTCTCCGTTCAGGGCTACTCTTGCCAGCGGGACTCTGTTCGTGCCTCATCTTGCCTGCATGGCTGCTCTACTCGGGCCTACTCTTGCCTGCGGGACTCTGTTCGGGCCTATCCTTGCTCTGGGAAACTCCGTTCGGGCATACCCTGGCCTGCGGGACTCCGTTCGGGCCTATTCTGGCCTGCGGGACTCTGTTTGGGCCTATGCTTGCCTGCAGGAATCTCTGTTCCGGCCTATTGTGGCCTGCAGCACTCTCCGTTTGGGCCTATTCTGGCCTACGGGACTCTGTTTGGGCCTATGCTTGCCTACGGGAATCTCCGTTCAGGCGTATGCTGGCCTGCGGTATTCTCAATTTGGGCATATTCTCTCGCCTCCGGGACTTTCCTTTGGGCCTATTCTCGCCTGCGCATCTCTCCGTTCGGGCCTATTCTTGCCTGCGGGACTCTCCGTTCCGGCCTATTCTTGCCTGCGGGTCTCTCCGTTCGGGACAATTCTGACCTGCAAAACTCTCCGTTCGGACCTAATCTAGCCTCTGGGAGTCTCCTTTGGGGTCTCCTGTTGCGTGCGGGGCTGCTCCATTCCAGCCTTTTGTGCTTACGGAGCTCCGATATTCGGTCCTGTTCTAGCATGCGGAGCTCCGCTACTCAGGCCTGATTGTGCGTGCGGGGCTCCGCTACTCGGGCCTGTTGGTGCATGCGGGGCTCCACTACTTGGGCCTGTTCTTGCATGCGGGGCTCCGCTACTCGGGTCTGTTCGTGCTTGCGGGGCTCCGCTACTCGGGCCTGTTGGTGCATGCGGGGCTCCGCTATTCAGGCCTGATAGTGTGTGCGGGGCTCCTCTATTCAGGCCTGTCCTTCCCTGCGGGACTCTATTCGGGCCTATACTTCCCTGCGGGACTCTGTTCGGGCCTATTCTGGCCTGCGAGACCCTCGGTTCGCCCCTATTGTGGTCTGCGGGACCCTCGTTCGGGCCCATTCTCGCCTTCGAGACCCTCTGTTCGGGCTTTTCTGGCCTGCGGGACTCTCCGTTCGGGCCTAATCTTGGGAGCGGGAGCGTGACTCTACTCGGGCCTATTCTTGCCTAGGGGCCTCTTCTATTCGTGCTTCTTCTTGCCAGTGGGACTCTGTTCAGGCCCGTTCTTGCCTGCAGGATTCTGCGTTCGGGCTTATTCTTGCTTGCCGGACAGTGTTCGGGCGTCTTCTTGCCTGCACGGCTCCTCTACTCGGGCCTCATTTTGCCTTCGGGACACCGTTCGGGTCTATTCTTGGTCCGGGAATCTCCGTTCGGGCCTATGCTCGCCTGCTGGACTCTGTTCGGGCCTATGCTTGCCTGCGGGAATGACCGTTCGGGCCTATGTTGCCCTGCGGGACTGACCGTTCGGGCCGTTCTGACCTTCGGGACTCTGTTCGGGTCTCTTCTTGCCAGCGGGGCTCTTCGTTTGGGCCTATTCTTGCCTGCAGAACTCTGTTCGGGCCTCTTCTTGCCTGCACAGCCCCTCTACTCGGGCCTCTTTTTGCCTGCGGGACTCTGTCCAGGCCTATTGTTGCCCCCGGAAAACTCCGTTCGGTCCTATTCTGGCTTGTGGGACTCTGTTCGGGCCTATGCTTGCCTGCGGGAATCTCCTTTCAGGGTTATGCTGACCTGTGGGATTCTCAGTTTGGGCGTATTCTCGCCTGCAGGACATCTCTTCGGGCCTATTCTCGCCCGCGGGACCCTCCGTTCGGTCGTTTCTGGCCTGCGGGACTCTCCGTTCGAGCCTAATCTTGCCTGCAGGATTCTGCGTTCGGGCTTACTCTTGCTTGTCGGACAGGGTTCGGGCGTCTTGTTGCCTGCACGGCTCCTCTACTCGGGCCTCATTTTGCCTTCGGGACACCGTTCGGGTCTATTCTTGGTCCGGGAATCTCCGTTCGGGCCTATGCTGGCTTGCTGGACTCTGTTCGGGCCTATGCTTGCCTGCGGGAATGACCGTTCGGGCCTATGTTGGCCTGCGGGACTCTCCGTTCGGGCCATTCTGGCCTGCGGGACTCTCCGTTCGGGCCTATTCTCTGGAGCGGGACTTTACTCGGGCCTATTCTTGCCTCCGGGCCTCCTCTATTCTTGCCTATTCTTGCCTCCGGGAATCTCCGTTCTGGCCTGTTCGGGCCTGCGGGACTCTGTTCGGGCCTATGCTTGCCTGCAGGAATCTCTGTTCCGCCCTACTCTGGCCTGCGGGACTCTCCGTTCAGGCCTATTCTGGCCTGCGGGACTCTGTTCGGGCCTATTCTTGCTCCGGGAATCGCCGGTCGGGCGTACCCTGGCTTGCGGGACTCTGTTCGGGCCTATGCTTGCCTGCAGGAATCTCTGTTCTGGCTTATTCTGGCCTGCAGGACTCTGTTTGGGCCTATGCTTGCCTACGGGAATCTCCGTTCAGGCGTATGCTGGCCTGCGGGTCTCTCCATTCGGGCCTATTCTTGCCTGCGGGACTCTCCGTTTGGGCGTATCCTTGCCTGCGGGACTCTGTTCGGGGCTCTTCTTGCCCGCACGGCTCCTCTACTTGGGCCTATTTTTGCCCGTGGGACTCTATTGGGGCCTATTCTTGCCTCCGACAATCTCCGTTCGGGCCTATTCTGGCCTGCGGGACTCTTCGTTCGGGCCTAGGCTTCCCTTTGGCAATCTCCGTTCAGGCGTATGCTGGCCTGCGGGACTCTGTTCGGGCCTTTGGTTGCTTTCGGAAATCCCCGTTCTGGCCTATTCTGGCCTGCGGAATTCTGTTCGGGGCTATTCTTGCTCCGGGAATCTCTGTTCGGGACTATTCTGGCCTGTGGGACTCTGTTCGGGCCCATGCCTGCCTGCGGGGCTCTCTGTTCAGGCCTTTTTCGCCTACGGGACTCTCCGTTCGGGCCTATTCTCTGGAGCGGGACTTTAGTCGGGCCTACTCTTGCCTACGGGGCTCCTCTATTCTTGCCTCTGTGATTCTGTTCGGGCCTATTCTTGCCTGCGGGACTCTCCGTTTGAGCCTATTCTTGCCTGTGGGTTCTCCGTTCAGGGCTACTCTTGCCAGCGGGACTCTGTTCGTGCCTCATCTTGCCTGCATGGCTGCTCTACTCGGGCCTACTCTTGCCTGCGGGACTCTGTTCGGGCCTATTCTTGCTCTGGTAAACTCCGTTCGGGCATACCCTGGCCTGCGGGACTCCGTTCGGGCCTATTCTGGCCTGCGGGACTCTGTTTGGGCCTATGCTTGCCTGCAGGAATCTCTGTTCCGGCCTATTGTGGCCTGCAGCACTCTCCGTTTGGGCCTATTCTGGCCTACGGGACTCTGTTTGGGCCTATGCTTGCCTACGGGAATCTCCGTTCAGGCGTATGCTGGCCTCGGTATTCTCAATTTGGGCATATTCTCTCGCCTCCGGGACTTTCCTTTGGGCCTATTCTCGCCTGCGCATCTCTCCGTTCGGGCCTATTCTTGCCTGCGGGACTCTCCGTTCCGGCCTATTCTTGCCTGCGGGTCTCTCCGTTCGGGACAATTCTGACCTGCAAAACTCTCCGTTCGGACCTAATCTAGCCTCTGGGAGTCTCCTTTGGGGTCTCCTGTTGCGTGCGGGGCTGCTCCATTCCAGCCTTTTGTGCTTACGGAGCTCCGATATTCGGTCCTGTTCTAGCATGCGGAGCTCCGCTACTCAGGCCTGATTGTGCGTGTGGGGCTCCGCTACTCGGGCCTGTTGGTGCATGCGGGGCTCCACTACTTGGGCCTGTTCTTGCATGCGGGGCTCCGCTACTCGGGTCTGTTCGTGCTTGCGGGGCTCCGCTACTCGGGCCTGTTGGTGCATGCGGGGCTCCACTACTTGGGCCTGTTCTTGCATGCGGGGCTCCGCTACTCGGGTCTGTTCGTGCTTGCAGGGCACTGCTACTCGGGCCTGTTCGTGCGTGCGGGGCTCCGCTATTCAGGCCTGATAGTGTGTGCGGGGCTCCTCTATTCAGGCCTGTCCTTCCCTGCGGGACTCTATTCGGGCCTATACTTCCCTGCGGGACTCTGTTCGGGCCTATTCTGGCCTGCGAGACCCTCTGTTCGCCCCTATTGTGGTCTGCGGGACCCTCGTTCGGGCCCATTCTCGCCTTCGAGACCCTCTGTTCGGGCTTTTCTGGCCTGCGGGACTCTCCGTTCGGGCCTATTCTCACCTGGGGAACTCTCCGTTCGGGCCTTTCTGGCCTTCGGGACTCTGTTCGGGTCTCTTCTTGCCAGCGGGGCTCTTCGTTTGGGCCTATTCTTGCCTGCAGAACTCTGTTCGGGCCTCTTCTTGCCTGCACAGCCCCTCTACTCGGGCCTCTTTTTGCCTGCGGGACTCTGTCCAGGCCTATTGTTGCCCCCGGAAAACTCCGTTCGGTCCTATTCTGGCTTGTGGGACTCTGTTCGGGCCTATGCTTGCCTGCGGGAATCTCCTTTCAGGGTTATGCTGACCTGTGGGATTCTCAGTTTGGACGTATTCTCGCCTGCAGGACATCTCTTCGGGCCTATTCTCGCCCGCGGGACCCTCCGTTCGGTCGTTTCTAGCCTGCGGGACTCTCCGTTCGAGCCTAATCTTGCCTGCAGGATTCTGCGTTCGGGCTTACTCTTGCTTGTCGGACAGGGTTCGGGCGTCTTCTTTCCTGCACGGCTCCTCTACTCGGGCCTCATTTTGCCTTCGGGACACCGTTCGGGTCTATTCTTGGTCCGGGAATCTCCGTTCGGGCCTATGCTGGCTTGCTGGACTCTGTTCGGGCCTATGCTTGCCTGCGGGAATGACCGTTTGGGCCTGTGTTGGCCTGCGGGACTCTCCGTTCGGGCCATTCTGGCCTGCGGGACTCTCCGTTCGGGCCTATTCTCTGGAGCGGGACTTTACTCGGGCCTATTCTTGCCTCCGGGCCTCCTCTATTCTTGCCTATTCTTGCCTCCGGGAATCTCCGTTCTGGCCTGTTCGGGCCTGCGGGACTCTGTTCGGGCCTATGCTTGCCTGCAGGAATCTCTGTTCCGCCCTACTCTGGCCTGCGGGACTCTCCGTTCAGGCCTATTCTGGCCTGCGGGACTCTGTTCGGGCCTATTCCTGCTCCGGGAATCGCCGGTCGGGCGTACCCTGGCTTGCGGGACTCTGTTCGGGCCTATGCTTGCCTGCAGGAATCTCTGTTCTGGCCTATTCTGGCCTGCAGGAGTCTGTTTGGGCCTATGCTTGCCTACGGGAATCTCCGTTCAGGCGTATGCTGGCCTGCGGGTCTCTCCATTCGGGCCTATTCTTGCCTGCGGGACTCTCCGTTTGGGCGTATCCTTGCCCGAGGGACTCTGTTCGGGGCTCTTCTTGCCCGCACGGTTCCTCTACTTGGGCCTATTTTTGCCTGTGGGACTCTATTGGGGCCTATTCTTGCCTCCGACAATCTCCGTTCGGGCCTATTCTGGCCTGCGGGACTCTTCGTTCGGGCCTAGGCTTCCCTTTGGCAATCTCCGTTCAGGCGTATGCTGGCCTGCGGGACTCTGTTCGGGCCTTTGGTTGCTTTCGGAAATCCCCGTTCTGGCCTATTCTGGCCTGCGGAATTCTGTTCGGGGCTATTCTTGCTCCGGGAATCTCTGTTCGGGACTATTCTGGCCTGTGGGACTCTGTTCGGGCCCATGCCTGCCTGCGGGGCTCTCTGTTCAGGCCTTTTTCGCCTACGGGACTCTCCGTTCGGGCCTATTCTCTGGAGCGGGACTTTAGTCGGGCCTACTCTTGCCTACGGGGCTCCTCTATTCTTGCCTCTGGGATTCTGTTCGGGCCTATTCTTGCCTGCGGGACTCTCCGTTTGAGCCTATTCTTGCCTGTGGGTTCTCCGTTCAGGGCTACTCTTGCCAGCGGGACTCTGTTCGTGCCTCATCTTGCCTGCATGGCTGCACTACTCGGGCCTACTCTTGCCTGCAGGACTCTGTTCGGGCCTATCCTTGCTCTGGGAAACTCCGTTCGGGCATACCCTGGCCTGCGGGACTCCGTTCGGGCCTATTCTGGCCTGCGGGACTCTGTTTGGGCCTATGCTTGCCTGCAGGAATCTCTGTTCCGGCCTATTGTGGCCTGCAGCACTCTCCGTTTGGGGCTATTCTGGCCTACGGGACTCTGTTTGGGCCTATGCTTGCCTACGGGAATCTCCGTTCAGGCATATGCTGGCCTGCGGTATTCTCAATTTGGGCATATTCTCTCGCCTCCGGGACTTTCCTTTGGGCCTATTCTCGCCTGCGCATCTCTCCGTTCGGGCCTATTCTTGCCTGCGGGTCTCTCCGTTCGGGACAATTCTGACCTGCAAAACTCTCCGTTCGGACCTAATCTAGCCTCTGGGAGTCTCCTTTGGGGTCTCCTGTTGCGTGCGGGGCTGCTCCATTCCAGCCTTTTGTGCTTACGGAGCTCCGATATTCAGTCCTGTTCTAGCATGCGGAGCTCCGCTACTCAGGCCTGATTGTGCGTGCGGGGCTCCGCTACTCGGGCCTGTTGGTGCATGCGGGGCTCCACTACTTGGGCCTGTTCTTGCATGCGGGGCTCCGCTACTCGGGTCTGTTCGTGCTTGCAGGGCTCTGCTACTCGGGCCTGTTCGTGCGTGCGGGGCTCCGCTATTCAGGCCTGATAGTGTGTGCGGGGCTCCTCTATTCAGGCCTGTCCTTCCCTGCGGGACTCTATTCGGGCCTATACTTCCCTGCGGGACTCTGTTCGGGCCTATTCTGGCCTGCGAGACCCTCGGTTCGCCCCTATTGTGGTCTGCGGGACCCTCGTTCGGGCCCATTCTCGCCTTCGAGACCCTCTGTTCTGGCTTTTCTGGCCTGCGGGACTCTCCGTTCGGGCCTAATCTTGGGAGCGGGAGCGGGACTCTACTTGGGCCTATTCTTGCCTAGGGGCCTCTTCTATTCGTGCTTCTTCTTGCCAGTGGGACTCTGTTCAGGCCCGTTCTTGCCTGCAGGATTCTGCGTTCGGGCTTATTCTTGCTTGCCGGACAGTGTTCGGGCGTCTTCTTGCCTGCACGGCTCCTCTACTCGGGCCTCATTTTGCCTTTGGGACACCGTTCGGGTCTATTCTTGGTCCGGGAATCTCCGTTCGGGCCTATGCTCGCCTGCTGGACTCTGTTCGGGCCTATGCTTGCCTGCGGGAATGACCGTTCGGGCCTATGTTGCCCTGCGGGACTGACCGTTCGGGCCGTTCTGACCTTCGGGACTCTGTTCGGGTCTCTTCTTGCCAGCGGGGCTCTTCGTTTGGGCCTATTCTTGCCTGCAGAACTCTGTTCGGGCCTCTTCTTGCCTGCACAGCCCCTCTACTCGGGCCTCTTTTTGCCTGCGGGACTCTGTCCAGGCCTATTGTTGCCCCCGGAAAACTCCGTTCGGTCCTATTCTGGCTTGTGGGACTCTGTTCGGGCCTATGCTTGCCTGCGGGAATCTCCTTTCAGGGTTATGCTGACCTGTGGGATTCTCAGTTTGGGCGTATTCTCGCCTGCAGGACATCTCTTCGGGCCTATTCTCGCCCGCGGGACCCTCCGTTCGGTCGTTTCTGGCCTGCGGGACTCTCCGTTCGAGCCTAATCTTGCCTGCAGGATTCTGCGTTCGGGCTTACTCTTGCTTGCCGGACAGGGTTCGGGCGTCTTGTTGCCTGCACGGCTCCTCTACTCGGGCCTCATTTTGCCTTCGGGACACCGTTCGGGTCTATTCTTGGTCCGGGAATCTCCGTTCGGGCCTATGCTGGCTTGCTGGACTCTGTTCGGGCCTATGCTTGCCTGCGGGAATGACCGTTCGGGCCTATGTTGGCCTGCGGGACTCTCCGTTCGGGCCATTCTGGCCTGCGGGACTCTCCGTTCGGGCCTATTCTCTGGAGCGGGACTTTACTCGGGCCTATTCTTGCCTCCGGGCCTCCTCTATTCTTGCCTATTCTTGCCTCCGGGAATCTCCGTTCTGGCCTGTTCGGGCCTGCGGGACTCTGTTCGGGCGTATGCTTGCCTGCAGGAATCTCTGTTCCGCCCTACTCTGGCCTGCGGGACTCTCCGTTCAGGCCTATTCTGGCCTGCGGGACTCTGTTCGGGCCTATTCTTGCTCCGGGAATCGCCGGTCGGGCGTACCCTGGCTTGCGGGACTCTGTTCGGGCCTATGCTTGCCTGCAGGAATCTCTGTTCTGGCCTATTCTGGCCTGCAGGACTCTGTTTGGGCCTATGCTTGCCTACGGGAATCTCCGTTCAGGCGTATGCTGGCCTGCGGGTCTCTCCGTTCGGGCCTATTCTTGCCTGCGGGACTCTCCGTTTGGGCGTATCCTTGCCTGCTGGACTCTGTTCGGGGCTCTTCTTGCCCGCACGGCTCCTCTACTTGGGCCTATTTTTGCCTGTGGGACTCTATTGGGGCCTATTCTTGCCTCCGACAATCTCCGTTCGGGCCTATTCTGGCCTGCGGGACTCTTCGTTCGGGCCTAGGCTTCCCTTTGGCAATCTCCGTTCAGGCGTATGCTGGCCTGCGGGACTCTGTTCGGGCCTTTGGTTGCTTTCGGAAATCCCCGTTCTGGCCTATTCTGGCCTGCGGAATTCTGTTCGGGGCTATTCTTGCTCCGGGAATCTCTGTTCGGGACTATTCTGGCCTGTGGGACTCTGTTCGGGCCCATGCCTGCCTGCGGGGCTCTCTGTTCAGGCCTTTTTCGCCTACGGGACTCTCCGTTCGGGCCTATTCTCTGGAGCGGGACTTTAGTCGGGCCTACTCTTGCCTACGGGGCTCCTCTATTCTTGCCTCTGGGATTCTGTTCGGGCCTATTCTTGCCTGCGGGACTCTCCGTTTGAGCCTATTCTTGCCTGTGGGTTCTCCGTTCAGGGCTACTCTTGCCAGCGGGACTCTGTTCGTGCCTCATCTTGCCTGCATGGCTGCTCTACTCGGGCCTACTCTTGCCTGCGGGACTCTGTTCGGGCCTATTCTTGCTCTGGGAAACTCCGTTCGGGCATACCCTGGCCTGCGGGACTCCGTTCGGGCCTATTCTGGCCTGCGGGACTCTGTTTGGGCCTATGCTTGCCTGCAGGAATCTCTGTTCCGGCCTATTGTGGCCTGCAGCACTCTCCGTTTGGGCCTATTCTGGCCTACGGGACTCTGTTTGCGCCTATGCTTGCTACGGGAATCTCCGTTCAGGCGTATGCTGGCCTGCGGTATTCTCAATTTGGGCATATTCTCTCGCCTCCGGGACTTTCCTTTGGGCCTATTCTCGCCTGCGCATCTCTCCGTTCGGGCCTATTCTTGCCTGCGGGACTCTCCGTTCCGGCCTATTCTTGCCTGCGGGTCTCTCCGTTCGGGACAATTCTGACCTGCAAAACTCTCCGTTCGGACCTAATCTAGCCTCTGGGAGTCTCCTTTGGGGTCTCCTGTTGCGTGCGGGGCTGCTCCATTCCAGCCTTTTGTGCTTACGGAGCTCCGATATTCGGTCCTGTTCTAGCATGCGGAGCTCCGCTACTCAGGCCTGATTGTGCGTGCGGGGCTCCGCTACTCGGGCCTGTTGGTGCATGCGGGGCTCCACTACTTGGGCCTGTTCTTGCATGCGGGGCTCCGCTACTCGGGTCTGTTCGTGCTTGCAGGGCTCTGCTACTCGGGCCTGTTCGTGCGTGCGGGGATCCGCTATTCAGGCCTGATAGTGTGTGCGGGGCTCCTCTATTCAGGCCTGTCCTTCCCTGCGGGACTCTATTCGGGCCTATACTTCCCTGCGGGACTCTGTTCGGGCCTATTCTGGCCTGCGAGACCCTCCGTTCGCCCCTATTGTGGTCTGCGGGACCCTCGTTCGGGCCCATTCTCGCCTTCGAGACCCTCTGTTCGGGCTTTTCTGGCCTGCGGGACTCTCCGTTCGGGCCTATTCTTGTGAGCGGGTCTCTATTCGGGCCTATTTTTGCCTAAGGGCTCCTCTATTCGGGCCTATTCTGGCCTGCGGGACTCTCCGTTCGGGCCTATTCTCACCTGGGGAACTCTCCGTTCGGGCCTTTCTGGCCTTCGGGACTCTGTTCGGGTCTCTTCTTGCCAGCGGGGCTCTTCGTTTGGGCCTATTCTTGCCTGCAGAACTCTGTTCGGGCCTCTTCTTGCCTGCACAGCCCCTCTACTCGGGCCTCTTTTTGCCTGCGGGACTCTGTCCAGGCCTATTGTTGCCCCCGGAAAACTCCGTTCGGTCCTATTCTGGCTTGTGGGACTCTGTTCGGGCCTATGCTTGCCTGCGGGAATCTCCTTTCAGGGTTATGCTGACCTGTGGGATTCTCAGTTTGGGCGTATTCTCGCCTGCAGGACATCTCTTCGGGCCTATTCTCGCCCGCGGGACCCTCCGTTCGGTCGTTTCTGGCCTGCGGGACTCTCCATTCGGGCCTAATCTTGGGAGCGGGAGCGGGACTCTACTCGGGCCTATTCTTGCCTAGGGGCCTCTTCTATTCGTGCTTCTTCTTGCCAGTGGGACTCTGTTCAGGCCCGTTCTTGCCTGCAGGATTCTGCGTTCGGGCTTATTCTTGCTTGCCGGACAGTGTTCGGGCGTCTTGTTGCCTGCACGGCTCCTCTACTCGGGCCTCATTTTGCCTTCGGGACACCGTTCGGGTCTATTCTTGGTCCGGGAATCTCCGTTCGGGCCTATGCTGGCCTGCTGGACTCTGTTCGGGCCTATGCTTGCCTGCGGGAATGACCGTTTGGGCCTATGTTTCCCTGCGGGACTGACCCGGCCTTTCTGACCTTCGGGACTCTGTTCGTGTCTCTTCTTGCCAGCGGGGCTCTTCGTTTGGGCCTATTCTTGCCTGCAGAACTCTGTTCGGGCCTCTTCTTGCCTGCACAGCCCCTCTACTCGGGCCTATTTTTGCCTGCGGGTCTCTGTCCAGGCCTATTGTTGCCCCCGGAAAACTCCGTTCAGTCCTATTCTGGCTTGTGGGACTCTGTTCGGGCCTATGCTTGCCTGCGGGAATCTCCTTTCAGGGTTATGCTGACCTGTGGGATTCTCAGTTTGGGCGTATTCTCGCCTGCAGAACATCACTTTGGGCCTATTCTCGCCCGCGGGACCCTCCGTTCGGTCGTTTCTGGCCTGCGGGACTCTCCGTTCGGGCCTAATCTTGCCTGCAGGATTCTGCGTTCGGGCTTATTCTTGCTTGCCGGACAGGGTTCGGGCGTCTTCTTGCCTGCACTTCTCCTCTACTCGGGCCTCATTTTGCCTTCGGGACACCGTTCGGGTCTATTCTTGGTCCGGGAATCTCCGTTCGGGCCTATGCTGGCCTGCTGGACTCTGTTCGGGCCTATGCTTGCCTGCGGGAATGACCGTTCGGGCCTATGTTGGCCTGCGGGACTCTCCGTTCGGGCCATTCTGGCCTGCGGGACTCTCCGTTCGGGCCTAATCTTGCCTGCAGGATTCTGCGTTCGGGCTTACTCTTGCTTGACGGACAGAGTTCGGGCGTCTTCTTGCCTGCACGGCTCCTCTACTCGGGCCTCATTTTGCCTTCGGGACACCGTTCGGGTCTATTCTTGGTCCGGGAATCTCCGTTCGGGCCTATGCTGGCCTGCTGGACTCTGTTCGGGCCTATGCTTGCCTGCGGGAATGACCGTTCGGGCCTATGTTGGCCTGCGGGACTCTCCGTTCGGGCCTATTCTCTGGAGCGGGACTTTACTCGGGCCTATTCTTGCCTCCGGGCCTCCTCTATTCTTGCCTATTCTTGCCTCCGGGAATCTCCGTTCTGGCCTGTTCGGGCCTGCGGGACTCTGTTCGGGCCTATGCTTGCCTGCAGGAATCTCTGTTCCGCCCTACTCTGGCCTGCGGGACTCTCCGTTCAGGCCTATTCTGGCCTGCGGGACTCTGTTCGGGCCTATTCTTGCTCCGGGAATCGCCGGTCGGGCGTACCCTGGCTTGCGGGACTCTGTTCGGGCCTATGCTTGCCTGCAGGAATCTCTGTTCTGGCCTATTCTGGCCTGCAGGACTCTCCGTTCGGGCCTATTCTGGCCTGCAGGACTCTGTTTGGGCCTATGCTTGCCTACGGGAATCTCCGTTCAGGCGTATGCTGGCCTGCGGGTCTCTCCGTTCGGGCCTATTCTTGCCTGCGGGACTCTCCGTTTGGGCGTATCCTTGCCTGCGGGACTCTGTTCGGGCCTCTTCTTGCCCGCACGGCTCCTCTACTCGGGCCTATTTTTGCCTGTGGGACTCTATTGGGGCCTATTCTTGCCTCCGACAATCTCCGTTCGGGCCTATTCTGGCCTGCGGGACTCTTCGTTCGGGCCTAGGCTTCCCTTTGGCAATCTCCGTTCAGGCGTATGCTGGCCTGCGGGACTCTGTTCGGGCCTTTGGTTGCTTTCGGAAATCCCCGTTCTGGCCTATTCTGGCCTGCGGAATTCTGTTGGGGGCTATTCTTGCTCCGGGAATCTCTGTTCGGGACTATTCTGGCCTGTGGGACTCTGTTCGGGCCCATGCCTGCCTGCGGGGCTCTCTGTTCAGGCCTTTTTCGCCTACGGGACTCTCCGTTCGGGCCTATTCTCTGGAGTGGGACTTTAGTCGGGCCTACTCTTGCCTACGGGGCTCCTCTATTCCTGCCTCTGGGATTCTGTTCGGGCCTATTCTTGTCTGCGGGACTCTCCGTTTGAGCCTATTCTTGCCTGTGGGTTCTCCGTTCAGGGCTACTCTTGCCAGCGGGACTCTGTTCGTGCCTCATCTTGCCTGCATGGCTGCTCTACTCGGGCCTACTCTTGCCTGCGGGACTCTGTTCGGGCCTATCCTTGCTCTGGGAAACTCCGTTCGGGCATACCCTGGCCTGCGGGACTCCGTTCGGGCCTATTCTGGCCTGCGGGACTCTGTTTGGGCCTATGCTTGCCTGCAGGAATCTCTGTTCCGGCCTATTGTGGCCTGCAGGACTCCCCGTTCGGGCCTATTGTGGCCTGCGGGACTCTGTTTGGGCCTATGCTTGCCTACGGGAATCTCCGTTCAGGCATATGCTGGCCTGCGGTATTCTCAATTTGGGCATATTCTCTCGCCTCCGGGACTTTCCTTTGGGCCTATTCTCGGCTGTGCAACTCTCCGTTCGGGCCTATTCTTGCCTGCGGGACTCTCCGTTCTGGCCTATTCTTGCCTGCGGGTCTCTCCGTTCGGGACAATTCTGACCTGCAAAACTCTCCGTTCGGACCTAATCTAGCCTCTGGGAGTCTCCTTTGGGGTCTCCTGTTGCGTGCGGGGCTGCTCCATTCCAGCCTTTTGTGCTTACGGAGCTCCGATATTCGGTCCTGTTCTAGCATGCGGAGCTCCACTACTCAGGCCTGATTGTGCGTGCGGGGCTCTGCTACTCGGGCCTGTTGGTGCATGCGGGGCTCCACTACTTGGGCCTGTTCTTGCATGCGGGGCTCCGCTACTCGGGTCTGTTCGTGCTTGCAGGGCTCTGCTACTCGGGCCTGTTCGTGCGTGTGGGGCTCCGCTATTCAGGCCTGATAGTGTGTGCGGGGCTCCTCTATTCAGGCCTGTCCTTCCCTGCGGGACTCTATTCGGGCCTATACTTCCCTGCGGGACTCTGTTCGGGCCTATTCTGGCCTGCGAGACCCTCCGTTCGCCCCCATTGTGGTCTGCGGGACCCTCGTTCGGGCCCATTCTCGCCTTCGAGACCCTCTGTTCGGGCTTTTCTGGCCTGCGGGACTCTCCGTTCGGGCCTATTCTTGTGAGCGGGTCTCTATTCGGGCCTATTTTTGCCTAAGGGCTCCTCTATTCGGGCCTATTCTGGCCTGCGGGACTCTCCGTTCGGGCCTATTCTCACCTGGGGAACTCTCCGTTCGGGCCTTTCTGGCCTTCGGGACTCTGTTCGGGTCTCTTCTTGCCAGCGGGGCTCTTCGTTTGGGCCTATTCTTGCCTGCAGAACTCTGTTCGGGCCTCTTCTTGCCTGCACAGCCCCTCTACTCGGGCCTATTTTTGCCTGCGGGACTCTGTCCAGGCCTATTGTTGCCCCCGGAAAACTCCGTTCAGTCCTATTCTGGCTTGTGGGACTCTGTTCGGGCCTATGCTTGCCTGCGGGAATCTCCTTTCAGGGTTATGCTGACCTGTGGGATTCTCAGTTTGGGCGTATTCTCGCCTGCAGGACATCTCTTCGGGCCTATTCTCGCCCGCGGGACCCTCCGTTCGGTCGTTTCTGGCCTGCGGGACTCTCCATTCGGGCCTAATCTTGGGAGCGGGAGCGGGACTCTACTCGGGCCTATTCTTGCCTAGGGGCCTCTTCTATTCGTGCTTCTTCTTGCCAGTGGGACTCTGTTCAGGCCCGTTCTTGCCTGCAGGATTCTGCGTTCGGGCTTATTCTTGCTTGCCGGACAGTGTTCGGGCGTCTTGTTGCCTGCACGGCTCCTCTACTCGGGCCTCATTTTGCCTTCGGGACACCGTTCGGGTCTATTCTTGGTCCGGGAATCTCCGTTCGGGCCTATGCTCGCCTGCTGGACTCTGTTCGGGCCTATGCTTGCCTGCGGGAATGACCGTTCGGGCCTATGTTTCCCTGCGGGACTGACCGTTCGGGCCTTTCTGACCTTCGGGACTCTGTTCGTGTCTCTTCTTGCCAGCGGGGCTCTTCGTTTGGGCCTATTCTTGCCTGCAGAACTCTGTTCGGGCCTCTTCTTGCCTGCACAGCCCCTCTACTCGGGCCTATTTTTGCCTGCGGGTCTCTGTCCAGGCCTATTGTTGCCCCCGGAAAACTCCGTTCGGTCCTATTCTGGCTTGTGGGACTCTGTTCGGGCCTATGCTTGCCTGCGGGAATCTCCTTTCAGGGTTATGCTGACCTGTGGGATTCTCAGTTTGGGCGTATTCTCGCCTGCAGGACATCTCTTCGGGCCTATTCTCGCCCGCGGGACCCTCCGTTCGGTCGTTTCTGGCCTGCGGGACTCTCCGTTCGGGCCTAATCTTGCCTGCAGGAATCTGCGTTCGGGCTTACTCTTGCTTGCCGGACAGGGTTCGGGCGTCTTGTTGCCTGCACGGCTCCTCTACTCGGGCCTCATTTTGCCTTCGGGACACCGTTCGGGTCTATTCTTGGTCCGGGAATCTCCGTTCGGGCCTATGCTGGCCTGCTGGACTCTGTTCGGGCCTATGCTTGCCTGCGGGAATGACCGTTCAGGCCTATGTTGGCCTGCGGGACTCTCCGTTCGGGCCATTCTGGCCTGCGGGACTCTCCGTTCGGGCCTATTCTCTGGAGCGGGACTTTACTTGGGCCTATTCTTGCCTCCGGGCCTCCTCTATTCTTGCCTATTCTTGCCTCCGGGAATCTCCGTTCTGGCCTGTTCGGGCCTGCAGGACTCTGTTCGGGCCTATGCTTGCCTGCAGGAATCTCTGTTCCGCCCTACTCTGGCCTGCGGGACTCTCCGTTCAGGCCTATTCTGGCCTGCGGGACTCTGTTCGGGCCTATTCTTGCTCCGGGAATCGCCGGTCGGGCGTACCCTGGCTTGCGGGACTCTGTTCGGGCCTATGCTTGCCTGCAGGAATCTCTGTTCCGGCCTATTCTGGCCTGCAGGACTCTCCGTTCGGGCCTATTCTGGCCTGCAGGACTCTGTTTGGGCCTATGCTTGCCTACGGGAATCTCCGTTCAGGCGTATGCTGGCCTGCGGGTCTCTCCGTTCGGGCCTATTCTTGCCTGCGGGACTCTCCGTTTGGGCGTATCCTTGCCTGCGGGACTCTGTTCGGGCCTCTTCTTGCCCGCACGGCTCCTCTACTCGGGCCTATTTTTGCCTGTGGGACTCTATTGGGGCCTATTCTTGCCTCCGACAATCTCCGTTCGGGCCTATTCTGGCCTGCGGGACTCTTCGTTCGGGCCTAGGCTTCCCTTTGGCAATCTCCGTTCAGGCGTATGCTGGCCTGCAGGACTCTGTTCGGGCCTTTGGTTGCTTTCGGAAATCCCCGTACTGGCCTATTCTGGCCTGCGGAATTCTGTTGGGGGCTATTCTTGCTCCGGGAATCTCTCTTCGGGACTATTCTGGCCTGTGGGACTCTGTTCGGGCCCATGCCTGCCTGCGGGGCTCTCTGTTCAGGTCTTTTTCGCCTACAGGACTCTCCGTTCGGGCCTATTCTCTGGAGTGGGACTTTAGTCGGGCCTACTCTTGCCTACGGGGCTCCTCTATTCCTGCCTCTGGGATTCTGTTCGGGCCTATTCTTGTCTGCGGGACTCTCCGTTTGAGCCTATTCTTGCCTGTGGGTTCTCCGTTCAGGGCTACTCTTGCCAGCGAGACTCTGTTCGTGCCTCATCTTGCCTGCATGGCTGCTCTACTCGGGCCTACTCTTGCCTGCGGGACTCTGTTCGGGCCTATCCTTGCTCTGGGAAACTCCGTTCGGGCATACCCTGGCCTGCGGGACTCCGTTCGGGCCTATTCTGGCCTGCGGGACTCTGTTTGGGCCTATGCTTGCCTACGGGAATCTCCGTTCAGGCGTATGCTGGCCTGCGGTATTCTCAATTTGGGCATATTCTCTCGCCTCCGGGACTTTCCTTTGGGCCTATTCTCGCCTGTGCAACTCTCCGTTCGGGCCTATTCTTGCCTGCGGGACTCTCCGTTCCGGCCTATTCTTGCCTGCGGGTCTCTCCGTTCGGTACAATTCTGACCTGCAAAACTCTCCGTTCGGACCTAATCTAGCCTCTGGGAGTCTCCTTTGGGGTCTTCTGTTGCGTGCGGGGCTGCTCCATTCCAGCCTTTTGTGCTTACGGAGCTCCGATATTCGGTCCTGTTCTAGCATGCGGAGCTCCGCTACTCAGGCCTGATTGTGCGTGCGGGGCTCTGCTACTCGGGCCTGTTGGTGCATGCGGGGCTCCACTACTTGGGCCTGTTCTTGCATGCGGGGCTCCGCTACTCGGGTCTGTTTGTGCTTGCAGGGTTCTGCTACTCGGGCCTGTTCGTGCGTGTGGGGATCCGCTATTCAGGCCTGATAGTGTGTGCAGGGCTCCTCTATTCAGGCCTGTCCTTCCCTGCGGGACTCTATTCGGGCCTATACTTCCCTGCGGGACTCTGTTCGGGCCTATTCTGGCCTGCGAGACCCTCCGTTCGCCCCTATCGTGGTCTGCGGGACCCTCGTTCGGGCCCATTCTCGCCTTCGAGACCCTCTGTTCGGGCTTTTCTGGCCTGCGGGACTCTCCGTTCGGGCCTATTCTTGTGAGCGGGTCTCTATTCGGGCCTATTTTTGCCTAAGGGCTCCTCTATTCGGGCCTATTCTGGCCTGCGGGACTCTCCGTTCGGGCCTATTCTCACCTGGGGAACTCTCCGTTCGGGCCTTTCTGGCCTTCGGGACTCTGTTCGGGTCTCTTCTTGCCAGCGGGGCTCTTCGTTTGGGCCTATTCTTGCCTGCAGAACTCTGTTCGGGCCTCTTCTTGCCTGCACAGCCCCTCTACTCGGGCCTATTTTTGCCTGCGGGACTCTGTCCAGGCCTATTGTTGCCCCCGGAAAACTCCGTTCAGTCCTATTCTGGCTTGTGGGACTCTGTTCGGGCCTATGCTTGCCTGCGGGAATCTCCTTTCAGGGTTATGCTGACCTGTGGGATTCTCAGTTTGGGCGTATTCTCGCCTGCAGGACATCTCTTCGGGCCTATTCTCGCCCGCGGGACCCTCCGTTCGGTCGTTTCTGGCCTGCGGGACTCTCCATTCGGGCCTAATCTTGGGAGCGGGAGCGGGACTCTACTCGGGCCTATTCTTGCCTAGGGGCCTCTTCTATTCGTGCTTCTTCTTGCCAGTGGGACTCTGTTCAGGCCCGTTCTTGCCTGCAGGATTCTGCGTTCGGGCTTATTCTTGCTTGCCGGACAGTGTTCGGGCGTCTTGTTGCCTGCACGGCTCCTCTACTCGGGCCTCATTTTGCCTTCGGGACACCGTTCGGGTCTATTCTTGGTCCGGGAATCTCCGTTCGGGCCTATGCTCGCCTGCTGGACTCTGTTCGGGCCTATGCTTGCCTGCGGGAATGACCGTTCGGGCCTATGTTTCCCTGCGGGACTGACCGTTCGGGCCTTTCTGACCTTCGGGACTCTGTTCGTGTCTCTTCTTGCCAGCGGGGCTCTTCGTTTGGGCCTATTCTTGCCTGCAGAACTCTGTTCGGGCCTCTTCTTGCCTGCACAGCCCCTCTACTCGGGCCTATTTTTGCCTGCGGGTCTCTGTCCAGGCCTATTGTTGCCCCCGGAAAACTCCGTTCGGTCCTATTCTGGCTTGTGGGACTCTGTTCGGGCCTATGCTTGCCTGCGGGAATCTCCTTTCAGGGTTATGCTGACCTGTGGGATTCTCAGTTTGGGCGTATTCTCGCCTGCAGGACATCTCTTCGGGCCTATTCTCGCCCGCGGGACCCTCCGTTCGGTCGTTTCTGGCCTGCGGGACTCTCCGTTCGGGCCTAATCTTGCCTGCAGGAATCTGCGTTCGGGCTTACTCTTGCTTGCCGGACAGGGTTCGGGCGTCTTGTTGCCTGCACGGCTCCTCTACTCGGGCCTCATTTTGCCTTCGGGACACCGTTCGGGTCTATTCTTGGTCCGGGAATCTCCGTTCGGGCCTATGCTGGCCTGCTGGACTCTGTTCGGGCCTATGCTTGCCTGCGGGAATGACCGTTCAGGCCTATGTTGGCCTGCGGGACTCTCCGTTCGGGCCATTCTGGCCTGCGGGACTCTCCGTTCGGGCCTATTCTCTGGAGCGGGACTTTACTTGGGCCTATTCTTGCCTCCGGGCCTCCTCTATTCTTGCCTATTCTTGCCTCCGGGAATCTCCGTTCTGGCCTGTTCGGGCCTGCAGGACTCTGTTCGGGCCTATGCTTGCCTGCAGGAATCTCTGTTCCGCCCTACTCTGGCCTGCGGGTCTCTCCGTTCGGGACAATTCTGACCTGCAAAACTCTCCGTTCGGACCTAATCTAGCCTCTGGGAGTCTCCTTTGGGGTCTCCTGTTGCGTGCGGGGCTGCTCCATTCCAGCCTTTTGTGCTTACGGAGCTCCGATATTCGGTCCTGTTCTAGCATGCGGAGCTCCACTACTCAGGCCTGATTGTGCGTGCGGGGCTCTGCTACTCGGGCCTGTTGGTGCATGCGGGGCTCCACTACTTGGGCCTGTTCTTGCATGCGGGGCTCCGCTACTCGGGTCTGTTCGTGCTTGCAGGGCTCTGCTACTCGGGCCTGTTCGTGCGTGCGGGGCTCCGCTATTCAGGCCTGATAGTGTGTGCGGGGCTCCTCTATTCAGGCCTGTCCTTCCCTGCGGGACTCTATTCGGGCCTATACTTCCCTGCGGGACTCTGTTCGGGCCTATTCTGGCCTGCGAGACCCTCCGTTCGCCCCCATTGTGGTCTGCGGGACCCTCGTTCGGGCCCATTCTCGCCTTCGAGACCCTCTGTTCGGGCTTTTCTGGCCTGCGGGACTCTCCGTTCGGGCCTATTCTTGTGAGCGGGTCTCTATTCGGGCCTATTTTTGCCTAAGGGCTCCTCTATTCGGGCCTAATGTGGCCTGCGGGACTCTCCGTTCGGGCCTATTCTCACCTGGGGAACTCTCCGTTCGGGCCTTTCTGGCCTTCGGGACTCTGTTCGGGTCTCTTCTTGCCAGCGGGGCTCTTCGTTTGGGCCTATTCTTGCCTGCAGAACTCTGTTCGGGCCTCTTCTTGCCTGCACAGCCCCTCTACTCGGGCCTATTTTTGCCTGCGGGACTCTGTCCAGGCCTATTGTTGCCCCCGGAAAACTCCGTTCAGTCCTATTCTGGCTTGTGGGACTCTGTTCGGGCCTATGCTTGCCTGCGGGAATCTCCTTTCAGGGTTATGCTGACCTGTGGGATTCTCAGTTTGGGCGTATTCTCGCCTGCAGGACATCTCTTCGGGCCTATTCTCGCCCGCGGGACCCTCCGTTCGGTCGTTTCTGGCCTGCGGGACTCTCCATTCGGGCCTAATCTTGGGAGCGGGAGCGGGACTCTACTCGGGCCTATTCTTGCCTAGGGGCCTCTTCTATTCGTGCTTCTTCTTGCCAGTGGGACTCTGTTCAGGCCCGTTCTTGCCTGCAGGATTCTGCGTTCGGGCTTATTCTTGCTTGCCGGACAGTGTTCGGGCGTCTTGTTGCCTGCACGGCTCCTCTACTCGGGCCTCATTTTGCCTTCGGGACACCGTTCGGGTCTATTCTTGGTCCGGGAATCTCCGTTCGGGCCTATGCTCGCCTGCTGGACTCTGTTCGGGCCTATGCTTGCCTGCGGGAATGACCGTTCGGGCCTATGTTTCCCTGCGGGACTGACCGTTCGGGCCTTTCTGACCTTCGGGACTCTGTTCGTGTCTCTTCTTGCCAGCGGGGCTCTTCGTTTGGGCCTATTCTTGCCTGCAGAACTCTGTTCGGGCCTCTTCTTGCCTGCACAGCCCCTCTACTCGGGCCTATTTTTGCCTGCGGGTCTCTGTCCAGGCCTATTGTTGCCCCCGGAAAACTCCGTTCGGTCCTATTCTGGCTTGTGGGACTCTGTTCGGGCCTATGCTTGCCTGCGGGAATCTCCTTTCAGGGTTATGCTGACCTGTGGGATTCTCAGTTTGGGCGTATTCTCGCCTGCAGGACATCTCTTCGGGCCTATTCTCGCCCGCGGGACCCTCCGTTCGGTCGTTTCTGGCCTGCGGGACTCTCCGTTCGGGCCTAATCTTGCCTGCAGGAATCTGCGTTCGGGCTTACTCTTGCTTGCCGGACAGGGTTCGGGCGTCTTGTTGCCTGCACGGCTCCTCTACTCGGGCCTCATTTTGCCTTCGGGACACCGTTCGGGTCTATTCTTGGTCCGGGAATCTCCGTTCGGGCCTATGCTGGCCTGCTGGACTCTGTTCGGGCCTATGCTTGCCTGCGGGAATGACCGTTCAGGCCTATGTTGGCCTGCGGGACTCTCCGTTCGGGCCATTCTGGCCTGCGGGACTCTCCGTTCGGGCCTATTCTCTGGAGCGGGACTTTACTTGGGCCTATTCTTGCCTCCGGGCCTCCTCTATTCTTGCCTATTCTTGCCTCCGGGAATCTCCGTTCTGGCCTGTTCGGGCCTGCAGGACTCTGTTCGGGCCTATGCTTGCCTGCAGGAATCTCTGTTCCGCCCTACTCTGGCCTGCGGGACTCTCCGTTCAGGCCTATTCTGGCCTGCGGGACTCTGTTCGGGCCTATTCTTGCTCCGGGAATCGCCGGTCGGGCGTACCCTGGCTTGCGGGACTCTGTTCGGGCCTATGCTTGCCTGCAGGAATCTCTGTTCCGGCCTATTCTGGCCTGCAGGACTCTCCGTTCGGGCCTATTCTGGCCTGCAGGACTCTGTTTGGGCCTATGCTTGCCTACGGGAATCTCCGTTCAGGCGTATGCTGGCCTGCGGGTCTCTCCGTTCGGGCCTATTCTTGCCTGCGGGACTCTCCGTTTGGGCGTATCCTTGCCTGCGGGACTCTGTTCGGGCCTCTTCTTGCCCGCACGGCTCCTCTACTCGGGCCTATTTTTGCCTGTGGGACTCTATTGGGGCCTATTCTTGCCTCCGACAATCTCCGTTCGGGCCTATTCTGGCCTGCGGGACTCTTCGTTCGGGCCTAGGCTTCCCTTTGGCAATCTCCGTTCAGGCGTATGCTGGCCTGCAGGACTCTGTTCGGGCCTTTGGTTGCTTTCGGAAATCCCCGTACTGGCCTATTCTGGCCTGCGGAATTCTGTTGGGGGCTATTCTTGCTCCGGGAATCTCTGTTCGGGACTATTCTGGCCTGTGGGACTCTGTTCGGGCCCATGCCTGCCTGCGGGGCTCTCTGTTCAGGTCTTTTCGCCTACAGGACTCTCCGTTCGGGCCTATTCTCTGGAGTGGGACTTTAGTCGGGCCTACTCTTGCCTACGGTGCTCCTCTATTCTTGCCTCTGGGATTCTGTTCGGGCCTATTCTTGTCTGCGGGACTCTCCGTTTGAGCCTATTCTTGCCTGTGGGTTCTCCGTTCAGGGCTACTCTTGCCAGCGAGACTCTGTTCGTGCCTCATCTTGCCTGCATGGCTGCTCTACTCGGGCCTACTCTTGCCTGTGGGACTCTGTTCGGGCCTATCCTTGCTCTGGGAAACTCCGTTCGGGCATACCCTGGCCTGCGGGACTCCGTTCGGGCCTATTCTGGCCTGCGGGACTCTGTTTGGGCCTATGCTTGCCTACGGGAATCTCCGTTCAGGCGTATGCTGGCCTGCGGTATTCTCAATTTGGGCATATTCTCTCGCCTCCGGGACTTTCCTTTGGGCCTATTCTCGCCTGTGCAACTCTCCGTTCGGGCCTATTCTTGCCTGCAGGACTCTCCGTTCCGGCCTATTCTTGCCTGCGGGTCTCTCCGTTCGGGACAATTCTGACCTGCAAAACTCTCCGTTCGGACCTAATCTAGCCTCTGGGAGTCTCCTTTGGGGTCTTCTGTTGCGTGCGGGGCTGCTCCATTCCAGCCTTTTGTGCTTACGGAGCTCCGATATTCGGTCCTGTTCTAGCATGCGGAGCTCCGCTACTCAGGCCTGATTGTGCGTGCGGGGCTCTGCTACTCGGGCCTGTTGGTGCATGCGGGGCTCCACTACTTGGGCCTGTTCTTGCATGCGGGGCTCCGCTACTCGGGTCTGTTTGTGCTTGCAGGGTTCTGCTACTCGGGCCTGTTCGTGCGTGTGGGGATCCGCTATTCAGGCCTGATAGTGTGTGCAGGGCTCCTCTATTCAGGCCTGTCCTTCCCTGCGGGACTCTATTCGGGCCTATACTTCCCTGCGGGACTCTGTTCGGGCCTATTCTGGCCTGCGAGACCCTCCGTTCGCCCCTATCGTGGTCTGCGGGACCCTCGTTCGGGCCCATTCTCGCCTTCGAGACCCTCTGTTCGGGCTTTTCTGGCCTGCGGGACTCTCCGTTCGGGCCTATTCTTGTGAGCGGGTCTCTATTCGGGCCTATTTTTGCCTAAGGGCTCCTCTATTCGGGCCTATTCTGGCCTGCGGGACTCTCCGTTCGGGCCTATTCTCACCTGGGGAACTCTCCGTTCGGGCCTTTCTGGCCTTCGGGACTCTGTTCGGGTCTCTTCTTGCCAGCGGGGCTCTTCGTTTGGGCCTATTCTTGCCTGCAGAACTCTGTTCGGGCCTCTTCTTGCCTGCACAGCCCCTCTACTCGGGCCTATTTTTGCCTGCGGGACTCTGTCCAGGCCTATTGTTGCCCCCGGAAAACTCCGTTCAGTCCTATTCTGGCTTGTGGGACTCTGTTCGGGCCTATGCTTGCCTGCGGGAATCTCCTTTCAGGGTTATGCTGACCTGTGGGATTCTCAGTTTGGGCGTATTCTCGCCTGCAGGACATCTCTTCGGGCCTATTCTCGCCCGCGGGACCCTCCGTTCGGTAGTTTCTTGCCTGCGGGACTCTCCATTCGGGCCTAATCTTGGGAGCGGGAGCGGGACTCTACTCGGGCCTATTCTTGCCTAGGGGCCTCTTCTATTCGTGCTTCTTCTTGCCAGTGGGACTCTGTTCAGGCCCGTTCTTGCCTGCAGGATTCTGCGTTCGGGCTTATTCTTGCTTGCCGGACAGTGTTCGGGCGTCTTGTTGCCTGCACGGCTCCTCTACTCGGGCCTCATTTTGCCTTCGGGACACCGTTCGGGTCTATTCTTGGTCCGGGAATCTCCGTTCGGGCCTATGCTCGCCTGCTGGACTCTGTTCGGGCCTATGCTTGCCTGCGGGAATGACCGTTCGGGCCTATGTTTCCCTGCGGGACTGACCGTTCGGGCCTTTCTGACCTTCGGGACTCTGTTCGTGTCTCTTCTTGCCAGCGGGGCTCTTCGTTTGGGCCTATTCTTGCCTGCAGAACTCTGTTCGGGCCTCTTCTTGCCTGCACAGCCCCTCTACTCGGGCCTATTTTTGCCTGCGGGTCTCTGTCCAGGCCTATTGTTGCCCCCGGAAAACTCCGTTCGGTCCTATTCTGGCTTGTGGGACTCTGTTCGGGCCTATGCTTGCCTGCGGGAATCTCCTTTCAGGGTTATGCTGACCTGTGGGATTCTCAGTTTGGGCGTATTCTCGCCTGCAGGACATCTCTTCGGGCCTATTCTCGCCCGCGGGACCCTCCGTTCGGTCGTTTCTGGCCTGCGGGACTCTCCGTTCGGGCCTAATCTTGCCTGCAGGAATCTGCGTTCGGGCTTACTCTTGCTTGCCGGACAGGGTTCGGGCGTCTTGTTGCCTGCACGGCTCCTCTACTCGGGCCTCATTTTGCCTTCGGGACACCGTTCGGGTCTATTCTTGGTCCGGGAATCTCCGTTCGGGCCTATGCTGGCCTGCTGGACTCTGTTCGGGCCTATGCTTGCCTGCGGGAATGACCGTTCGGGCCTATGTTGGCCTGCGGGACTCTCCGTTCGGGCCATTCTGGCCTGCGGGACTCTCCGTTCGGGCCTATTCTCTGGAGCGGGACTTTACTTGGGCCTATTCTTGCCTCCGGGCCTCCTCTATTCTTGCCTATTCTTGCCTCCGGGAATCTCCGTTCTGGCCTGTTCGGGCCTGCAGGACTCTGTTCGGGCCTATGCTTGCCTGCAGGAATCTCTGTTCCGCCCTACTCTGGCCTGCGGGACTCTCCGTTCAGGCCTATTCTGGCCTGCGGGACTCTGTTCGGGCCTATTCTTGCTCCGGGAATCGCCGGTCGGGCGTACCCTGGCTTGCGGGACTCTGTTAGGGCCTATGCTTGCCTGCAGGAATCTCTGTTCTGGCCTATTCTGGCCTGCAGGACTCTCCGTTCGGGCCTATTCTGGCCTGCAGGACTCTGTTTGGGCCTATGCTTGCCTACGGGAATCTCCGTTCAGGCGTATGCTGGCCTGCGGGTCTCTCCGTTCGGGCCTATTCTTGCCTGCGGGACTCTCCGTTTGGCCGTATCCTTGCCTGCGGGACTCTGTTCGGGCCTCTTCTTGCCCGCACGGCTCCTCTACTCGGGCCTATTTTTGCCTGTGGGACTCTATTGGGGCCTATTCTTGCCTCCGACAATCTCCGTTCGGGCCTATTCTGGCCTGCGGGACTCTTCGTTCGGGCCTAGGCTTCCCTTTGGCAATCTCCGTTCAGGCGTATGCTGGCCTGCAGGACTCTGTTCGGGCCTTTGGTTGCTTTCGGAAATCCCCGTTCTGGCCTATTCTGGCCTGCGGAATTCTGTTGGGGGTATTCTTGCTCCGGGAATCTCTGTTCGGGACTATTCTGGCCTGTGGGACTCTGTTCGGGCCCATGCCTGCCTGCGGGGCTCTCTGTTCAGGCCTTTTTCGCCTACGGGACTCTCCGTTCGGGCCTATTCTCTGGAGCGGGACTTTAGTCGGGCCTACTCTTGCCTACGGGGCTCCTCTATTCTTGCCTCTGGGATTCTGTTCGGGCCTATTCTTGTCTGCGGGACTCTCCGTTTGAGCCTATTCTTGCCTGTGGGTTCTCCGTTCAGGGCTACTCTTGCCAGCGGGACTCTGTTCGTGCCTCATCTTGCCTGCATGGCTGCTCTACTCGGGCCTACTCTTGCCTGTGGGACTCTGTTCGGGCCTATCCTTGCTCTGGGAATCTCCGTTCGGGCATACCCTGGCCTGCGGGACTCCGTTCGGGCCTATTCTGGCCTGCGGGACTCTGTTTGGGCCTATGCTTGCCTGCAGGAATCTCTGTTCCGGCCTATTGTGGCCTGCAGGACTCTCCGTTTGGGCCTATTCTGGCCTACGGGACTCTGTTTGGGCCTATGCTTGCCTACGGGAATCTCCGTTCAGGCGTATGCTGGCCTGCGGTATTCTCAATTTGGGCATATTCTCTCGCCTCCGGGACTTTCCTTTGGGCCTATTCTCGCCTGCGCATCTCTCCGTTCGGGCCTATTCTTGCCTGCGGGACTCTCCGTTCCGGCCTATTCTTGCCTGCGGGTCTCTCCGTTCGGGACAATTCTGACCTGCAAAACTCTCCGTTCGGACCTAATCTAGCCTCTGGGAGTCTCCTTTGGGGTCTCCTGTTGCGTGCGGGGCTGCTCCATTCCAGCCTTTTGTGCTTACGGAGCTCCGATATTCGGTCCTGTTCTAGCATGCGGAGCTCCGCTACTCAGGCCTGATTGTGCGTGCGGGGCTCCGCTACTCGGGCCTGTTGGTGCATGCGGGGCTCCACTACTTGGGCCTGTTCTTGCATGCGGGGCTCCGCTACTCGGGTCTGTTCGTGCTTGCAGGGCTCTGCTACTCGGGCCTGTTCGTGCGTGCGGGGATCCGCTATTCAGGCCTGATAGTGTGTGCGGGGCTCCTCTATTCAGGCCTGTCCTTCCCTGCGGGACTCTATTCGGGCCTATACTTCCCTGCGGGACTCTGTTCGGGCCTATTCTGGCCTGCGAGACCCTCCGTTCGCCCCTATCGTGGTCTGCGGGACCCTCGTTCGGGCCCATTCTCGCCTTCGAGACCCTCTGTTCGGGCTTTTCTGGCCTGCGGGACTCTCCGTTCGGGCCTATTCTTGTGAGCGGGTCTCTATTCGGGCCTATTTTTGCCTAAGGGCTCCTCTATTCGGGCCTATTCTGGCCTGCGGGACTCTCCGTTCGGGCCTATTCTCACCTGGGGAACTCTCCGTTCGGGCCTTTCTGGCCTTCGGGACTCTGTTCGGGTCTCTTCTTGCCAGCGGGGCTCTTCTTTTGGGCCTATTCTTGCCTGCAGAACTCTGTTCGGGCCTCTTCTTGCCTGCACAGCCCCTCTACTCGGGCCTATTTTTGCCTGCGGGACTCTGTCCAGGCCTATTGTTGCCCCCGGAAAACTCCGTTCAGTCCTATTCTGGCTTGTGGGACTCTGTTCGGGCCTATGCTTGCCTGCGGGAATCTCCTTTCAGGGTTATGCTGACCTGTGGGATTCTCAGTTTGGGCGTATTCTCGCCTGCAGGACATCTCTTCGGGCCTATTCTCGCCCGCGGGACCCTCCGTTCGGTCGTTTCTGGCCTGCGGGACTCTCCATTCGGGCCTAATCTTGGGAGCGGGAGCGGGACTCTACTCGGGCCTATTCTTGCCTAGGGGCCTCTTCTATTCGTGCTTCTTCTTGCCAGTGGGACTCTGTTCAGGCCCGTTCTTGCCTGCAGGATTCTGCGTTCGGGCTTATTCTTGCTTGCCGGACAGTGTTCGGGCGTCTTCTTGCCTGCACGGCTCCTCTACTCGGGCCTCATTTTGCCTTCGGGACACCGTTCGGGTCTATTCTTGGTCCGGGAATCTCCGTTCGGGCCTATGCTCGCCTGCTGGACTCTGTTCGGGCCTATGCTTGCCTGCGGGAATGACCGTTCGGGCCTATGTTTCCCTGCGGGACTGACCGTTCGGGCCTTTCTGACCTTCGGGACTCTGTTCGTGTCTCTTCTTGCCAGCGGGGCTCTTCGTTTGGGCCTATTCTTGCCTGCAGAACTCTGTTCGGGCCTCTTCTTGCCTGCACAGCCCCTCTACTCGGGCCTATTTTTGCCTGCGGGTCTCTGTCCAGGCCTATTGTTGCCCCCGGAAAACTCCGTTCGGTCCTATTCTGGCTTGTGGGACTCTGTTCGGGCCTATGCTTGCCTGCGGGAATCTCCTTTCAGGGTTATGCTGACCTGTGGGATTCTCAGTTTGGGCGTATTCTCGCCTGCAGGACATCTCTTCGGGCCTATTCTCGCCCGCGGGACCCTCCGTTCGGTCGTTTCTGGCCTGCGGGACTCTCCGTTCGGGCCTAATCTTGCCTGCAGGAATCTGCGTTCGGGCTTACTCTTGCTTGCCGGACAGGGTTCGGGCGTCTTGTTGCCTGCACGGCTCCTCTACTCGGGCCTCATTTTGCCTTCGGGACACCGTTCGGGTCTATTCTTGGTCCGGGAATCTCCGTTCGGGCCTATGCTGGCCTGCTGGACTCTGTTCGGGCCTATGCTTGCCTGCGGGAATGACCGTTCGGGCCTATGTTGGCCTGCGGGACTCTCCGTTCGGGCCATTCTGGCCTGCGGGACTCTCCGTTCGGGCCTATTCTCTGGAGCGGGACTTTACTTGGGCCTATTCTTGCCTCCGGGCCTCCTCTATTCTTGCCTATTCTTGCCTCCGGGAATCTCCGTTCTGGCCTGTTCGGGCCTGCAGGACTCTGTTCGGGCCTATGCTTGCCTGCAGGAATCTCTGTTCCGCCCTACTCTGGCCTGCGGGACTCTCCGTTCAGGCCTATTCTGGCCTGCGGGACTCTGTTCGGGCCTATTCTTGCTCCGGGAATCGCCGGTCGGGCGTACCCTGGCTTGCGGGACTCTGTTCGGGCCTATGCTTGCCTGCAGGAATCTCTGTTCTGGCCTATTCTGGCCTGCAGGACTCTCCGTTCGGGCCTATTCTGGCCTGCAGGACTCTGTTTGGGCCTATGCTTGCCTACGGGAATCTCCGTTCAGGCGTATGCTGGCCTGCGGGTCTCTCCGTTCGGGCCTATTCTTGCCTGCGGGACTCTCCGTTTGGCCGTATCCTTGCCTGCGGGACTCTGTTCGGGCCTCTTCTTGCCCGCACGGCTCCTCTACTCGGGCCTATTTTTGCCTGTGGGACTCTATTGGGGCCTATTCTTGCCTCCGACAATCTCCGTTCGGGCCTATTCTGGCCTGCGGGACTCTTCGTTCGGGCCTAGGCTTCCCTTTGGCAATCTCCGTTCAGGCGTATGCTGGCCTGCAGGACTCTGTTCGGGCCTTTGGTTGCTTTCGGAAATCCCCGTTCTGGCCTATTCTGGCCTGCGGAATTCTGTTGGGGGCTATTCTTGCTCCGGGAATCTCTGTTCGGGACTATTCTGGCCTGTGGGACTCTGTTCGGGCCCATGCCTGCCTGCGGGGCTCTCTGTTCAGGCCTTTTTCGCCTACGGGACTCTCCGTTCGGGCCTATTCTCTGGAGCGGGACTTTAGTCGGGCCTACTCTTGCCTACGGGGCTCCTCTATTCTTGCCTCTGGGATTCTGTTCGGGCCTATTCTTGTCTGCGGGACTCTCCGTTTGAGCCTATTCTTGCCTGTGGGTTCTCCGTTCAGGGCTACTCTTGCCAGCGGGACTCTGTTCGTGCCTCATCTTGCCTGCATGGCTGCTCTACTCGGGCCTACTCTTGCCTGTGGGACTCTGTTCGGGCCTATCCTTGCTCTGGGAATCTCCGTTCGGGCATACCCTGGCCTGCGGGACTCCGTTCGGGCCTATTCTGGCCTGCGGGACTCTGTTTGGGCCTATGCTTGCCTGCAGGAATCTCTGTTCCGGCCTATTGTGGCCTGCAGGACTCTCCGTTCGGGCCTATTCTGGCCTACGGGACTCTGTTTGGGCCTATGCTTGCCTACGGGAATCTCCGTTCAGGCGTATGCTGGCCTGCGGTATTCTCAATTTGGGCATATTCTCTCGCCTCCGGGACTTTCCTTTGGGCCTATTCTCGCCTGCGCATCTCTCCGTTCGGGCCTATTCTTGCCTGCGGGACTCTCCGTTCCGGCCTATTCTTGCCTGCGGGTCTCTCCGTTCGGGACAATTCTGACCTGCAAAACTCTCCGTTCGGACCTAATCTAGCCTCTGGGAGTCTCCTTTGGGGTCTCCTGTTGCGTGCGGGGCTGCTCCATTCCAGCCTTTTGTGCTTACGGAGCTCCGATATTCGGTCCTGTTCTAGCATGCGGAGCTCCGCTACTCAGGCCTGATTGTGCGTGCGGGGCTCCGCTACTCGGGCCTGTTGGTGCATGCGGGGCTCCACTACTTGGGCCTGTTCTTGCATGCGGGGCTCCGCTACTCGGGTCTGTTCGTGCTTGCAGGGCTCTGCTACTCAGGCGTGTTCGTGCGTGCGGGGATCCGCTATTCAGGCCTGATAGTGTGTGCGGGGCTCCTCTATTCAGGCCTGTCCTTCCCTGCGGGACTCTATTCGGGCCTATACTTCCCTGCGGGACTCTGTTCGGGCCTATTCTGGCCTGCGAGACCCTCCGTTCGCCCCTATCGTGGTCTGCGGGACCCTCGTTCGGGCCCATTCTCGCCTTCGAGACCCTCTGTTCGGGCTTTTCTGGCCTGCGGGACTCTCCGTTCGGGCCTATTCTTGTGAGCGGGTCTCTATTCGGGCCTATTTTTGCCTAAGGGCTCCTCTATTCGGGCCTATTCTGGCCTGCGGGACTCTCCGTTCGGGCCTATTCTCACCTGGGGAACTCTCCGTTCGGGCCTTTCTGGCCTTCGGGACTCTGTTCGGGTCTCTTCTTGCCAGCGGGGCTCTTCGTTTGGGCCTATTCTTGCCTGCAGAACTCTGTTCGGGCCTCTTCTTGCCTGCACAGCCCCTCTACTCGGGCCTATTTTTGCCTGCGGGACTCTGTCCAGGCCTATTGTTGCCCCCGGAAAACTCCGTTCAGTCCTATTCTGGCTTGTGGGACTCTGTTCGGGCCTATGCTTGCCTGCGGGAATGACCGTTCGGGCCTATGTTGGCCTGCGGGACTCTCCGTTCGGGCCTATTCTCTGGAGCGGGACTTTACTCGGGCCTATTCTTGCCTCCGGGCCTCCTCTATTCTTGCCTATTCTTGCCTCCGGGAATCTCCGTTCTGGCCTGTTCGGGCCTGCGGGACTCTGTTCGGGCCTATGCTTGCCTGCAGGAATCTCTGTTCCGCCCTACTCTGGCCTGCGGGACTCTCCGTTCAGGCCTATTCTGGCCTGCGGGACTCTGTTCGGGCCTATTCTTGCTCCGGGAATCGCCGGTCGGGCGTACCCTGGCTTGCGGGACTCTGTTCGGGCCTATGCTTGCCTGCAGGAATCTCTGTTCTGGCCTATTCTGGCCTGCAGGACTCTCCGTTCGGGCCTATTCTGGCCTGCAGGACTCTGTTTGGGCCTATGCTTGCCTACGGGAATCTCCGTTCAGGCGTATGCTGGCCTGCGGGTCTCTCCGTTCGGGCCTATTCTTGCCTGCGGGACTCTCCGTTTGGGCGTATCCTTGCCTGCGGGACTCTGTTCGGGCCTCTTCTTGCCCGCACGGCTCCTCTACTCGGGCCTATTTTTGCCTGTGGGACTCTATTGGGGCCTATTCTTGCCTCCGACAATCTCCGTTCGGGCCTATTCTGGCCTGCGGGACTCTTCGTTCGGGCCTAGGCTTCCCTTTGGCAATCTCCGTTCAGGCGTATGCTGGCCTGCGGGACTCTGTTCGGGCCTTTGGTTGCTTTCGGAAATCCCCGTTCTGGCCTATTCTGGCCTGCGGAATTCTGTTGGGGGCTATTCTTGCTCCGGGAATCTCTGTTCGGGACTATTCTGGCCTGTGGGACTCTGTTCGGGCCCATGCCTGCCTGCGGGGCTCTCTGTTCAGGCCTTTTTCGCCTACGGGACTCTCCGTTCGGGCCTATTCTCTGGAGTGGGACTTTAGTCGGGCCTACTCTTGCCTACGGGGCTCCTCTATTCCTGCCTCTGGGATTCTGTTCGGGCCTATTCTTGTCTGCGGGACTCTCCGTTTGAGCCTATTCTTGCCTGTGGGTTCTCCGTTCAGGGCTACTCTTGCCAGCGGGACTCTGTTCGTGCCTCATCTTGCCTGCATGGCTGCTCTACTCGGGCCTACTCTTGCCTGCGGGACTCTGTTCGGGCCTATCCTTGCTCTGGGAAACTCCGTTCGGGCATACCCTGGCCTGCGGGACTCCGTTCGGGCCTATTCTGGCCTGCGGGACTCTGTTTGGGCCTATGCTTGCCTGCAGGAATCTCTGTTCCGGCCTATTGTGGCCTGCAGGACTCCCCGTTCGGGCCTATTGTGGCCTGCAGGACTCTGTTTGGGCCTATGCTTGCCTACGGGAATCTCCGTTCAGGCATATGCTGGCCTGCGGTATTCTCAATTTGGGCATATTCTCTCGCCTCCGGGACTTTCCTTTGGGCCTATTCTCGGCTGTGCAACTCTCCGTTCGGGCCTATTCTTGCCTGCGGGACTCTCCGTTCCGGCCTATTCTTGCCTGCGGGTCTCTCCGTTCGGGACAATTCTGACCTGCAAAACTCTCCGTTCGGACCTAATCTAGCCTCTGGGAGTCTCCTTTGGGGTCTCCTGTTGCGTGCGGGGCTGCTCCATTCCAGCCTTTTGTGCTTACGGAGCTCCGATATTCGGTCCTGTTCTAGCATGCGGAGCTCCGCTACTCAGGCCTGATTGTGCGTGCGGGGCTCTGCTACTCGGGCCTGTTGGTGCATGCGGGGCTCCACTACTTGGGCCTGTTCTTGCATGCGGGGCTCCGCTACTCGGGTCTGTTCGTGCTTGCAGGGCTCTGCTACTCGGGCCTGTTCGTGCGTGCGGGGATCCGCTATTCAGGCCTGATAGTGTGTGCGGGGCTCCTCTATTCAGGCCTGTCCTTCCCTGCGGGACTCTATTCGGGCCTATACTTCCCTGCGGGACTCTGTTCGGGCCTATTCTGGCCTGCGAGACCCTCCGTTCGCCCCTATCGTGGTCTGCGGGACCCTCGTTCGGGCCCATTCTCGCCTTCGAGACCCTCTGTTCGGGCTTTTCTGGCCTGCGGGACTCTCCGTTCGGGCCTATTCTTGTGAGCGGGTCTCTATTCGGGCCTATTTTTGCCTAAGGGCTCCTCTATTCGGGCCTATTCTGGCCTGCGGGACTCTCCGTTCGGGCCTATTCTCACCTGGGGAACTCTCCGTTCGGGCCTTTCTGGCCTTCGGGACTCTGTTCGGGTCTCTTCTTGCCAGCGGGGCTCTTCTTTTGGGCCTATTCTTGCCTGCAGAACTCTGTTCGGGCCTCTTCTTGCCTGCACAGCCCCTCTACTCGGGCCTATTTTTGCCTGCGGGACTCTGTCCAGGCCTATTGTTGCCCCCGGAAAACTCCGTTCAGTCCTATTCTGGCTTGTGGGACTCTGTTCGGGCCTATGCTTGCCTGCG
The DNA here is from genome assembly GCF_030014295.1 of Loxodonta africana. Classification (NCBI taxonomy): domain Eukaryota; kingdom Metazoa; phylum Chordata; class Mammalia; order Proboscidea; family Elephantidae; genus Loxodonta; species Loxodonta africana. Next base: position 1,294,446 of record NW_026974836.1, on the reverse strand, counting down.
GGAATCTCCTTTCAGGGTTATGCTGACCTGTGGGATTCTCAGTTTGGGCGTATTCTCGCCTGCAGGACATCTCTTCGGGCCTATTCTCGCCCGCGGGACCCTCCGTTCGGTCGTTTCTGGCCTGCGGGACTCTCCATTCGGGCCTAATCTTGGGAGCGGGAGCGGGACTCTACTCGGGCCTATTCTTGCCTAGGGGCCTCTTCTATTCGTGCTTCTTCTTGCCAGTGGGACTCTGTTCAGGCCCGTTCTTGCCTGCAGGATTCTGCGTTCGGGCTTATTCTTGCTTGCCGGACAGTGTTCGGGCGTCTTCTTGCCTGCACGGCTCCTCTACTCGGGCCTCATTTTGCCTTCGGGACACCGTTCGGGTCTATTCTTGGTCCGGGAATCTCCGTTCGGGCCTATGCTCGCCTGCTGGACTCTGTTCGGGCCTATGCTTGCCTGCGGGAATGACCGTTCGGGCCTATGTTTCCCTGCGGGACTGACCGTTCGGGCCTTTCTGACCTTCGGGACTCTGTTCGTGTCTCTTCTTGCCAGCGGGGCTCTTCGTTTGGGCCTATTCTTGCCTGCAGAACTCTGTTCGGGCCTCTTCTTGCCTGCACAGCCCCTCTACTCGGGCCTATTTTTGCCTGCGGGTCTCTGTCCAGGCCTATTGTTGCCCCCGGAAAACTCCGTTCGGTCCTATTCTGGCTTGTGGGACTCTGTTCGGGCCTATGCTTGCCTGCGGGAATCTCCTTTCAGGGTTATGCTGACCTGTGGGATTCTCAGTTTGGGCGTATTCTCGCCTGCAGGACATCTCTTCGGGCCTATTCTCGCCCGCGGGACCCTCCGTTCGGTCGTTTCTGGCCTGCGGGACTCTCCGTTCGGGCCTAATCTTGCCTGCAGGAATCTGCGTTCGGGCTTACTCTTGCTTGCCGGACAGGGTTCGGGCGTCTTGTTGCCTGCACGGCTCCTCTACTCGGGCCTCATTTTGCCTTCGGGACACCGTTCGGGTCTATTCTTGGTCCGGGAATCTCCGTTCGGGCCTATGCTGGCCTGCTGGACTCTGTTCGGGCCTATGCTTGCCTGCGGGAATGACCGTTCGGGCCTATGTTGGCCTGCGGGACTCTCCGTTCGGGCCATTCTGGCCTGCGGGACTCTCCGTTCGGGCCTATTCTCTGGAGCGGGACTTTACTTGGGCCTATTCTTGCCTCCGGGCCTCCTCTATTCTTGCCTATTCTTGCCTCCGGGAATCTCCGTTCTGGCCTGTTCGGGCCTGCAGGACTCTGTTCGGGCCTATGCTTGCCTGCAGGAATCTCTGTTCCGCCCTACTCTGGCCTGCGGGACTCTCCGTTCAGGCCTATTCTGGCCTGCGGGACTCTGTTCGGGCCTATTCTTGCTCCGGGAATCGCCGGTCGGGCGTACCCTGGCTTGCGGGACTCTGTTCGGGCCTATGCTTGCCTGCAGGAATCTCTGTTCTGGCCTATTCTGGCCTGCAGGACTCTCCGTTCGGGCCTATTCTGGCCTGCAGGACTCTGTTTGGGCCTATGCTTGCCTACGGGAATCTCCGTTCAGGCGTATGCTGGCCTGCGGGTCTCTCCGTTCGGGCCTATTCTTGCCTGCGGGACTCTCCGTTTGGCCGTATCCTTGCCTGCGGGACTCTGTTCGGGCCTCTTCTTGCCCGCACGGCTCCTCTACTCGGGCCTATTTTTGCCTGTGGGACTCTATTGGGGCCTATTCTTGCCTCCGACAATCTCCGTTCGGGCCTATTCTGGCCTGCGGGACTCTTCGTTCGGGCCTAGGCTTCCCTTTGGCAATCTCCGTTCAGGCGTATGCTGGCCTGCAGGACTCTGTTCGGGCCTTTGGTTGCTTTCGGAAATCCCCGTTCTGGCCTATTCTGGCCTGCGGAATTCTGTTGGGGGCTATTCTTGCTCCGGGAATCTCTGTTCGGGACTATTCTGGCCTGTGGGACTCTGTTCGGGCCCATGCCTGCCTGCGGGGCTCTCTGTTCAGGCCTTTTTCGCCTACGGGACTCTCCGTTCGGGCCTATTCTCTGGAGCGGGACTTTAGTCGGGCCTACTCTTGCCTACGGGGCTCCTCTATTCTTGCCTCTGGGATTCTGTTCGGGCCTATTCTTGTCTGCGGGACTCTCCGTTTGAGCCTATTCTTGCCTGTGGGTTCTCCGTTCAGGGCTACTCTTGCCAGCGGGACTCTGTTCGTGCCTCATCTTGCCTGCATGGCTGCTCTACTCGGGCCTACTCTTGCCTGTGGGACTCTGTTCGGGCCTATCCTTGCTCTGGGAATCTCCGTTCGGGCATACCCTGGCCTGCGGGACTCCGTTCGGGCCTATTCTGGCCTGCGGGACTCTGTTTGGGCCTATGCTTGCCTGCAGGAATCTCTGTTCCGGCCTATTGTGGCCTGCAGGACTCTCCGTTCGGGCCTATTCTGGCCTACGGGACTCTGTTTGGGCCTATGCTTGCCTACGGGAATCTCCGTTCAGGCGTATGCTGGCCTGCGGTATTCTCAATTTGGGCATATTCTCTCGCCTCCGGGACTTTCCTTTGGGCCTATTCTCGCCTGCGCATCTCTCCGTTCGGGCCTATTCTTGCCTGCGGGACTCTCCGTTCCGGCCTATTCTTGCCTGCGGGTCTCTCCGTTCGGGACAATTCTGACCTGCAAAACTCTCCGTTCGGACCTAATCTAGCCTCTGGGAGTCTCCTTTGGGGTCTCCTGTTGCGTGCGGGGCTGCTCCATTCCAGCCTTTTGTGCTTACGGAGCTCCGATATTCGGTCCTGTTCTAGCATGCGGAGCTCCGCTACTCAGGCCTGATTGTGCGTGCGGGGCTCCGCTACTCGGGCCTGTTGGTGCATGCGGGGCTCCACTACTTGGGCCTGTTCTTGCATGCGGGGCTCCGCTACTCGGGTCTGTTCGTGCTTGCAGGGCTCTGCTACTCAGGCGTGTTCGTGCGTGCGGGGATCCGCTATTCAGGCCTGATAGTGTGTGCGGGGCTCCTCTATTCAGGCCTGTCCTTCCCTGCGGGACTCTATTCGGGCCTATACTTCCCTGCGGGACTCTGTTCGGGCCTATTCTGGCCTGCGAGACCCTCCGTTCGCCCCTATCGTGGTCTGCGGGACCCTCGTTCGGGCCCATTCTCGCCTTCGAGACCCTCTGTTCGGGCTTTTCTGGCCTGCGGGACTCTCCGTTCGGGCCTATTCTTGTGAGCGGGTCTCTATTCGGGCCTATTTTTGCCTAAGGGCTCCTCTATTCGGGCCTATTCTGGCCTGCGGGACTCTCCGTTCGGGCCTATTCTCACCTGGGGAACTCTCCGTTCGGGCCTTTCTGGCCTTCGGGACTCTGTTCGGGTCTCTTCTTGCCAGCGGGGCTCTTCGTTTGGGCCTATTCTTGCCTGCAGAACTCTGTTCGGGCCTCTTCTTGCCTGCACAGCCCCTCTACTCGGGCCTATTTTTGCCTGCGGGACTCTGTCCAGGCCTATTGTTGCCCCCGGAAAACTCCGTTCAGTCCTATTCTGGCTTGTGGGACTCTGTTCGGGCCTATGCTTGCCTGCGGGAATGACCGTTCGGGCCTATGTTGGCCTGCGGGACTCTCCGTTCGGGCCTATTCTCTGGAGCGGGACTTTACTCGGGCCTATTCTTGCCTCCGGGCCTCCTCTATTCTTGCCTATTCTTGCCTCCGGGAATCTCCGTTCTGGCCTGTTCGGGCCTGCGGGACTCTGTTCGGGCCTATGCTTGCCTGCAGGAATCTCTGTTCCGCCCTACTCTGGCCTGCGGGACTCTCCGTTCAGGCCTATTCTGGCCTGCGGGACTCTGTTCGGGCCTATTCTTGCTCCGGGAATCGCCGGTCGGGCGTACCCTGGCTTGCGGGACTCTGTTCGGGCCTATGCTTGCCTGCAGGAATCTCTGTTCTGGCCTATTCTGGCCTGCAGGACTCTCCGTTCGGGCCTATTCTGGCCTGCAGGACTCTGTTTGGGCCTATGCTTGCCTACGGGAATCTCCGTTCAGGCGTATGCTGGCCTGCGGGTCTCTCCGTTCGGGCCTATTCTTGCCTGCGGGACTCTCCGTTTGGGCGTATCCTTGCCTGCGGGACTCTGTTCGGGCCTCTTCTTGCCCGCACGGCTCCTCTACTCGGGCCTATTTTTGCCTGTGGGACTCTATTGGGGCCTATTCTTGCCTCCGACAATCTCCGTTCGGGCCTATTCTGGCCTGCGGGACTCTTCGTTCGGGCCTAGGCTTCCCTTTGGCAATCTCCGTTCAGGCGTATGCTGGCCTGCGGGACTCTGTTCGGGCCTTTGGTTGCTTTCGGAAATCCCCGTTCTGGCCTATTCTGGCCTGCGGAATTCTGTTGGGGGCTATTCTTGCTCCGGGAATCTCTGTTCGGGACTATTCTGGCCTGTGGGACTCTGTTCGGGCCCATGCCTGCCTGCGGGGCTCTCTGTTCAGGCCTTTTTCGCCTACGGGACTCTCCGTTCGGGCCTATTCTCTGGAGTGGGACTTTAGTCGGGCCTACTCTTGCCTACGGGGCTCCTCTATTCCTGCCTCTGGGATTCTGTTCGGGCCTATTCTTGTCTGCGGGACTCTCCGTTTGAGCCTATTCTTGCCTGTGGGTTCTCCGTTCAGGGCTACTCTTGCCAGCGGGACTCTGTTCGTGCCTCATCTTGCCTGCATGGCTGCTCTACTCGGGCCTACTCTTGCCTGCGGGACTCTGTTCGGGCCTATCCTTGCTCTGGGAAACTCCGTTCGGGCATACCCTGGCCTGCGGGACTCCGTTCGGGCCTATTCTGGCCTGCGGGACTCTGTTTGGGCCTATGCTTGCCTGCAGGAATCTCTGTTCCGGCCTATTGTGGCCTGCAGGACTCCCCGTTCGGGCCTATTGTGGCCTGCAGGACTCTGTTTGGGCCTATGCTTGCCTACGGGAATCTCCGTTCAGGCATATGCTGGCCTGCGGTATTCTCAATTTGGGCATATTCTCTCGCCTCCGGGACTTTCCTTTGGGCCTATTCTCGGCTGTGCAACTCTCCGTTCGGGCCTATTCTTGCCTGCGGGACTCTCCGTTCCGGCCTATTCTTGCCTGCGGGTCTCTCCGTTCGGGACAATTCTGACCTGCAAAACTCTCCGTTCGGACCTAATCTAGCCTCTGGGAGTCTCCTTTGGGGTCTCCTGTTGCGTGCGGGGCTGCTCCATTCCAGCCTTTTGTGCTTACGGAGCTCCGATATTCGGTCCTGTTCTAGCATGCGGAGCTCCACTACTCAGGCCTGATTGTGCGTGCGGGGCTCTGCTACTCGGGCCTGTTGGTGCATGCGGGGCTCCACTACTTGGGCCTGTTCTTGCATGCGGGGCTCCGCTACTCGGGTCTGTTCGTGCTTGCAGGGCTCTGCTACTCGGGCCTTTTCGTGCGTGCGGGGCTCCGCTATTCAGGCCTGATAGTGTGTGCGGGGCTCCTCTATTCAGGCCTGTCCTTCCCTGCGGGACTCTATTCGGGCCTATACTTCCCTGCGGGACTCTGTTCGGGCCTATTCTGGCCTGCGAGACCCTCCGTTCGCCCCTATCGTGGTCTGCGGGACCCTCGTTCGGGCCCATTCTCGCCTTCGAGACCCTCTGTTCGGGCTTTTCTGGCCTGCGGGACTCTCCGTTCGGGCCTATTCTTGTGAGCGGGTCTCTATTCCGGCCTATTTTTGCCTAAGGGCTCCTCTATTCGGGCCTATTCTGGCCTGCGGGACTCTCCGTTCGGGCCTATTCTCACCTGGGGAACTCTCCGTTCGGGCCTTTCTGGCCTTCGGGACTCTGTTCGGGTCTCTTCTTGCCAGCGGGGCTCTTCGTTTGGGCCTATTCTTGCCTGCAGAACTCTGTTCGGGCCTCTTCTTGCCTGCACAGCCCCTCTACTCGGGCCTCTTTTTGCCTGCGGGTCTCTGTCCAGGCCTATTGTTGCCCCCGGAAAACTCCGTTCAGTCCTATTCTGGCTTGTGGGACTCTGTTCGGGCCTATGCTTGCCTGCGGGAATCTCCTTTCAGGGTTATGCTGACCTGTGGGATTCTCAGTTTGGGCGTATTCTCGCCTGCAGGACATCTCTTCGGGCCTATTCTCGCCCGCGGGACCCTCCGTTCGGTCGTTTCTGGCCTGCGGGACTCTCCATTCGGGCCTAATCTTGGGAGCGGGAGCGGGACTCTACTCGGGCCTATTCTTGCCTAGGGGCCTCTTCTATTCGTGCTTCTTCTTGCCAGTGGGACTCTGTTCAGGCCCGTTCTTGCCTGCAGGATTCTGCGTTCGGGCTTATTCTTGCTTGCCGGACAGTGTTCGGGCGTCTTGTTGCCTGCACGGCTCCTCTACTCGGGCCTCATTTTGCCTTCGGGACACCGTTCGGGTCTATTCTTGGTCCGGGAATCTCCGTTCGGGCCTATGCTCGCCTGCTGGACTCTGTTCGGGCCTATGCTTGCCTGCGGGAATGACCGTTCGGGCCTATGTTTCCCTGCGGGACTGACCGTTCGGGCCTTTCTGACCTTCGGGACTCTGTTCGTGTCTCTTCTTGCCAGCGGGGCTCTTCGTTTGGGCCTATTCTTGCCTGCAGAACTCTGTTCGGGCCTCTTCTTGCCTGCACAGCCCCTCTACTCGGGCCTATTTTTGCCTGCGGGACTCTGTCCAGGCCTATTGTTGCCCCCGGAAAACTCCGTTCGGTCCTATTCTGGCTTGTGGGACTCTGTTCGGGCCTATGCTTGCCTGCGGGAATCTCCTTTCAGGGTTTTGCTGACCTGTGGGATTCTCAGTTTGGGCGTATTCTCGCCTGCAGGACATCTCTTCGGGCCTATTCTCGCCCGCGGGACCCTCCGTTCGGTCGTTTCTGGCCTGCGGGACTCTCCGTTCGGGCCTAATCTTGCCTGCAGGAATCTGCGTTCGGGCTTACTCTTGCTTGCCGGACAGGGTTCGGGCGTCTTGTTGCCTGCACGGCTCCTCTACTCGGGCCTCATTTTGCCTTCGGGACACCGTTCGGGTCTATTCTTGGTCCGGGAATCTCCGTTCGGGCCTATGCTGGCCTGCTGGACTCTGTTCGGGCCTATGCTTGCCTGCGGGAATGACCGTTCAGGCCTATGTTGGCCTGCGGGACTCTCCGTTCGGGCCATTCTGGCCTGCGGGACTCTCCGTTCGGGCCTATTCTCTGGAGCGGGACTTTACTTGGGCCTATTCTTGCCTCCGGGCCTCCTCTATTCTTGCCTATTCTTGCCTCCGGGAATCTCCGTTCTGGCCTGTTCGGGCCTGCAGGACTCTGTTCGGGCCTATGCTTGCCTGCAGGAATCTCTGTTCCGCCCTACTCTGGCCTGCGGGACTCTCCGTTCAGGCCTATTCTGGCCTGCGGGACTCTGTTCGGGCCTATTCTTGCTCCGGGAATCGCCGGTCGGGCGTACCCTGGCTTGCGGGACTCTGTTAGGGCCTATGCTTGCCTGCAGGAATCTCTGTTCTGGCCTATTCTGGCCTGCAGGACTCTCCGTTCGGGCCTATTCTGGCCTGCAGGACTCTGTTTGGGCCTATGCTTGCCTACGGGAATCTCCGTTCAGGCGTATGCTGGCCTGCGGGTCTCTCCGTTCGGGCCTATTCTTGCCTGCGGGACTCTCCGTTTGGGCGTATCCTTGCCTGCGGGACTCTGTTCGGGCCTCTTCTTGCCCGCACGGCTCCTCTACTCGGGCCTATTTTTGCCTGTGGGACTCTATTGGGGCCTATTCTTGCCTCCGACAATCTCCGTTCGGGCCTATTCTGGCCTGCGGGACTCTTCGTTCGGGCCTAGGCTTCCCTTTGGCAATCTCCGTTCAGGCGTATGCTGGCCTGCAGGACTCTGTTCGGGCCTTTGGTTGCTTTCGGAAATCCCCGTTCTGGCCTATTCTGGCCTGCGGAATTCTGTTGGGGGCTATTCTTGCTCCGGGAATCTCTGTTCGGGACTATTCTGGCCTGTGGGACTCTGTTCGGGCCCATGCCTGCCTGCGGGGCTCTCTGTTCAGGCCTTTTTCGCCTACGGGACTCTCCGTTCGGGCCTATTCTCTGGAGCGGGACTTTAGTCGGGCCTACTCTTGCCTACGGGGCTCCTCTATTCTTGCCTCTGGGATTCTGTTCGGGCCTATTCTTGTCTGCGGGACTCTCCGTTTGAGCCTATTCTTGCCTGTGGGTTCTCCGTTCAGGGCTACTCTTGCCAGCGGGACTCTGTTCGTGCCTCATCTTGCCTGCATGGCTGCTCTACTCGGGCCTACTCTTGCCTGTGGGACTCTGTTCGGGCCTATCCTTGCTCTGGGAATCTCCGTTCGGGCATACCCTGGCCTGCGGGACTCCGTTCGGGCCTATTCTGGCCTGCGGGACTCTGTTTGGGCCTATGCTTGCCTGCAGGAATCTCTGTTCCGGCCTATTGTGGCCTGCAGGACTCTCCGTTTGGGCCTATTCTGGCCTACGGGACTCTGTTTGGGCCTATGCTTGCCTACGGGAATCTCCGTTCAGGCGTATGCTGGCCTGCGGTATTCTCAATTTGGGCATATTCTCTCGCCTCCGGGACTTTCCTTTGGGCCTATTCTCGCCTGCGCATCTCTCCGTTCGGGCCTATTCTTGCCTGCGGGACTCTCCGTTCCGGCCTATTCTTGCCTGCGGGTCTCTCCGTTCGGGACAATTCTGACCTGCAAAACTCTCCGTTCGGACCTAATCTAGCCTCTGGGAGTCTCCTTTGGGGTCTCCTGTTGCGTGCGGGGCTGCTCCATTCCAGCCTTTTGTGCTTACGGAGCTCCGATATTCGGTCCTGTTCTAGCATGCGGAGCTCCGCTACTCAGGCCTGATTGTGCGTGCGGGGCTCCGCTACTCGGGCCTGTTGGTGCATGCGGGGCTCCACTACTTGGGCCTGTTCTTGCATGCGGGGCTCCGCTACTCGGGTCTGTTCGTGCTTGCAGGGCTCTGCTACTCGGGCCTGTTCGTGCGTGCGGGGCTCCGCTATTCAGGCCTGATAGTGTGTGCGGGGCTCCTCTATTCAGGCCTGTCCTTCCCTGCGGGACTCTATTCGGGCCTATACTTCCCTGCGGGACTCTGTTCGGGCCTATTCTGGCCTGCGAGACCCTCCGTTCGCCCCTATCGTGGTCTGCGGGACCCTCGTTCGGGCCCATTCTCGCCTTCGAGACCCTCTGTTCGGGCTTTTCTGGCCTGCGGGACTCTCCGTTCGGGCCTATTCTTGTGAGCGGGTCTCTATTCGGGCCTATTTTTGCCTAAGGGCTCCTCTATTCGGGCCTATTCTGGCCTGCGGGACTCTCCGTTCGGGCCTATTCTCACCTGGGGAACTCTCCGTTCGGGCCTTTCTGGCCTTCGGGACTCTGTTCGGGTCTCTTCTTGCCAGCGGGGCTCTTCGTTTGGGCCTATTCTTGCCTGCAGAACTCTGTTCGGGCCTCTTCTTGCCTGCACAGCCCCTCTACTCGGGCCTATTTTTGCCTGCGGGACTCTGTCCAGGCCTATTGTTGCCCCCGGAAAACTCCGTTCAGTCCTATTCTGGCTTGTGGGACTCTGTTCGGGCCTATGCTTGCCTGCGGGAATGACCGTTCGGGCCTATGTTGGCCTGCGGGACTCTCCGTTCGGGCCTATTCTCTGGAGCGGGACTTTACTCGGGCCTATTCTTGCCTCCGGGCCTCCTCTATTCTTGCCTATTCTTGCCTCCGGGAATCTCCGTTCTGGCCTGTTCGGGCCTGCGGGACTCTGTTCGGGCCTATGCTTGCCTGCAGGAATCTCTGTTCCGCCCTACTCTGGCCTGCGGGACTCTCCGTTCAGGCCTATTCTGGCCTGCGGGACTCTGTTCGGGCCTATTCTTGCTCCGGGAATCGCCGGTCGGGCGTACCCTGGCTTGCGGGACTCTGTTCGGGCCTATGCTTGCCTGCAGGAATCTCTGTTCTGGCCTATTCTGGCCTGCAGGACTCTCCGTTCGGGCCTATTCTGGCCTGCAGGACTCTGTTTGGGCCTATGCTTGCCTACGGGAATCTCCGTTCAGGCGTATGCTGGCCTGCGGGTCTCTCCGTTCGGGCCTATTCTTGCCTGCGGGACTCTCCGTTTGGGCGTATCCTTGCCTGCGGGACTCTGTTCGGGCGTCTTCTTGCCCGCACGGCTCCTCTACTCGGGCCTATTTTTGCCTGTGGGACTCTATTGGGGCCTATTCTTGCCTCCGACAATCTCCGTTCGGGCCTATTCTGGCCTGCGGGACTCTTCGTTCGGGCCTAGGCTTCCCTTTGGCAATCTCCGTTCAGGCGTATGCTGGCCTGCGGGACTCTGTTCGGGCCTTTGGTTGCTTTCGGAAATCCCCGTTCTGGCCTATTCTGGCCTGCGGAATTCTGTTGGGGGCTATTCTTGCTCCGGGAATCTCTGTTCGGGACTATTCTGGCCTGTGGGACTCTGTTTGGGCCCATGCCTGCCTGCGGGGCTCTCTGTTCAGGCCTTTTTCGCCTACGGGACTCTCCGTTCGGGCCTATTCTCTGGAGTGGGACTTTAGTCGGGCCTACTCTTGCCTACGGGGCTCCTCTATTCCTGCCTCTGGGATTCTGTTCGGGCCTATTCTTGTCTGCGGGACTCTCCGTTTGAGCCTATTCTTGCCTGTGGGTTCTCCGTTCAGGGCTACTCTTGCCAGCGGGACTCTGTTCGTGCCTCATCTTGCCTGCATGGCTGCTCTACTCGGGCCTACTCTTGCCTGCGGGACTCTGTTCGGGCCTATCCTTGCTCTGGGAAACTCCGTTCGGGCATACACTGGCCTGCGGGACTCCGTTCGGGCCTATTCTGGCCTGCGGGACTCTGTTTGGGCCTATGCTTGCCTGCAGGAATCTCTGTTCCGGCCTATTGTGGCCTGCAGGACTCCCCGTTCGGGCCTATTGTGGCCTGCGGGACTCTGTTTGGGCCTATGCTTGCCTACGGGAATCTCCGTTCAGGCATATGCTGGCCTGCGGTATTCTCAATTTGGGCATATTCTCTCGCCTCCGGGACTTTCCTTTGGGCCTATTCTCGGCTGTTCAACTCTCCGTTCGGGCCTATTCTTGCCTGCGGGACTCTCCGTTCCGGCCTATTCTTGCCTGCGGGTCTCTCCGTTCGGGACAATTCTGACCTGCAAAACTCTCCGTTCGGACCTAATCTAGCCTCTGGGAGTCTCCTTTGGGGTCTCCTGTTGCGTGCGGGGCTGCTCCATTCCAGCCTTTTGTGCCTACGGAGCTCCGATATTCGGTCCTGTTCTAGCATGCGGAGCTCCACTACTCAGGCCTGATTGTGCGTGCGGGGCTCTGCTACTCGGGCCTGTTGGTGCATGCGGGGCTCCACTACTTGGGCCTGTTCTTGCATGCGGGGCTCCGCTACTCGGGTCTGTTCGTGCTTGCAGGGCTCTGCTACTCGGGCCTGTTCGTGCGTGCGGGGCTCCGCTATTCAGGCCTGATAGTGTGTGCGGGGCTCCTCTATTCAGGCCTGTCCTTCCCTGCGGGACTCTATTCGGGCCTATACTTCCCTGCGGGACTCTGTTCGGGCCTATTCTGGCCTGCGAGACCCTCCGTTCGCCCCCATTGTGGTCTGCGGGACCCTCGTTCGGGCCCATTCTCGCCTTCGAGACCCTCTGTTCGGGCTTTTCTGGCCTGCGGGACTCTCCGTTCGGGCCTATTCTTGTGAGCGGGTCTCTATTCGGGCCTATTTTTGCCTAAGGGCTCCTCTATTCGGGCCTATTCTGGCCTGCGGGACTCTCCGTTCGGGCCTATTCTCACCTGGGGAACTCTCCGTTCGGGCCTTTCTGGCCTTCGGGACTCTGTTCGGGTCTCTTCTTGCCAGCGGGGCTCTTCGTTTGGGCCTATTCTTGCCTGCAGAACTCTGTTCGGGCCTCTTCTTGCCTGCACAGCCCCTCTACTCGGGCCTATTTTTGCCTGCGGGACTCTGTCCAGGCCTATTGTTGCCCCCGGAAAACTCCGTTCAGTCCTATTCTGGCTTGTGGGACTCTGTTCGGGCCTATGCTTGCCTGCGGGAATCTCCTTTCAGGGTTATGCTGACCTGTGGGATTCTCAGTTTGGGCGTATTCTCGCCTGCAGGACATCTCTTCGGGCCTATTCTCGCCCGCGGGACCCTCCGTTCGGTCGTTTCTGGCCTGCGGGACTCTCCATTCGGGCCTAATCTTGGGAGCGGGAGCGGGACTCTACTCGGGCCTATTCTTGCCTAGGGGCCTCTTCTATTCGTGCTTCTTCTTGCCAGTGGGACTCTGTTCAGGCCCGTTCTTGCCTGCAGGATTCTGCGTTCGGGCTTATTCTTGCTTGCCGGACAGTGTTCGGGCGTCTTCTTGCCTGCACGGCTCCTCTACTCGGGCCTCATTTTGCCTTCGGGACACCGTTCGGGTCTATTCTTGGTCCGGGAATCTCCGTTTGGGCCTATGCTCGCCTGCTGGACTCTGTTCGGGCCTATGCTTGCCTGCGGGAATGACCGTTCGGGCCTATGTTTCCCTGCGGGACTGACCGTTCGGGCCTTTCTGACCTTCGGGACTCTGTTCGTGTCTCTTCTTGCCAGCGGGGCTCTTCGTTTGGGCCTATTCTTGCCTGCAGAACTCTGTTCGGGCCTCTTCTTGCCTGCACAGCCCCTCTACTCGGGCCTATTTTTGCCTGCGGGTCTCTGTCCAGGCCTATTGTTGCCCCCGGAAAACTCCGTTCGGTCCTATTCTGGCTTGTGGGACTCTGTTCGGGCCTATGCTTGCCTGCGGGAATCTCCTTTCAGGGTTATGCTGACCTGTGGGATTCTCAGTTTGGGCGTATTCTCGCCTGCAGGACATCTCTTCGGGCCTATTCTCGCCCGCGGGACCCTCCGTTCGGTCGTTTCTGGCCTGCGGGACTCTCCGTTCGGGCCTAATCTTGCCTGCAGGAATCTGCGTTCGGGCTTACTCTTGCTTGCCGGACAGGGTTCGGGCGTCTTGTTGCCTGCACGGCTCCTCTACTCGGGCCTCATTTTGCCTTCGGGACACCGTTCGGGTCTATTCTTGGTCCGGGAATCTCCGTTCGGGCCTATGCTGGCCTGCTGGACTCTGTTCGGGCCTATGCTTGCCTGCGGGAATGACCGTTCAGGCCTATGTTGGCCTGCGGGACTCTCCGTTCGGGCCATTCTGGCCTGCGGGACTCTCCGTTCGGGCCTATTCTCTGGAGCGGGACTTTACTTGGGCCTATTCTTGCCTCCGGGCCTCCTCTATTCTTGCCTATTCTTGCCTCCGGGAATCTCCGTTCTGGCCTGTTCGGGCCTGCAGGACTCTGTTCGGGCCTATGCTTGCCTGCAGGAATCTCTGTTCCGCCCTACTCTGGCCTGCGGGACTCTCCGTTCAGGCCTATTCTGGCCTGCGGGACTCTGCTCGGGCCTATTCTTGCTCCGGGAATCGCCGGTCGGGCGTACCCTGGCTTGCGGGACTCTGTTCGGGCCTATGCTTGCCTGCAGGAATCTCTGTTCTGGCCTATTCTGGCCTGCAGGACTCTCCGTTCGGGCCTATTCTGGCCTGCAGGACTCTGTTTGGGCCTATGCTTGCCTACGGGAATCTCCGTTCAGGCGTATGCTGGCCTGCGGGTCTCTCCGTTCGGGCCTATTCTTGCCTGCGGGACTCTCCGTTTGGGCGTATCCTTGCCTGCGGGACTCTGTTCGGGCCTCTTCTTGCCCGCACGGCTCCTCTACTCGGGCCTATTTTTGCCTGTGGGACTCTATTGGGGCCTATTCTTGCCTCCGACAATCTCCGTTCGGGCCTATTCTGGCCTGCGGGACTCTTCGTTCGGGCCTAGGCTTCCCTTTGGCAATCTCCGTTCAGGCGTATGCTGGCCTGCAGGACTCTGTTCGGGCCTTTGGTTGCTTTCGGAAATCCCCGTTCTGGCCTATTCTGGCCTGCGGAATTCTGTTGGGGGCTATTCTTGCTCCGGGAATCTCTGTTCGGGACTATTCTGGCCTGTGGGACTCTGTTCGGGCCCATGCCTGCCTGCGGGGCTCTCTGTTCAGGTCTTTTTCGCCTACAGGCCTCTCCGTTCGGGCCTATTCTCTGGAGTGGGACTTTAGTCGGGCCTACTCTTGCCTACGGTGCTCCTCTATTCTTGCCTCTGGGATTCTGTTCGGGCCTATTCTTGTCTGCGGGACTCTCCGTTTGAGCCTATTCTTGCCTGTGGGTTCTCCGTTCAGGGCTACTCTTGCCAGCGAGACTCTGTTCGTGCCTCATCTTGCCTGCATGGCTGCTCTACTCGGGCCTACTCTTGCCTGCGGGACTCTGTTCGGGCCTATCCTTGCTCTGGGAAACTCCGTTCGGGCATACCCTGGCCTGCGGGACTCCGTTCGGGCCTATTCTGGCCTGCGGGACTCTGTTTGGGCCTATGCTTGCCTACGGGAATCTCCGTTCAGGCGTATGCTGGCCTGCGGTATTCTCAATTTGGGCATATTCTCTCGCCTCCGGGACTTTCCTTTGGGCCTATTCTCGCCTGTGCAACTCTCCGTTCGGGCCTATTCTTGCCTGCGGTACTCTCCGTTCCGGCCTATTCTTGCCTGCGGGTCTCTCCGTTCGGGACAATTCTGACCTGCAAAACTCTCCGTTCGGACCTAATCTAGCCTCTGGGAGTCTCCTTTGGGGTCTCCTGTTGCGTGCGGGGCTGCTCCATTCCAGCCTTTTGTGCTTACGGAGCTCCGATATTCGGTCCTGTTCTAGCATGCGGAGCTCCGCTACTCAGGCCTGATTGTGCGTGCGGGGCTCTGCTACTCGGGCCTGTTGGTGCATGCGGGGCTCCACTACTTGGGCCTGTTCTTGCATGCGGGGCTCCGCTACTCGGGTCTGTTTGTGCTTGCAGGGTTCTGCTACTCGGGCCTGTTCGTGCGTGTGGGGATCCGCTATTCAGGCCTGATAGTGTGTGCAGGGCTCCTCTATTCAGGCCTGTCCTTCCCTGCGGGACTCTATTCGGGCCTATACTTCCCTGCGGGACTCTGTTCGGGCCTATTCTGGCCTGCGAGACCCTCCGTTCGCCCCTATCGTGGTCTGCGGGACCCTCGTTCGGGCCCATTCTCGCCTTCGAGACCCTCTGTTCGGGCTTTTCTGGCCTGCGGGACTCTCCGTTCGGGCCTATTCTTGGGAGCGGGTCTCTATTCGGGCCTATTTTTGCCTAAGGGCTCCTCTATTCGGGCCTATTCTGGCCTGCGGGACTCTCCGTTCGGGCCTATTCTCACCTGGGGAACTCTCCGTTCGGGCCTTTCTGGCCTTCGGGACTCTGTTCGGGTCTCTTCTTGCCAGCGGGGCTCTTCGTTTGGGCCTATTCTTGCCTGCAGAACTCTGTTCGGGCCTCTTCTTGCCTGCACAGCCCCTCTACTCGGGCCTATTTTTGCCTGCGGGACTCTGTCCAGGCCTATTGTTGCCCCCGGAAAACTCCGTTCAGTCCTATTCTGGCTTGTGGGACTCTGTTCGGGCCTATGCTTGCCTGCGGGAATCTCCTTTCAGGGTTATGCTGACCTGTGGGATTCTCAGTTTGGGCGTATTCTCGCCTGCAGGACATCTCTTCGGGCCTATTCTCGCCCGCGGGACCCTCCGTTCGGTCGTTTCTGGCCTGCGGGACTCTCCATTCGGGCCTAATCTTGGGAGCGGGAGCGGGACTCTACTCGGGCCTATTCTTGCCTAGGGGCCTCTTCTATTCGTGCTTCTTCTTGCCAGTGGGACTCTGTTCAGGCCCGTTCTTGCCTGCAGGATTCTGCGTTCGGGCTTATTCTTGCTTGCCGGACAGTGTTCGGGCGTCTTCTTGCCTGCACGGCTCCTCTACTCGGGCCTCATTTTGCCTTCGGGACACCGTTCGGGTCTATTCTTGGTCCGGGAATCTCCGTTCGGGCCTATGCTCGCCTGCTGGACTCTGTTCGGGCCTATGCTTGCCTGCGGGAATGACCGTTCGGGCCTATGTTTCCCTGCGGGACTGACCGTTCGGGCCTTTCTGACCTTCGGGACTCTGTTCGTGTCTCTTCTTGCCAGCGGGGCTCTTCGTTTGGGCCTATTCTTGCCTGCAGAACTCTGTTCGGGCCTCTTCTTGCCTGCACAGCCCCTCTACTCGGGCCTATTTTTGCCTGCGGGTCTCTGTCCAGGCCTATTGTTGCCCCCGGAAAACTCCGTTCGGTCCTATTCTGGCTTGTGGGACTCTGTTCGGGCCTATGCTTGCCTGCGGGAATCTCCTTTCAGGGTTATGCTGACCTGTGGGATTCTCAGTTTGGGCGTATTCTCGCCTGCAGGACATCTCTTCGGGCCTATTCTCGCCCGCGGGACCCTCCGTTCGGTCGTTTCTGGCCTGCGGGACTCTCCGTTCGGGCCTAATATTGCCTGCAGGAATCTGCGTTCGGGCTTACTCTTGCTTGCCGGACAGGGTTCGGGCGTCTTGTTGCCTGCACGGCTCCTCTACTCGGGCCTCATTTTGCCTTCGGGACACCGTTCGGGTCTATTCTTGGTCCGGGAATCTCCGTTCGGGCCTATGCTGGCCTGCTGGACTCTGTTCGGGCCTATGCTTGCCTGCGGGAATGACCGTTCAGGCCTATGTTGGCCTGCGGGACTCTCCGTTCGGGCCATTCTGGCCTGCGGGACTCTCCGTTCGGGCCTATTCTCTGGAGCGGGACTTTACTTGGGCCTATTCTTGCCTCCGGGCCTCCTCTATTCTTGCCTATTCTTGCCTCCGGGAATCTCCGTTCTGGCCTGTTCGGGCCTGCAGGACTCTGTTCGGGCCTATGCTTGCCTGCAGGAATCTCTGTTCCGCCCTACTCTGGCCTGCGGGACTCTCCGTTCAGGCCTATTCTGGCCTGCGGGACTCTGTTCGGGCCTATTCTTGCTCCGGGAATCGCCGGTCGGGCGTACCCTGGCTTGCGGGACTCTGTTAGGGCCTATGCTTGCCTGCAGGAATCTCTGTTCTGGCCTATTCTGGCCTGCAGGACTCTCCGTTCGGGCCTATTCTGGCCTGCAGGACTCTGTTTGGGCCTATGCTTGCCTACGGGAATCTCCGTTCAGGCGTATGCTGGCCTGCGGGTCTCTCCGTTCGGGCCTATTCTTGCCTGCGGGACTCTCCGTTTGGCCGTATCCTTGCCTGCGGGACTCTGTTCGGGCCTCTTCTTGCCCGCACGGCTCCTCTACTCGGGCCTATTTTTGCCTGTGGGACTCTATTGGGGCCTATTCTTGCCTCCGACAATCTCCGTTCGGGCCTATTCTGGCCTGCGGGACTCTTCGTTCGGGCCTAGGCTTCCCTTTGGCAATCTCCGTTCAGGCGTATGCTGGCCTGCAGGACTCTGTTCGGGCCTTTGGTTGCTTTGGGAAATCCCCGTTCTGGCCTATTCTGGCCTGCGGAATTCTGTTGGGGGCTATTCTTGCTCCGGGAATCTCTGTTCGGGACTATTCTGGCCTGTGGGACTCTGTTCGGGCCCATGCCTGCCTGCGGGGCTCTCTGTTCAGGCCTTTTTCGCCTACGGGACTCTCCGTTCGGGCCTATTCTCTGGAGCGGGACTTTAGTCGGGCCTACTCTTGCCTACGGGGCTCCTCTATTCTTGCCTCTGGGATTCTGTTCGGGCCTATTCTTGTCTGCGGGACTCTCCGTTTGAGCCTATTCTTGCCTGTGGGTTCTCCGTTCAGGGCTACTCTTGCCAGCGGGACTCTGTTCGTGCCTCATCTTGCCTGCATGGCTGCTCTACTCGGGCCTACTCTTGCCTGTGGGACTCTGTTCGGGCCTATCCTTGCTCTGGGAAACTCCGTTCGGGCATACCCTGGCCTGCGGGACTCCGTTCGGGCCTATTCTGGCCTGCGGGACTCTGTTTGGGCCTATGCTTGCCTGCAGGAATCTCTGTTCCGGCCTATTGTGGCCTGCAGGACTCTCCGTTTGGGCCTATTCTGGCCTACGGGACTCTGTTTGGGCCTATGCTTGCCTACGGGAATCTCCGTTCAGGCGTATGCTGGCCTGCGGTATTCTCAATTTGGGCATATTCTCTCGCCTCCGGGACTTTCCTTTGGGCCTATTCTCGCCTGCGCATCTCTCCGTTCGGGCCTATTCTTGCCTGCGGGACTCTCCGTTCCGGCCTATTCTTGCCTGCGGGTCTCTCCGTTCGGGACAATTCTGACCTGCAAAACTCTCCGTTCGGACCTAATCTAGCCTCTGGGAGTCTCCTTTGGGGTCTCCTGTTGCGTGCGGGGCTGCTCCATTCCAGCCTTTTGTGCTTACGGAGCTCCGATATTCGGTCCTGTTCTAGCATGCGGAGCTCCGCTACTCAGGCCTGATTGTGCGTGCGGGGCTCCGCTACTCGGGCCTGTTGGTGCATGCGGGGCTCCACTACTTGGGCCTGTTCTTGCATGCGGGGCTCCGCTACTCGGGTCTGTTCGTGCTTGCAGGGCTCTGCTACTCAGGCCTGTTCGTGCGTGCGGGGATCCGCTATTCAGGCCTGATAGTGTGTGCGGGGCTCCTCTATTCAGGCCTGTCCTTCCCTGCGGGACTCTATTCGGGCCTATACTTCCCTGCGGGACTCTGTTCGGGCCTATTCTGGCCTGCGAGACCCTCCGTTCGCCCCTATCGTGGTCTGCGGGACCCTCGTTCGGGCCCATTCTCGCCTTCGAGACCCTCTGTTCGGGCTTTTCTGGCCTGCGGGACTCTCCGTTCGGGCCTATTCTTGTGAGCGGGTCTCTATTCGGGCCTATTTTTGCCTAAGGGCTCCTCTATTCGGGCCTATTCTGGCCTGCGGGACTCTCCGTTCGGGCCTATTCTCACCTGGGGAACTCTCCGTTCGGGCCTTTCTGGCCTTCGGGACTCTGTTCGGGTCTCTTCTTGCCAGCGGGGCTCTTCGTTTGGGCCTATTCTTGCCTGCAGAACTCTGTTCGGGCCTCTTCTTGCCTGCACAGCCCCTCTACTCGGGCCTATTTTTGCCTGCGGGACTCTGTCCAGGCCTATTGTTGCCCCCGGAAAACTCCGTTCAGTCCTATTCTGGCTTGTGGGACTCTGTTCGGGCCTATGCTTGCCTGCGGGAATGACCGTTCGGGCCTATGTTGGCCTGCGGGACTCTCCGTTCGGGCCTATTCTCTGGAGCGGGACTTTACTTGGGCCTATTCTTGCCTCCGGGCCTCCTCTATTCTTGCCTATTCTTGCCTCCGGGAATCTCCGTTCTGGCCTGTTCGGGCCTGCGGGACTCTGTTCGGGCCTATGCTTGCCTGCAGGAATCTCTGTTCCGCCCTACTCTGGCCTGCGGGACTCTCCGTTCAGGCCTATTCTGGCCTGCGGGACTCTGTTCGGGCCTATTCTTGCTCCGGGAATCGCCGGTCGGGCGTACCCTGGCTTGCGGGACTCTGTTCGGGCCTATGCTTGCCTGCAGGAATCTCTGTTCTGGCCTATTCTGGCCTGCAGGACTCTCCGTTCGGGCCTATTCTGGCCTGCAGGACTCTGTTTGGGCCTATGCTTGCCTACGGGAATCTCCGTTCAGGCGTATGCTGGCCTGCGGGTCTCTCCGTTCGGGCCTATTCTTGCCTGCGGGACTCTCCGTTTGGGCGTATCCTTGCCTGCGGGACTCTGTTCGGGCCTCTTCTTGCCCGCACGGCTCCTCTACTCGGGCCTATTTTTGCCTGTGGGACTCTATTGGGGCCTATTCTTGCCTCCGACAATCTCCGTTCGGGCCTATTCTGGCCTGCGGGACTCTTCGTTCGGGCCTAGGCTTCCCTTTGGCAATCTCCGTTCAGGCGTATGCTGGCCTGCGGGACTCTGTTCGGGCCTTTGGTTGCTTTCGGAAATCCCCGTTCTGGCCTATTCTGGCCTGCGGAATTCTGTTGGGGGCTATTCTTGCTCCGGGAATCTCTGTTCGGGACTATTCTGGCCTGTGGGACTCTGTTCGGGCCCATGCCTGCCTGCGGGGCTCTCTGTTCAGGCCTTTTTCGCCTACGGGACTCTCCGTTCGGGCCTATTCTCTGGAGTGGGACTTTAGTCGGGCCTACTCTTGCCTACGGGGCTCCTCTATTCCTGCCTCTGGGATTCTGTTCGGGCCTATTCTTGTCTGCGGGACTCTCCGTTTGAGCCTATTCTTGCCTGTGGGTTCTCCGTTCAGGGCTACTCTTGCCAGCGGGACTCTGTTCGTGCCTCATCTTGCCTGCATGGCTGCTCTACTCGGGCCTACTCTTGCCTGCGGGACTCTGTTCGGGCCTATCCTTGCTCTGGGAAACTCCGTTCGGGCATACCCTGGCCTGCGGGACTCCGTTCGGGCCTATTCTGGCCTGCGGGACTCTGTTTGGGCCTATGCTTGCCTGCAGGAATCTCTGTTCCGGCCTATTGTGGCCTGCAGGACTCCCCGTTCGGGCCTATTGTGGCCTGCGGGACTCTGTTTGGGCCTATGCTTGCCTACGGGAATCTCCGTTCAGGCATATGCTGGCCTGCGGTATTCTCAATTTGGGCATATTCTCTCGCCTCCGGGACTTTCCTTTGGGCCTATTCTCGGCTGTTCAACTCTCCGTTCGGGCCTATTCTTGCCTGCGGGACTCTCCGTTCCGGCCTATTCTTGCCTGCTGGTCTCTCCGTTCGGGACAATTCTGACCTGCAAAACTCTCCGTTCGGACCTAATCTAGCCTCTGGGAGTCTCCTTTGGGGTCTCCTGTTGCGTGCGGGGCTGCTCCATTCCAGCCTTTTGTGCCTACGGAGCTCCGATATTCGGTCCTGTTCTAGCATGCGGAGCTCCACTACTCAGGCCTGATTGTGCGTGCGGGGCTCTGCTACTCGGGCCTGTTGGTGCATGCGGGGCTCCACTACTTGGGCCTGTTCTTGCATGCGGGGCTCCGCTACTCGGGTCTGTTCGTGCTTGCAGGGCTCTGCTACTCGGGCCTGTTCGTGCGTGCGGGGCTCCGCTATTCAGGCCTGATAGTGTGTGCGGGGCTCCTCTATTCAGGCCTGTCCTTCCCTGCGGGACTCTATTCGGGCCTATACTTCCCTGCGGGACTCTGTTCGGGCCTATTCTGGCCTGCGAGACCCTCCGTTCGCCCCCATTGTGGTCTGCGGGACCCTCGTTCGGGCCCATTCTCGCCTTCGAGACCCTCTGTTCGGGCTTTTCTGGCCTGCGGGACTCTCCGTTCGGGCCTATTCTTGTGAGCGGGTCTCTATTCGGGCCTATTTTTGCCTAAGGGCTCCTCTATTCGGGCCTATTCTGGCCTGCGGGACTCTCCGTTCGGGCCTATTCTCACCTGGGGAACTCTCCGTTCGGGCCTTTCTGGCCTTCGGGACTCTGTTCGGGTCTCTTCTTGCCAGCGGGGCTCTTCGTTTGGGCCTATTCTTGCCTGCAGAACTCTGTTCGGGCCTCTTCTTGCCTGCACAGCCCCTCTACTCGGGCCTATTTTTGCCTGCGGGACTCTGTCCAGGCCTATTGTTGCCCCCGGAAAACTCCGTTCAGTCCTATTCTGGCTTGTGGGACTCTGTTCGGGCCTATGCTTGCCTGCGGGAATCTCCTTTCAGGGTTATGCTGACCTGTGGGATTCTCAGTTTGGGCGTATTCTCGCCTGCAGGACATCTCTTCGGGCCTATTCTCGCCCGCGGGACCCTCCGTTCGGTCGTTTCTGGCCTGCGGGACTCTCCATTCGGGCCTAATCTTGGGAGCGGGAGCGGGACTCTACTCGGGCCTATTCTTGCCTAGGGGCCTCTTCTATTCGTGCTTCTTCTTGCCAGTGGGACTCTGTTCAGGCCCGTTCTTGCCTGCAGGATTCTGCGTTCGGGCTTATTCTTGCTTGCCGGACAGTGTTCGGGCGTCTTCTTGCCTGCACGGCTCCTCTACTCGGGCCTCATTTTGCCTTCGGGACACCGTTCGGGTCTATTCTTGGTCCGGGAATCTCCGTTCGGGCCTATGCTCGCCTGCTGGACTCTGTTCGGGCCTATGCTTGCCTGCGGGAATGACCGTTCGGGCCTATGTTTCCCTGCGGGACTGACCGTTCGGGCCTTTCTGACCTTCGGGACTCTGTTCGTGTCTCTTCTTGCCAGCGGGGCTCTTCGTTTGGGCCTATTCTTGCCTGCAGAACTCTGTTCGGGCCTCTTCTTGCCTGCACAGCCCCTCTACTCGGGCCTATTTTTGCCTGCGGGTCTCTGTCCAGGCCTATTGTTGCCCCCGGAAAACTCCGTTCGGTCCTATTCTGGTTTGTGGGACTCTGTTCGGGCCTATGCTTGCCTGCGGGAATCTCCTTTCAGGGTTATGCTGACCTGTGGGATTCTCAGTTTGGGCGTATTCTCGCCTGCAGGACATCTCTTCGGGCCTATTCTCGCCCGCGGGACCCTCCGTTCGGTCGTTTCTGGCCTGCGGGACTCTCCGTTCGGGCCTAATCTTGCCTGCAGGAATCTGCGTTCGGGCTTACTCTTGCTTGCCGGACAGGGTTCGGGCGTCTTGTTGCCTGCACGGCTCCTCTACTCGGGCCTCATTTTGCCTTCGGGACACCGTTCGGGTCTATTCTTGGTCCGGGAATCTCCGTTCGGGCCTATGCTGGCCTGCTGGACTCTGTTCGGGCCTATGCTTGCCTGCGGGAATGACCGTTCAGGCCTATGTTGGCCTGCGGGACTCTCCGTTCGGGCCATTCTGGCCTGCGGGACTCTCCGTTCGGGCCTATTCTCTGGAGCGGGACTTTACTTGGGCCTATTCTTGCCTCCGGGCCTCCTCTATTCTTGCCTATTCTTGCCTCCGGGAATCTCCGTTCTGGCCTGTTCGGGCCTGCAGGACTCTGTTCGGGCCTATGCTTGCCTGCAGGAATCTCTGTTCCGCCCTACTCTGGCCTGCGGGACTCTCCGTTCAGGCCTATTCTGGCCTGCGGGACTCTGTTCGGGCCTATTCTTGCTCCGGGAATCGCCGGTCGGGCGTACCCTGGCTTGCGGGACTCTGTTCGGGCCTATGCTTGCCTGCAGGAATCTCTGTTCTGGCCTATTCTGGCCTGCAGGACTCTCCGTTCGGGCCTAATCTGGCCTGCAGGACTCTCCGTTCGGGCCTATTCTGGCCTGCAGGACTCTGTTTGGGCCTATGCTTGCCTACGGGAATCTCCGTTCAGGCGTATGCTGGCCTGCGGGTCTCTCCGTTCGGGCCTATTCTTGCCTGCGGGACTCTCCGTTTGGGCGTATCCTTGCCTGCGGGACTCTGTTCGGGCCTCTTCTTGCCCGCACGGCTCCTCTACTCGGGCCTATTTTTGCCTGTGGGACTCTATTGGGGCCTATTCTTGCGTCCGACAATCTCCGTTCGGGCCTATTCTGGCCTGCGGGACTCTTCGTTCGGGCCTAGGCTTCCCTTTGGCAATCTCCGTTCAGGCGTATGCTGGCCTGCAGGACTCTGTTCGGGCCTTTGGTTGCTTTCGGAAATCCCCGTTCTGGCCTATTCTGGCCTGCGGAATTCTGTTGGGGGCTATTCTTGCTCCGGGAATCTCTGTTCGGGACTATTCTGGCCTGTGGGACTCTGTTCGGGCCCATGCCTGCCTGCGGGGCTCTCTGTTCAGGTCTTTTTCGCCTACAGGACTCTCCGTTCGGGCCTATTCTCTGGAGTGGGACTTTAGTCGGGCCTACTCTTGTCTACGGTGCTCCTCTATTCTTGCCTCTGGGATTCTGTTCGGGCCTATTCTTGTCTGCGGGACTCTCCGTTTGAGCCTATTCTTGCCTGTGGGTTCTCCGTTCAGGGCTACTCTTGCCAGCGAGACTCTGTTCGTGCCTCATCTTGCCTGCATGGCTGCTCTACTCGGGCCTACTCTTGCCTGTGGGACTCTGTTCGGGCCTATCCTTGCTCTGGGAATCTCCGTTCGGGCATACCCTGGCCTGCGGGACTCCGTTCGGGCCTATTCTGGCCTGCGGGACTCTGTTTGGGCCTATGCTTGCCTGCAGGAATCTCTGTTCCGGCCTATTGTGGCCTGCAGGACTCTCCGTTTGGGCCTATTCTGGCCTACGGGACTCTGTTTGGGCCTATGCTTGCCTACGGGAATCTCCGTTCAGGCGTATGCTGGCCTGCGGTATTCTCAATTTGGGCATATTCTCTCGCCTCCGGGACTTTCCTTTGGGCCTATTCTCGCCTGCGCATCTCTCCGTTCGGGCCTATTCTTGCCTGCGGGACTCTCCGTTCCGGCCTATTCTTGCCTGCGGGTCTCTCCGTTCGGGACAGTTCTGACCTGCAAAACTCTCCGTTCGGACCTAATCTAGCCTCTGGGAGTCTCCTTTGGGGTCTCCTGTTGCGTGCGGGGCTGCTCCATTCCAGCCTTTTGTGCTTACGGAGCTCCGATATTCGGTCCTGTTCTAGCATGCGGAGCTCCGCTACTCAGGCCTGATTGTGCGTGCGGGGCTCCGCTACTCGGGCCTGTTGGTGCATGCGGGGCTCCACTACTTGGGCCTGTTCTTGCATGCGGGGCTCCGCTACTCGGGTCTGTTCGTGCTTGCAGGGCTCTGCTACTCAGGCCTGTTCGTGCGTGCGGGGATCCGCTATTCAGGCCTGATAGTGTGTGCGGGGCTCCTCTATTCAGGCCTGTCCTTCCCTGCGGGACTCTATTCGGGCCTATACTTCCCTGCGGGACTCTGTTCGGGCCTATTCTGGCCTGCGAGACCCTCCGTTCGCCCCTATCGTGGTCTGCGGGACCCTCGTTCGGGCCCATTCTCGCCTTCGAGACCCTCTGTTCGGGCTTTTCTGGCCTGCGGGACTCTCCGTTCGGGCCTATTCTTGTGAGCGGGTCTCTATTCGGGCCTATTTTTGCCTAAGGGCTCCTCTATTCGGGCCTATTCTGGCCTGCGGGACTCTCCGTTCGGGCCTATTCTCACCTGGGGAACTCTCCGTTCGGGCCTTTCTGGCCTTCGGGACTCTGTTCGGGTCTCTTCTTGCCAGCGGGGCTCTTCGTTTGGGCCTATTCTTGCCTGCAGAACTCTGTTCGGGCCTCTTCTTGCCTGCACAGCCCCTCTACTCGGGCCTATTTTTGCCTGCGGGACTCTGTCCAGGCCTATTGTTGCCCCCGGAAAACTCCGTTCAGTCCTATTCTGGCTTGTGGGACTCTGTTCGGGCCTATGCTTGCCTGCGGGAATGACCGTTCGGGCCTATGTTGGCCTGCGGGACTCTCCGTTCGGGCCTATTCTCTGGAGCGGGACTTTACTCGGGCCTATTCTTGCCTCCGGGCCTCCTCTATTCTTGCCTATTCTTGCCTCCGGGAATCTCCGTTCTGGCCTGTTCGGGCCTGCGGGACTCTGTTCGGGCCTATGCTTGCCTGCAGGAATCTCTGTTCCGCCCTACTCTGGCCTGCGGGACTCTCCGTTCAGGCCTATTCTGGCCTGCGGGACTCTGTTCGGGCCTATTCTTGCTCCGGGAATCGCCGGTCGGGCGTACCCTGGCTTGCGGGACTCTGTTCGGGCCTATGCTTGCCTGCAGGAATCTCTGTTCTGGCCTATTCTGGCCTGCAGGACTCTCCGTTCGGGCCTATTCTGGCCTGCAGGACTCTGTTTGGGCCTATGCTTGCCTACGGGAATCTCCGTTCAGGCGTATGCTGGCCTGCGGGTCTCTCCGTTCGGGCCTATTCTTGCCTGCGGGACTCTCCGTTTGGGCGTATCCTTGCCTGCGGGACTCTGTTCGGGCCTCTTCTTGCCCGCACGGCTCCTCTACTCGGGCCTATTTTTGCCTGTGGGACTCTATTGGGGCCTATTCTTGCCTCCGACAATCTCCGTTCGGGCCTATTCTGGCCTGCGGGACTCTTCGTTCGGGCCTAGGCTTCCCTTTGGCAATCTCCGTTCAGGCGTATGCTGGCCTGCGGGACTCTGTTCGGGCCTTTGGTTGCTTTCGGAAATCCCCGTTCTGGCCTATTCTGGCCTGCGGAATTCTGTTGGGGGCTATTCTTGCTCCGGGAATCTCTGTTCGGGACTATTCTGGCCTGTGGGACTCTGTTCGGGCCCATGCCTGCCTGCGGGGCTCTCTGTTCAGGCCTTTTTCGCCTACGGGACTCTCCGTTCGGGCCTATTCTCTGGAGTGGGACTTTAGTCGGGCCTACTCTTGCCTACGGGGCTCCTCTATTCCTGCCTCTGGGATTCTGTTCGGGCCTATTCTTGTCTGCGGGACTCTCCGTTTGAGCCTATTCTTGCCTGTGGGTTCTCCGTTCAGGGCTACTCTTGCCAGCGGGACTCTGTTCGTGCCTCATCTTGCCTGCATGGCTGCTCTACTCGGGCCTACTCTTGCCTGCGGGACTCTGTTCGGGCCTATCCTTGCTCTGGGAAACTCCGTTCGGGCATACCCTGGCCTGCGGGACTCCGTTCGGGCCTATTCTGGCCTGCGGGACTCTGTTTGGGCCTATGCTTGCCTGCAGGAATCTCTGTTCCGGCCTATTGTGGCCTGCAGGACTCCCCGTTCGGGCCTATTGTGGCCTGCGGGACTCTGTTTGGGCCTATGCTTGCCTACGGGAATCTCCGTTCAGGCATATGCTGGCCTGCGGTATTCTCAATTTGGGCATATTCTCTCGCCTCCGGGACTTTCCTTTGGGCCTATTCTCGGCTGTTCAACTCTCCGTTCGGGCCTATTCTTGCCTGCGGGACTCTCCGTTCCGGCCTATTCTTGCCTGCGGGTCTCTCCGTTCGGGACAATTCTGACCTGCAAAACTCTCCGTTCGGACCTAATCTAGCCTCTGGGAGTCTCCTTTGGGGTCTCCTGTTGCGTGCGGGGCTGCTCCATTCCAGCCTTTTGTGCCTACGGAGCTCCGATATTCGGTCCTGTTCTAGCATGCGGAGCTCCACTACTCAGGCCTGATTGTGCGTGCGGGGCTCTGCTACTCGGGCCTGTTGGTGCATGCGGGGCTCCACTACTTGGGCCTGTTCTTGCATGCGGGGCTCCGCTACTCGGGTCTGTTCGTGCTTGCAGGGCTCTGCTACTCGGGCCTGTTCGTGCGTGCGGGGCTCCGCTATTCAGGCCTGATAGTGTGTGCGGGGCTCCTCTATTCAGGCCTGTCCTTCCCTGCGGGACTCTATTCGGGCCTATACTTCCCTGCGGGACTCTGTTCGGGCCTATTCTGGCCTGCGAGACCCTCCGTTCGCCCCCATTGTGGTCTGCGGGACCCTCGTTCGGGCCCATTCTCGCCTTCGAGACCCTCTGTTCGGGCTTTTCTGGCCTGCGGGACTCTCCGTTCGGGCCTATTCTTGTGAGCGGGTCTCTATTCGGGCCTATTTTTGCCTAAGGGCTCCTCTATTCGGGCCTATTCTGGCCTGCGGGACTCTCCGTTCGGGCCTATTCTCACCTGGGGAACTCTCCGTTCGGGCCTTTCTGGCCTTCGGGACTCTGTTCGGGTCTCTTCTTGCCAGCGGGGCTCTTCGTTTGGGCCTATTCTTGCCTGCAGAACTCTGTTCGGGCCTCTTCTTGCCTGCACAGCCCCTCTACTCGGGCCTATTTTTGCCTGCGGGACTCTGTCCAGGCCTATTGTTGCCCCCGGAAAACTCCGTTCAGTCCTATTCTGGCTTGTGGGACTCTGTTCGGGCCTATGCTTGCCTGCGGGAATCTCCTTTCAGGGTTATGCTGACCTGTGGGATTCTCAGTTTGGGCGTATTCTCGCCTGCAGGACATCTCTTCGGGCCTATTCTCGCCCGCGGGACCCTCCGTTCGGTCGTTTCTGGCCTGCGGGACTCTCCATTCGGGCCTAATCTTGGGAGCGGGAGCGGGACTCTACTCGGGCCTATTCTTGCCTAGGGGCCTCTTCTATTCGTGCTTCTTCTTGCCAGTGGGACTCTGTTCAGGCCCGTTCTTGCCTGCAGGATTCTGCGTTCGGGCTTATTCTTGCTTGCCGGACAGTGTTCGGGCGTCTTCTTGCCTGCACGGCTCCTCTACTCGGGCCTCATTTTGCCTTCGGGACACCGTTCGGGTCTATTCTTGGTCCGGGAATCTCCGTTCGGGCCTATGCTCGCCTGCTGGACTCTGTTCGGGCCTATGCTTGCCTGCGGGAATGACCGTTCGGGCCTATGTTTCCCTGCGGGACTGACCGTTCGGGCCTTTCTGACCTTCGGGACTCTGTTCGTGTCTCTTCTTGCCAGCGGGGCTCTTCGTTTGGGCCTATTCTTGCCTGCAGAACTCTGTTCGGGCCTCTTCTTGCCTGCACAGCCCCTCTACTCGGGCCTATTTTTGCCTGCGGGTCTCTGTCCAGGCCTATTGTTGCCCCCGGAAAACTCCGTTCGGTCCTATTCTGGTTTGTGGGACTCTGTTCGGGCCTATGCTTGCCTGCGGGAATCTCCTTTCAGGGTTATGCTGACCTGTGGGATTCTCAGTTTGGGCGTATTCTCGCCTGCAGGACATCTCTTCGGGCCTATTCTCGCCCGCGGGACCCTCCGTTCGGTCGTTTCTGGCCTGCGGGACTCTCCGTTCGGGCCTAATCTTGCCTGCAGGAATCTGCGTTCGGGCTTACTCTTGCTTGCCGGACAGGGTTCGGGCGTCTTGTTGCCTGCACGGCTCCTCTACTCGGGCCTCATTTTGCCTTCGGGACACCGTTGGGGTCTATTCTTGGTCCGGGAATCTCCGTTCGGGCCTATGCTGGCCTGCTGGACTCTGTTCGGGCCTATGCTTGCCTGCGGGAATGACCGTTCAGGCCTATGTTGGCCTGCGGGACTCTCCGTTCGGGCCATTCTGGCCTGCGGGACTCTCCGTTCGGGCCTATTCTCTGGAGCGGGACTTTACTTGGGCCTATTCTTGCCTCCGGGCCTCCTCTATTCTTGCCTATTCTTGCCTCCGGGAATCTCCGTTCTGGCCTGTTCGGGCCTGCAGGACTCTGTTCGGGCCTATGCTTGCCTGCAGGAATCTCTGTTCCGCCCTACTCTGGCCTGCGGGACTCTCCGTTCAGGCCTATTCTGGCCTGCGGGACTCTGTTCGGGCCTATTCTTGCTCCGGGAATCGCCGGTCGGGCGTACCCTGGCTTGCGGGACTCTGTTCGGGCCTATGCTTGCCTGCAGGAATCTCTGTTCTGGCCTATTCTGGCCTGCAGGACTCTCCGTTCGGGCCTAATCTGGCCTGCAGGACTCTCCGTTCGGGCCTATTCTGGCCTGCAGGACTCTGTTTGGGCCTATGCTTGCCTACGGGAATCTCCGTTCAGGCGTATGCTGGCCTGCGGGTCTCTCCGTTCGGGCCTATTCTTGCCTGCGGGACTCTCCGTTTGGGCGTATCCTTGCCTGCGGGACTCTGTTCGGGCCTCTTCTTGCCCGCACGGCTCCTCTACTCGGGCCTATTTTTGCCTGTGGGACTCTATTGGGGCCTATTCTTGCGTCCGACAATCTCCGTTCGGGCCTATTCTGGCCTGCGGGACTCTTCGTTCGGGCCTAGGCTTCCCTTTGGCAATCTCCGTTCAGGCGTATGCTGGCCTGCAGGACTCTGTTCGGGCCTTTGGTTGCTTTCGGAAATCCCCGTTCTGGCCTATTCTGGCCTGCGGAATTCTGTTGGGGGCTATTCTTGCTCCGGGAATCTCTGTTCGGGACTATTCTGGCCTGTGGGACTCTGTTCGGGCCCATGCCTGCCTGCGGGGCTCTCTGTTCAGGTCTTTTTCGCCTACAGGACTCTCCGTTCGGGCCTATTCTCTGGAGTGGGACTTTAGTCGGGCCTACTCTTGTCTACGGTGCTCCTCTATTCTTGCCTCTGGGATTCTGTTCGGGCCTATTCTTGTCTGCGGGACTCTCCGTTTGAGCCTATTCTTGCCTGTGGGTTCTCCGTTCAGGGCTACTCTTGCCAGCGAGACTCTGTTCGTGCCTCATCTTGCCTGCATGGCTGCTCTACTCGGGCCTACTCTTGCCTGTGGGACTCTGTTCGGGCCTATCCTTGCTCTGGGAATCTCCGTTCGGGCATACCCTGGCCTGCGGGACTCCGTTCGGGCCTATTCTGGCCTGCGGGACTCTGTTTGGGCCTATGCTTGCCTGCAGGAATCTCTGTTCCGGCCTATTGTGGCCTGCAGGACTCTCCGTTTGGGCCTATTCTGGCCTACGGGACTCTGTTTGGGCCTATGCTTGCCTACGGGAATCTCCGTTCAGGCGTATGCTGGCCTGCGGTATTCTCAATTTGGGCATATTCTCTCGCCTCCGGGACTTTCCTTTGGGCCTATTCTCGCCTGCGCATCTCTCCGTTCGGGCCTATTCTTGCCTGCGGGACTCTCCGTTCCGGCCTATTCTTGCCTGCGGGTCTCTCCGTTCGGGACAATTCTGACCTGCAAAACTCTCCGTTCGGACCTAATCTAGCCTCTGGGAGTCTCCTTTGGGGTCTCCTGTTGCGTGCGGGGCTGCTCCATTCCAGCCTTTTGTGCTTACGGAGCTCCGATATTCGGTCCTGTTCTAGCATGCGGAGCTCCGCTACTCAGGCCTGATTGTGCGTGCGGGGCTCCGCTACTCGGGCCTGTTGCTGCATGCGGGGCTCCACTACTTGGGCCTGTTCTTGCATGCGGGGCTCCGCTACTCGGGTCTGTTCGTGCTTGCAGGGCTCTGCTACTCAGGCCTGTTCGTGCGTGCGGGGATCCGCTATTCAGGCCTGATAGTGTGTGCGGGGCTCCTCTATTCAGGCCTGTCCTTCCCTGCGGGACTCTCTTCGGGCCTATACTTCCCTGCGGGACTCTGTTCGGGCCTATTCTGGCCTGCGAGACCCTCCGTTCGCCCCTATCGTGGTCTGCGGGACCCTCGTTCGGGCCCATTCTCGCCTTCGAGACCCTCTGTTCGGGCTTTTCTGGCCTGCGGGACTCTCCGTTCGGGCCTATTCTTGTGAGCGGGTCTCTATTCGGGCCTATTTTTGCCTAAGGGCTCCTCTATTCGGGCCTATTCTGGCCTGCGGGACTCTCCGTTCGGGCCTATTCTCACCTGGGGAACTCTCCGTTCGGGCCTTTCTGGCCTTCGGGACTCTGTTCGGGTCTCTTCTTGCCAGCGGGGCTCTTCGTTTGGGCCTATTCTTGCCTGCAGAACTCTGTTCGGGCCTCTTCTTGCCTGCACAGCCCCTCTACTCGGGCCTATTTTTGCCTGCGGGACTCTGTCCAGGCCTATTGTTGCCCCCGGAAAACTCCGTTCAGTCCTATTCTGGCTTGTGGGACTCTGTTCGGGCCTATGCTTGCCTGCGGGAATGACCGTTCGGGCCTATGTTGGCCTGCGGGACTCTCCGTTCGGGCCTATTCTCTGGAGCGGGACTTTACTCGGGCCTATTCTTGCCTCCGGGCCTCCTCTATTCTTGCCTATTCTTGCCTCCGGGAATCTCCGTTCTGGCCTGTTCGGGCCTGCGGGACTCTGTTCGGGCCTATGCTTGCCTGCAGGAATCTCTGTTCCGCCCTACTCTGGCCTGCGGGACTCTCCGTTCAGGCCTATTCTGGCCTGCGGGACTCTGTTCGGGCCTATTCTTGCTCCGGGAATCGCCGGTCGGGCGTACCCTGGCTTGCGGGACTCTGTTCGGGCCTATGCTTGCCTGCAGGAATCTCTGTTCTGGCCTATTCTGGCCTGCAGGACTCTCCGTTCGGGCCTATTCTGGCCTGCAGGACTCTGTTTGGGCCTATGCTTGCCTACGGGAATCTCCGTTCAGGCGTATGCTGGCCTGCGGGTCTCTCCGTTCGGGCCTATTCTTGCCTGCGGGACTCTCCGTTTGGGCGTATCCTTGCCTGCGGGACTCTGTTCGGGCCTCTTCTTGCCCGCACGGCTCCTCTACTCGGGCCTATTTTTGCCTGTGGGACTCTATTGGGGCCTATTCTTGCCTCCGACAATCTCCGTTCGGGCCTATTCTGGCCTGCGGGACTCTTCGTTCGGGCCTAGGCTTCCCTTTGGCAATCTCCGTTCAGGCGTATGCTGGCCTGCGGGACTCTGTTCGGGCCTTTGGTTGCTTTCGGAAATCCCCGTTCTGGCCTATTCTGGCCTGCGGAATTCTGTTGGGGGCTATTCTTGCTCCGGGAATCTCTGTTCGGGACTATTCTGGCCTGTGGGACTCTGTTCGGGCCCATGCCTGCCTGCGGGGCTCTCTGTTCAGGCCTTTTTCGCCTACGGGACTCTCCGTTCGGGCCTATTCTCTGGAGTGGGACTTTAGTCGGGCCTACTCTTGCCTACGGGGCTCCTCTATTCCTGCCTCTGGGATTCTGTTCGGGCCTATTCTTGTCTGCGGGACTCTCCGTTTGAGCCTATTCTTGCCTGTGGGTTCTCCGTTCAGGGCTACTCTTGCCAGCGGGACTCTGTTCGTGCCTCATCTTGCCTGCATGGCTGCTCTACTCGGGCCTACTCTTGCCTGCGGGACTCTGTTCGGGCCTATCCTTGCTCTGGGAAACTCCGTTCGGGCATACCCTGGCCTGCGGGACTCCGTTCGGGCCTATTCTGGCCTGCGGGACTCTGTTTGGGCCTATGCTTGCCTGCAGGAATCTCTGTTCCGGCCTATTGTGGCCTGCAGGACTCCCCGTTCGGGCCTATTGTGGCCTGCGGGACTCTGTTTGGGCCTATGCTTGCCTACGGGAATCTCCGTTCAGGCATATGCTGGCCTGCGGTATTCTCAATTTGGGCATATTCTCTCGCCTCCGGGACTTTCCTTTGGGCCTATTCTCGGCTGTTCAACTCTCCGTTCGGGCCTATTCTTGCCTGCGGGACTCTCCGTTCCGGCCTATTCTTGCCTGCGGGTCTCTCCGTTCGGGACAATTCTGACCTGCAAAACTCTCCGTTCGGACCTAATCTAGCCTCTGGGAGTCTCCTTTGGGGTCTCCTGTTGCGTGCGGGGCTGCTCCATTCCAGCCTTTTGTGCTTACGGAGCTCCGATATTCGGTCCTGTTCTAGCATGCGGAGCTCCGCTACTCAGGCCTGATTGTGCGTGCGGGGCTCCGCTACTCGGGCCTGTTGGTGCATGCGGGGCTCCACTACTTGGGCCTGTTCTTGCATGCGGGGCTCCGCTACTCGGGTCTGTTCGTGCTTGCAGGGCTCTGCTACTCAGGCCTGTTCGTGCGTGCGGGGATCCGCTATTCAGGCCTGATAGTGTGTGCGGGGCTCCTCTATTCAGGCCTGTCCTTCCCTGCGGGACTCTATTCGGGCCTATACTTCCCTGCGGGACTCTGTTCGGGCCTATTCTGGCCTGCGAGACCCTCCGTTCGCCCCTATCGTGGTCTGCGGGACCCTCGTTCGGGCCCATTCTCGCCTTCGAGACCCTCTGTTCGGGCTTTTCTGGCCTGCGGGACTCTCCGTTCGGGCCTATTCTTGTGAGCGGGTCTCTATTCCGGCCTATTTTTGCCTAAGGGCTCCTCTATTCGGGCCTATTCTGGCCTGCGGGACTCTCCGTTCGGGCCTATTCTCACCTGGGGAACTCTCCGTTCGGGCCTTTCTGGCCTTCGGGACTCTGTTCGGGTCTCTTCTTGCCAGCGGGGCTCTTCGTTTGGGCCTATTCTTGCCTGCAGAACTCTGTTCGGGCCTCTTCTTGCCTGCACAGCCCCTCTACTCGGGCCTATTTTTGCCTGCGGGACTCTGTCCAGGCCTATTGTTGCCCCCGGAAAACTCCGTTCAGTCCTATTCTGGCTTGTGGGACTCTGTTCGGGCCTATGCTTGCCTGCGGGAATCTCCTTTCAGGGTTATGCTGACCTGTGGGATTCTCAGTTTGGGCGTATTCTCGCCTGCAGGACATCTCTTCGGGCCTATTCTCGCCCGCGGGACCCTCCGTTCGGTCGTTTCTGGCCTGCGGGACTCTCCATTCGGGCCTAATCTTGGGAGCGGGAGCGGGACTCTACTCGGGCCTATTCTTGCCTAGGGGCCTCTTCTATTCGTGCTTCTTCTTGCCAGTGGGACTCTGTTCAGGCCCGTTCTTGCCTGCAGGATTCTGCGTTCGGGCTTATTCTTGCTTGCCGGACAGTGTTCGGGCGTCTTCTTGCCTGCACGGCTCCTCTACTCGGGCCTCATTTTGCCTTCGGGACACCGTTCGGGTCTATTCTTGGTCCGGGAATCTCCGTTCGGGCCTATGCTGGCCTGCTGGACTCTGTTCGGGCCTATGCTTGCCTGCGGGAATGACCGTTCGGGCCTATGTTTCCCTGCGGGACTGACCGTTCGGGCCTTTCTGACCTTCGGGACTCTGTTCGTGTCTCTTCTTGCCAGCGGGGCTCTTCGTTTGGGCCTATTCTTGCCTGCAGAACTCTGTTCGGGCCTCTTCTTGCCTGCACAGCCCCTCTACTCGGGCCTATTTTTGCCTGCGGGTCTCTGTCCAGGCCTATTGTTGCCCCCGGAAAACTCCGTTCGGTCCTATTCTGGTTTGTGGGACTCTGTTCGGGCCTATGCTTGCCTGCGGGAATCTCCTTTCAGGGTTATGCTGACCTGTGGGATTCTCAGTTTGGGCGTATTCTCGCCTGCAGGACATCTCTTCGGGCCTATTCTCGCCCGCGGGACCCTCCGTTCGGTCGTTTCTGGCCTGCGGGACTCTCCGTTCGGGCCTAATCTTGCCTGCAGGAATCTGCGTTCGGGCTTACTCTTGCTTGCCGGACAGGGTTCGGGCGTCTTGTTGCCTGCACGGCTCCTCTACTCGGGCCTCATTTTGCCTTCGGGACACCGTTGGGGTCTATTCTTGGTCCGGGAATCTCCGTTCGGGCCTATGCTGGCCTGCTGGACTCTGTTCGGGCCTATGCTTGCCTGCGGGAATGACCGTTCAGGCCTATGTTGGCCTGCGGGACTCTCCGTTCGGGCCATTCTGGCCTGCGGGACTCTCCGTTCGGGCCTATTCTCTGGAGCGGGACTTTACTTGGGCCTATTCTTGCCTCCGGGCCTCCTCTATTCTTGCCTATTCTTGCCTCCGGGAATCTCCGTTCTGGCCTGTTCGGGCCTGCAGGACTCTGTTCGGGCCTATGCTTGCCTGCAGGAATCTCTGTTCCGCCCTACTCTGGCCTGCGGGACTCTCCGTTCAGGCCTATTCTGGCCTGCGGGACTCTGTTCGGGCCTATTCTTGCTCCGGGAATCGCCGGTCGGGCGTACCCTGGCTTGCGGGACTCTGTTCGGGCCTATGCTTGCCTGCAGGAATCTCTGTTCTGGCCTATTCTGGCCTGCAGGACTCTCCGTTCGGGCCTAATCTGGCCTGCAGGACTCTCCGTTCGGGCCTATTCTGGCCTGCAGGACTCTGTTTGGGCCTATGCTTGCCTACGGGAATCTCCGTTCAGGCGTATGCTGGCCTGCGGGTCTCTCCGTTCGGGCCTATTCTTGCCTGCGGGACTCTCCGTTTGGCCGTATCCTTGCCTGCGGGACTCTGTTCGGGCCTCTTCTTGCCCGCACGGCTCCTCTACTCGGGCCTATTTTTGCCTGTGGGACTCTATTGGGGCCTATTCTTGCCTCCGACAATCTCCGTTCGGGCCTATTCTGGCCTGCGGGACTCTTCGTTCGGGCCTAGGCTTCCCTTTGGCAATCTCCGTTCAGGCGTATGCTGGCCTGCAGGACTCTGTTCGGGCCTTTGGTTGCTTTCGGAAATCCCCGTTCTGGCCTATTCTGGCCTGCGGAATTCTGTTGGGGGCTATTCTTGCTCCGGGAATCTCTGTTCGGGACTATTCTGGCCTGTGGGACTCTGTTCGGGCCCATGCCTGCCTGCGGGGCTCTCTGTTCAGGTCTTTTTCGCCTACAGGACTCTCCGTTCGGGCCTATTCTCTGGAGTGGGACTTTAGTCGGGCCTACTCTTGCCTACGGTGCTCCTCTATTCTTGCCTCTGGGATTCTGTTCGGGCCTATTCTTGTCTGCGGGACTCTCCGTTTGAGCCTATTCTTGCCTGTGGGTTCTCCGTTCAGGGCTACTCTTGCCAGCGAGACTCTGTTCGTGCCTCATCTTGCCTGCATGGCTGCTCTACTCGGGCCTACTCTTGCCTGCGGGACTCTGTTCGGGCCTATCCTTGCTCTGGGAAACTCCGTTCGGGCATACCCTGGCCTGCGGGACTCCGTTCGGGCCTATTCTGGCCTGCGGGACTCTGTTTGGGCCTATGCTTGCCTACGGGAATCTCCGTTCAGGCGTATGCTGGCCTGCGGTATTCTCAATTTGGGCATATTCTCTCGCCTCCGGGACTTTCCTTTGGGCCTATTCTCGCCTGTGCAACTCTCCGTTCGGGCCTATTCTTGCCTGCGGGACTCTCCGTTCCGGCCTATTCTTGCCTGCGGGTCTCTCCGTTCGGGACAATTCTGACCTGCAAAACTCTCCGTTCGGACCTAATCTAGCCTCTGGGAGTCTCCTTTGGGGTCTCCTGTTGCGTGCGGGGCTGCTCCATTCCAGCCTTTTGTGCTTACGGAGCTCCGATATTCGGTCCTGTTCTAGCATGCGGAGCTCCGCTACTCAGGCCTGATTGTGCGTGCGGGGCTCTGCTACTCGGGCCTGTTGGTGCATGCGGGGCTCCACTACTTGGGCCTGTTCTTGCATGCGGGGCTCCGCTACTCGGGTCTGTTTGTGCTTGCAGGGTTCTGCTACTCGGGCCTGTTCGTGCGTGTGGGGATCCGCTATTCAGGCCTGATAGTGTGTGCAGGGCTCCTCTATTCAGGCCTGTCCTTCCCTGCGGGACTCTATTCGGGCCTATACTTCCCTGCGGGACTCTGTTCGGGCCTATTCTGGCCTGCGAGACCCTCCGTTCGCCCCTATCGTGGTCTGCGGGACCCTCGTTCGGGCCCATTCTCGCCTTCGAGACCCTCTGTTCGGGCTTTTCTGGCCTGCGGGACTCTCCGTTCGGGCCTATTCTTGTGAGCGGGTCTCTATTCGGGCCTATTTTTGCCTAAGGGCTCCTCTATTCGGGCCTATTCTGGCCTGCGGGACTCTCCGTTCGGGCCTATTCTCACCTGGGGAACTCTCCGTTCGGGCCTTTCTGGCCTTCGGGACTCTGTTCGGGTCTCTTCTTGCCAGCGGGGCTCTTCGTTTGGGCCTATTCTTGCCTGCAGAACTCTGTTCGGGCCTCTTCTTGCCTGCACAGCCCCTCTACTCGGGCCTATTTTTGCCTGCGGGACTCTGTCCAGGCCTATTGTTGCCCCCGGAAAACTCCGTTCAGTCCTATTCTGGCTTGTGGGACTCTGTTCGGGCCTATGCTTGCCTGCGGGAATCTCCTTTCAGGGTTATGCTGACCTGTGGGATTCTCAGTTTGGGCGTATTCTCGCCTGCAGGACATCTCTTCGGGCCTATTCTCGCCCGCGGGACCCTCCGTTCAGTCGTTTCTGGCCTGCGGGACTCTCCATTCGGGCCTAATCTTGGGAGCGGGAGCGGGACTCTACTCGGGCCTATTCTTGCCTAGGGGCCTCTTCTATTCGTGCTTCTTCTTGCCAGTGGGACTCTGTTCAGGCCCGTTCTTGCCTGCAGGATTCTGCGTTCGGGCTTATTCTTGCTTGCCGGACAGTGTTCGGGCGTCTTCTTGCCTGCACGGCTCCTCTACTCGGGCCTCATTTTGCCTTCGGGACACCGTTCGGGTCTATTCTTGGTCCGGGAATCTCCGTTTGGGCCTATGCTCGCCTGCTGGACTCTGTTCGGGCCTATGCTTGCCTGCGGGAATGACCGTTCGGGCCTATGTTTCCCTGCGGGACTGACCGTTCGGGCCTTTCTGACCTTCGGGACTCTGTTCGTGTCTCTTCTTGCCAGCGGGGCTCTTCGTTTGGGCCTATTCTTGCCTGCAGAACTCTGTTCGGGCCTCTTCTTGCCTGCACAGCCCCTCTAATCGGGCCTATTTTTGCCTACGGGTCTCTGTCCAGGCCTATTGTTGCCCCCGGAAAACTCCGTTCGGTCCTATTCTGGTTTGTGGGACTCTGTTCGGGCCTATGCTTGCCTGCGGGAATCTCCTTTCAGGGTTATGCTGACCTGTGGGATTCTCAGTTTGGGCGTATTCTCGCCTGCAGGACATCTCTTCGGGCCTATTCTCGCCCGCGGGACCCTCCGTTCGGTCGTTTCTGGCCTGCGGGACTCTCCGTTCGGGCCTAATCTTGCCTGCAGGAATCTGCGTTCGGGCTTACTCTTGCTTGCCGGACAGGGTTCGGGCGTCTTGTTGCCTGCACGGCTCCTCTACTCGGGCCTCATTTTGCCTTCGGGACACCGTTGGGGTCTATTCTTGGTCCGGGAATCTCCGTTCGGGCCTATGCTGGCCTGCTGGACTCTGTTCGGGCCTATGCTTGCCTGCGGGAATGACCGTTCAGGCCTATGTTGGCCTGCGGGACTCTCCGTTCGGGCCATTCTGGCCTGCGGGACTCTCCGTTCGGGCCTATTCTCTGGAGCGGGACTTTACTTGGGCCTATTCTTGCCTCCGGGCCTCCTCTATTCTTGCCTATTCTTGCCTCCGGGAATCTCCGTTCTGGCCTGTTCGGGCCTGCAGGACTCTGTTCGGGCCTATGCTTGCCTGCAGGAATCTCTGTTCCGCCCTACTCTGGCCTGCGGGACTCTCCGTTCAGGCCTATTCTGGCCTGCGGGACTCTGTTCGGGCCTATTCTTGCTCCGGGAATCGCCGGTCGGGCGTACCCTGGCTTGCGGGACTCTGTTCGGGCCTATGCTTGCCTGCAGGAATCTCTGTTCTGGCCTATTCTGGCCTGCAGGACTCTCCGTTCGGGCCTAATCTGGCCTGCAGGACTCTCCGTTCGGGCCTATTCTGGCCTGCAGGACTCTGTTTGGGCCTATGCTTGCCTACGGGAATCTCCGTTCAGGCGTATGCTGGCCTGCGGGTCTCTCCGTTCGGGCCTATTCTTGCCTGCGGGACTCTCCGTTTGGCCGTATCCTTGCCTGCGGGACTCTGTTCGGGCCTCTTCTTGCCCGCACGGCTCCTCTACTCGGGCCTATTTTTGCCTGTGGGACTCTATTGGGGCCTATTCTTGCCTCCGACAATCTCCGTTCGGGCCTATTCTGGCCTGCGGGACTCTTCGTTCGGGCCTAGGCTTCCCTTTGGCAATCTCCGTTCAGGCGTATGCTGGCCTGCAGGACTCTGTTCGGGCCTTTGGTTGCTTTCGGAAATCCCCGTTCTGGCCTATTCTGGCCTGCGGAATTCTGTTGGGGGCTATTCTTGCTCCGGGAATCTCTGTTCGGGACTATTCTGGCCTGTGGGACTCTGTTCGGGCCCATGCCTGCCTGCGGGGCTCTCTGTTCAGGTCTTTTTCGCCTACAGGACTCTCCGTTCGGGCCTATTCTCTGGAGTGGGACTTTAGTCGGGCCTACTCTTGCCTACGGTGCTCCTCTATTCTTGCCTCTGGGATTCTGTTCGGGCCTATTCTTGTCTGCGGGACTCTCCGTTTGAGCCTATTCTTGCCTGTGGGTTCTCCGTTCAGGGCTACTCTTGCCAGCGAGACTCTGTTCGTGCCTCATCTTGCCTGCATGGCTGCTCTACTCGGGCCTACTCTTGCCTGCGGGACTCTGTTCGGGCCTATCCTTGCTCTGGGAAACTCCGTTCGGGCATACCCTGGCCTGCGGGACTCCGTTCGGGCCTATTCTGGCCTGCGGGACTCTGTTTGGGCCTATGCTTGCCTACGGGAATCTCCGTTCAGGCGTATGCTGGCCTGCGGTATTCTCAATTTGGGCATATTCTCTCGCCTCCGGGACTTTCCTTTGGGCCTATTCTCGCCTGTGCAACTCTCCGTTCGGGCCTATTCTTGCCTGCGGGACTCTCCGTTCCGGCCTATTCTTGCCTGCGGGTCTCTCCGTTCGGGACAATTCTGACCTGCAAAACTCTCCGTTCGGACCTAATCTAGCCTCTGGGAGTCTCCTTTGGGGTCTCCTGTTGCGTGCGGGGCTGCTCCATTCCAGCCTTTTGTGCTTACGGAGCTCCGATATTCGGTCCTGTTCTAGCATGCGGAGCTCCGCTACTCAGGCCTGATTGTGCGTGCGGGGCTCTGCTACTCGGGCCTGTTGGTGCATGCGGGGCTCCACTACTTGGGCCTGTTCTTGCATGCGGGGCTCCGCTACTCGGGTCTGTTTGTGCTTGCAGGGTTCTGCTACTCGGGCCTGTTCGTGCGTGTGGGGATCCGCTATTCAGGCCTGATAGTGTGTGCAGGGCTCCTCTATTCAGGCCTGTCCTTCCCTGCGGGACTCTATTCGGGCCTATACTTCCCTGCGGGACTCTGTTCGGGCCTATTCTGGCCTGCGAGACCCTCCGTTCGCCCCTATCGTGGTCTGCGGGACCCTCGTTCGGGCCCATTCTCGCCTTCGAGACCCTCTGTTCGGGCTTTTCTGGCCTGCGGGACTCTCCGTTCGGGCCTATTCTTGTGAGCGGGTCTCTATTCGGGCCTATTTTTGCCTAAGGGCTCCTCTATTCGGGCCTATTCTGGCCTGCGGGACTCTCCGTTCGGGCCTATTCTCACCTGGGGAACTCTCCGTTCGGGCCTTTCTGGCCTTCGGGACTCTGTTCGGGTCTCTTCTTGCCAGCGGGGCTCTTCGTTTGGGCCTATTCTTGCCTGCAGAACTCTGTTCGGGCCTCTTCTTGCCTGCACAGCCCCTCTACTCGGGCCTATTTTTGCCTGCGGGACTCTGTCCAGGCCTATTGTTGCCCCCGGAAAACTCCGTTCAGTCCTATTCTGGCTTGTGGGACTCTGTTCGGGCCTATGCTTGCCTGCGGGAATCTCCTTTCAGGGTTATGCTGACCTGTGGGATTCTCAGTTTGGGCGTATTCTCGCCTGCAGGACATCTCTTCGGGCCTATTCTCGCCCGCGGGACCCTCCGTTCGGTCGTTTCTGGCCTGCGGGACTCTCCATTCGGGCCTAATCTTGGGAGCGGGAGCGGGACTCTACTCGGGCCTATTCTTGCCTAGGGGCCTCTTCTATTCGTGCTTCTTCTTGCCAGTGGGACTCTGTTCAGGCCCGTTCTTGCCTGCAGGATTCTGCGTTCGGGCTTATTCTTGCTTGCCGGACAGTGTTCGGGCGTCTTCTTGCCTGCACGGCTCCTCTACTCGGGCCTCATTTTGCCTTCGGGACACCGTTCGGGTCTATTCTTGGTCCGGGAATCTCCGTTCGGGCCTATGCTCGCCTGCTGGACTCTGTTCGGGCCTATGCTTGCCTGCGGGAATGACCGTTCGGGCCTATGTTTCCCTGCGGGACTGACCGTTCGGGCCTTTCTGACCTTCGGGACTCTGTTCGTGTCTCTTCTTGCCAGCGGGGCTCTTCGTTTGGGCCTATTCTTGCCTGCAGAACTCTGTTCGGGCCTCTTCTTGCCTGCACAGCCCCTCTACTCGGGCCTATTTTTGCCTGCGGGTCTCTGTCCAGGCCTATTGTTGCCCCCGGAAAACTCCGTTCGGTCCTATTCTGGCTTGTGGGACTCTGTTCGGGCCTATGCTTGCCTGCGGGAATCTCCTTTCAGGGTTATGCTGACCTGTGGGATTCTCAGTTTGGGCGTATTCTCGCCTGCAGGACATCTCTTCGGGCCTATTCTCGCCCGCGGGACCCTCCGTTCGGTCGTTTCTGGCCTGCGGGACTCTCCGTTCGGGCCTAATCTTGCCTGCAGGAATCTGCGTTCGGGCTTACTCTTGCTTGCCGGACAGGGTTCGGGCGTCTTGTTGCCTGCACGGCTCCTCTACTCGGGCCTCATTTTGCCTTCGGGACACCGTTCGGGTCTATTCTTGGTCCGGGAATCTCCGTTCGGGCCTATGCTGGCCTGCTGGACTCTGTTCGGGCCTATGCTTGCCTGCGGGAATGACCGTTCAGGCCTATGTTGGCCTGCGGGACTCTCCGTTCGGGCCATTCTGGCCTGCGGGACTCTCCGTTCGGGCCTATTCTCTGGAGCGGGACTTTACTTGGGCCTATTCTTGCCTCCGGGCCTCCTCTATTCTTGCCTATTCTTGCCTCCGGGAATCTCCGTTCTGGCCTGTTCGGGCCTGCAGGACTCTGTTCGGGCCTATGCTTGCCTGCAGGAATCTCTGTTCCGCCCTACTCTGGCCTGCGGGACTCTCCGTTCAGGCCTATTCTGGCCTGCGGGACTCTGTTCGGGCCTATTCTTGCTCCGGGAATCGCCGGTCGGGCGTACCCTGGCTTGCGGGACTCTGTTAGGGCCTATGCTTGCCTGCAGGAATCTCTGTTCTGGCCTATTCTGGCCTGCAGGACTCTCCGTTCGGGCCTATTCTGGCCTGCAGGACTCTGTTTGGGCCTATGCTTGCCTACGGGAATCTCCGTTCAGGCGTATGCTGGCCTGCGGGTCTCTCCGTTCGGGCCTATTCTTGCCTGCGGGACTCTCCGTTTGGCCGTATCCTTGCCTGCGGGACTCTGTTCGGGCCTCTTCTTGCCCGCACGGCTCCTCTACTCGGGCCTATTTTTGCCTGTGGGACTCTATTGGGGCCTATTCTTGCCTCCGACAATCTCCGTTCGGGCCTATTCTGGCCTGCGGGACTCTTCGTTCGGGCCTAGGCTTCCCTTTGGCAATCTCCGTTCAGGCGTATGCTGGCCTGCAGGACTCTGTTCGG
Source organism: Loxodonta africana (assembly GCF_030014295.1). Classification (NCBI taxonomy): domain Eukaryota; kingdom Metazoa; phylum Chordata; class Mammalia; order Proboscidea; family Elephantidae; genus Loxodonta; species Loxodonta africana. Next base: position 1,252,210 of record NW_026974836.1, on the reverse strand, counting down.
GCCTTTGGTTGCTTTCGGAAATCCCCGTTCTGGCCTATTCTGGCCTGCGGAATTCTGTTGGGGGCTATTCTTGCTCCGGGAATCTCTGTTCGGGACTATTCTGGCCTGTGGGACTCTGTTCGGGCCCATGCCTGCCTGCGGGGCTCTCTGTTCAGGCCTTTTTCGCCTACGGGACTCTCCGTTCGGGCCTATTCTCTGGAGCGGGACTTTAGTCGGGCCTACTCTTGCCTACGGGGCTCCTCTATTCTTGCCTCTGGGATTCTGTTCGGGCCTATTCTTGTCTGCGGGACTCTCCGTTTGAGCCTATTCTTGCCTGTGGGTTCTCCGTTCAGGGCTACTCTTGCCAGCGGGACTCTGTTCGTGCCTCATCTTGCCTGCATGGCTGCTCTACTCGGGCCTACTCTTGCCTGTGGGACTCTGTTCGGGCCTATCCTTGCTCTGGGAATCTCCGTTCGGGCATACCCTGGCCTGCGGGACTCCGTTCGGGCCTATTCTGGCCTGCGGGACTCTGTTTGGGCCTATGCTTGCCTGCAGGAATCTCTGTTCCGGCCTATTGTGGCCTGCAGGACTCTCCGTTTGGGCCTATTCTGGCCTACGGGACTCTGTTTGGGCCTATGCTTGCCTACGGGAATCTCCGTTCAGGCGTATGCTGGCCTGCGGTATTCTCAATTTGGGCATATTCTCTCGCCTCCGGGACTTTCCTTTGGGCCTATTCTCGCCTGCGCATCTCTCCGTTCGGGCCTATTCTTGCCTGCGGGACTCTCCGTTCCGGCCTATTCTTGCCTGCGGGTCTCTCCGTTCGGGACAATTCTGACCTGCAAAACTCTCCGTTCGGACCTAATCTAGCCTCTGGGAGTCTCCTTTGGGGTCTCCTGTTGCGTGCGGGGCTGCTCCATTCCAGCCTTTTGTGCTTACGGAGCTCCGATATTCGGTCCTGTTCTAGCATGCGGAGCTCCGCTACTCAGGCCTGATTGTGCGTGCGGGGCTCCGCTACTCGGGCCTGTTGGTGCATGCGGGGCTCCACTACTTGGGCCTGTTCTTGCATGCGGGGCTCCGCTACTCGGGTCTGTTCGTGCTTGCAGGGCTCTGCTACTCAGGCCTGTTCGTGCGTGCGGGGATCCGCTATTCAGGCCTGATAGTGTGTGCGGGGCTCCTCTATTCAGGCCTGTCCTTCCCTGCGGGACTCTATTCGGGCCTATACTTCCCTGCGGGACTCTGTTCGGGCCTATTCTGGCCTGCGAGACCCTCCGTTCGCCCCTATCGTGGTCTGCGGGACCCTCGTTCGGGCCCATTCTCGCCTTCGAGACCCTCTGTTCGGGCTTTTCTGGCCTGCGGGACTCTCCGTTCGGGCCTATTCTTGTGAGCGGGTCTCTATTCGGGCCTATTTTTGCCTAAGGGCTCCTCTATTCGGGCCTATTCTGGCCTGCGGGACTCTCCGTTCGGGCCTATTCTCACCTGGGGAACTCTCCGTTCGGGCCTTTCTGGCCTTCGGGACTCTGTTCGGGTCTCTTCTTGCCAGCGGGGCTCTTCGTTTGGGCCTATTCTTGCCTGCAGAACTCTGTTCGGGCCTCTTCTTGCCTGCACAGCCCCTCTACTCGGGCCTATTTTTGCCTGCGGGTCTCTGTCCAGGCCTATTGTTGCCCCCGGAAAACTCCGTTCGGTCCTATTCTGGTTTGTGGGACTCTGTTCGGGCCTATGCTTGCCTGCGGGAATCTCCTTTCAGGGTTATGCTGACCTGTGGGATTCTCAGTTTGGGCGTATTCTCGCCTGCAGGACATCTCTTCGGGCCTATTCTCGCCCGCGGGACCCTCCGTTCGGTCGTTTCTGGCCTGCGGGACTCTCCGTTCGGGCCTAATCTTGCCTGCAGGAATCTGCGTTCGGGCTTACTCTTGCTTGCCGGACAGGGTTCGGGCGTCTTGTTGCCTGCACGGCTCCTCTACTCGGGCCTCATTTTGCCTTCGGGACACCGTTCGGGTCTATTCTTGGTCCGGGAATCTCCGTTCGGGCCTATGCTGGCCTGCTGGACTCTGTTCGGGCCTATGCTTGCCTGCGGGAATGACCGTTCAGGCCTATGTTGGCCTGCGGGACTCTCCGTTCGGGCCATTCTGGCCTGCGGGACTCTCCGTTCGGGCCTATTCTCTGGAGCGGGACTTTACTTGGGCCTATTCTTGCCTCCGGGCCTCCTCTATTCTTGCCTATTCTTGCCTCCGGGAATCTCCGTTCTGGCCTGTTCGGGCCTGCAGGACTCTGTTCGGGCCTATGCTTGCCTGCAGGAATCTCTGTTCCGCCCTACTCTGGCCTGCGGGACTCTCCGTTCAGGCCTATTCTGGCCTGCGGGACTCTGTTCGGGCCTATTCTTGCTCCGGGAATCGCCGGTCGGGCGTACCCTGGCTTGCGGGACTCTGTTCGGGCCTATGCTTGCCTGCAGGAATCTCTGTTCTGGCCTATTCTGGCCTGCAGGACTCTCCGTTCGGGCCTAATCTGGCCTGCAGGACTCTCCGTTCGGGCCTATTCTGGCCTGCAGGACTCTGTTTGGGCCTATGCTTGCCTACGGGAATCTCCGTTCAGGCGTATGCTGGCCTGCGGGTCTCTCCGTTCGGGCCTATTCTTGCCTGCGGGACTCTCCGTTTGGGCGTATCCTTGCCTGCGGGACTCTGTTCGGGCCTCTTCTTGCCCGCACGGCTCCTCTACTCGGGCCTATTTTTGCCTGTGGGACTCTATTGGGGCCTATTCTTGCGTCCGACAATCTCCGTTCGGGCCTATTCTGGCCTGCGGGACTCTTCGTTCGGGCCTAGGCTTCCCTTTGGCAATCTCCGTTCAGGCGTATGCTGGCCTGCAGGACTCTGTTCGGGCCTTTGGTTGCTTTCGGAAATCCCCGTTCTGGCCTATTCTGGCCTGCGGAATTCTGTTCGGGGCTATTCTTGCTCCGGGAATCTCTGTTCGGGACTATTCTGGCCTGTGGGACTCTGTTCGGGCCCATGCCTGCCTGCGGGGCTCTCTGTTCAGGTCTTTTTCGCCTACAGGACTCTCCGTTCGGGCCTATTCTCTGGAGTGGGACTTTAGTCGGGCCTACTCTTGCCTACGGTGCTCCTCTATTCTTGCCTCTGGGATTCTGTTCGGGCCTATTCTTGTCTGCGGGACTCTCCGTTTGAGCCTATTCTTGCCTGTGGGTTCTCCGTTCAGGGCTACTCTTGCCAGCGAGACTCTGTTCGTGCCTCATCTTGCCTGCATGGCTGCTCTACTCGGGCCTACTCTTGCCTGCGGGACTCTGTTCGGGCCTATCCTTGCTCTGGGAAACTCCGTTCGGGCATACCCTGGCCTGCGGGACTCCGTTCGGGCCTATTCTGGCCTGCGGGACTCTGTTTGGGCCTATGCTTGCCTACGGGAATCTCCGTTCAGGCGTATGCTGGCCTGCGGTATTCTCAATTTGGGCATATTCTCTCGCCTCCGGGACTTTCCTTTGGGCCTATTCTCGCCTGTGCAACTCTCCGTTCGGGCCTATTCTTGCCTGCGGGACTCTCCGTTCCGGCCTATTCTTGCCTGCGGGTCTCTCCGTTCGGGACAATTCTGACCTGCAAAACTCTCCGTTCGGACCTAATCTAGCCTCTGGGAGTCTCCTTTGGGGTCTCCTGTTGCGTGCGGGGCAGCTCCATTCCAGCCTTTTGTGCTTACGGAGCTCCGATATTCGGTCCTGTTCTAGCATGCGGAGCTCCGCTACTCAGGCCTGATTGTGCGTGCGGGGCTCTGCTACTCGGGCCTGTTGGTGCATGCGGGGCTCCACTACTTGGGCCTGTTCTTGCATGCGGGGCTCCGCTACTCGGGTCTGTTTGTGCTTGCAGGGTTCTGCTACTCGGGCCTGTTCGTGCGTGTGGGGATCCGCTATTCAGGCCTGATAGTGTGTGCAGGGCTCCTCTATTCAGGCCTGTCCTTCCCTGCGGGACTCTATTCGGGCCTATACTTCCCTGCGGGACTCTGTTCGGGCCTATTCTGGCCTGCGAGACCCTCCGTTCGCCCCTATCGTGGTCTGCGGGACCCTCGTTCGGGCCCATTCTCGCCTTCGAGACCCTCTGTTCGGGCTTTTCTGGCCTGCGGGACTCTCCGTTCGGGCCTATTCTTGTGAGCGGGTCTCTATTCGGGCCTATTTTTGCCTAAGGGCTCCTCTATTCGGGCCTATTCTGGCCTGCGGGACTCTCCGTTCGGGCCTATTCTCACCTGGGGAACTCTCCGTTCGGGCCTTTCTGGCCTTCGGGACTCTGTTCGGGTCTCTTCTTGCCAGCGGGGCTCTTCGTTTGGGCCTATTCTTGCCTGCAGAACTCTGTTCGGGCCTCTTCTTGCCTGCACAGCCCCTCTACTCGGGCCTATTTTTGCCTGCGGGACTCTGTCCAGGCCTATTGTTGCCCCCGGAAAACTCCGTTCAGTCCTATTCTGGCTTGTGGGACTCTGTTCGGGCCTATGCTTGCCTGCGGGAATCTCCTTTCAGGGTTATGCTGACCTGTGGGATTCTCAGTTTGGGCGTATTCTCGCCTGCAGGACATCTCTTCGGGCCTATTCTCGCCCGCGGGACCCTCCGTTCGGTCGTTTCTGGCCTGCGGGACTCTCCATTCGGGCCTAATCTTGGGAGCGGGAGCGGGACTCTACTCGGGCCTATTCTTGCCTAGGGGCCTCTTCTATTCGTGCTTCTTCTTGCCAGTGGGACTCTGTTCAGGCCCGTTCTTGCCTGCAGGATTCTGCGTTCGGGCTTATTCTTGCTTGCCGGACAGTGTTCGGGCGTCTTGTTGCCTGCACGGCTCCTCTACTCGGGCCTCATTTTGCCTTCGGGACACCGTTCGGGTCTATTCTTGGTCCGGGAATCTCCGTTCGGGCCTATGCTCGCCTGCTGGACTCTGTTCGGGCCTATGCTTGCCTGCGGGAATGACCGTTCGGGCCTATGTTTCCCTGCGGGACTGACCGTTCGGGCCTTTCTGACCTTCGGGACTCTGTTCGTGTCTCTTCTTGCCAGCGGGGCTCTTCGTTTGGGCCTATTCTTGCCTGCAGAACTCTGTTCGGGCCTCTTCTTGCCTGCACAGCCCCTCTACTCGGGCCTATTTTTGCCTGCGGGTCTCTGTCCAGGCCTATTGTTGCCCCCGGAAAACTCCGTTCGGTCCTATTCTGGCTTGTGGGACTCTGTTCGGGCCTATGCTTGCCTGCGGGAATCTCCTTTCAGGGTTATGCTGACCTGTGGGATTCTCAGTTTGGGCGTATTCTCGCCTGCAGGACATCTCTTCGGGCCTATTCTCGCCCGCGGGACCCTCCGTTCGGTCGTTTCTGGCCTGCGGGACTCTCCGTTCGGGCCTAATCTTGCCTGCAGGAATCTGCGTTCGGGCTTACTCTTGCTTGCCGGACAGGGTTCGGGCGTCTTGTTGCCTGCACGGCTCCTCTACTCGGGCCTCATTTTGCCTTCGGGACACCGTTCGGGTCTATTCTTGGTCCGGGAATCTCCGTTCGGGCCTATGCTGGCCTGCTGGACTCTGTTCGGGCCTATGCTTGCCTGCGGGAATGACCGTTCAGGCCTATGTTGGCCTGCGGGACTCTCCGTTCGGGCCATTCTGGCCTGCGGGACTCTCCGTTCGGGCCTATTCTCTGGAGCGGGACTTTACTTGGGCCTATTCTTGCCTCCGGGCCTCCTCTATTCTTGCCTATTCTTGCCTCCGGGAATCTCCGTTCTGGCCTGTTCGGGCCTGCAGGACTCTGTTCGGGCCTATGCTTGCCTGCAGGAATCTCTGTTCCGCCCTACTCTGGCCTGCGGGACTCTCCGTTCAGGCCTATTCTGGCCTGCGGGACTCTGTTCGGGCCTATTCTTGCTCCGGGAATCGCCGGTCGGGCGTACCCTGGCTTGCGGGACTCTGTTAGGGCCTATGCTTGCCTGCAGGAATCTCTGTTCTGGCCTATTCTGGCCTGCAGGACTCTCCGTTCGGGCCTATTCTGGCCTGCAGGACTCTGTTTGGGCCTATGCTTGCCTACGGGAATCTCCGTTCAGGCGTATGCTGGCCTGCGGGTCTCTCCGTTCGGGCCTATTCTTGCCTGCGGGACTCTCCGTTTGGGCGTATCCTTGCCTGCGGGACTCTGTTCGGGCCTCTTCTTGCCCGCACGGCTCCTCTACTCGGGCCTATTTTTGCCTGTGGGACTCTATTGGGGCCTATTCTTGCCTCCGACAATCTCCGTTCGGGCCTATTCTGGCCTGCGGGACTCTTCGTTCGGGCCTAGGCTTCCCTTTGGCAATCTCCGTTCAGGCGTATGCTGGCCTGCAGGACTCTGTTCGGGCCTTTGGTTGCTTTCGGAAATCCCCGTTCTGGCCTATTCTGGCCTGCGGAATTCTGTTGGGGGCTATTCTTGCTCCGGGAATCTCTGTTCGGGACTATTCTGGCCTGTGGGACTCTGTTTGGGCCCATGCCTGCCTGCGGGGCTCTCTGTTCAGGCCTTTTTCGCCTACGGGACTCTCCGTTCGGGCCTATTCTCTAGAGCGGGACTTTAGTCGGGCCTACTCTTGCCTACGGGGCTCCTCTATTCTTGCCTCTGGGATTCTGTTCGGGCCTATTCTTGTCTGCGGGACTCTCCGTTTGAGCCTATTCTTGCCTGTGGGTTCTCCGTTCAGGGCTACTCTTGCCAGCGGGACTCTGTTCGTGCCTCATCTTGCCTGCATGGCTGCTCTACTCGGGCCTACTCTTGCCTGTGGGACTCTGTTCGGGCCTATCCTTGCTCTGGGAATCTCCGTTCGGGCATACCCTGGCCTGCGGGACTCCGTTCGGGCCTATTCTGGCCTGCGGGACTCTGTTTGGGCCTATGCTTGCCTGCAGGAATCTCTGTTCCGGCCTATTGTGGCCTGCAGGACTCTCCGTTTGGGCCTATTCTGGCCTACGGGACTCTGTTTGGGCCTATGCTTGCCTACGGGAATCTCCGTTCAGGCGTATGCTGGCCTGCGGTATTCTCAATTTGGGCATATTCTCTCGCCTCCGGGACTTTCCTTTGGGCCTATTCTCGCCTGCGCATCTCTCCGTTCGGGCCTATTCTTGCCTGCGGGACTCTCCGTTCCGGCCTATTCTTGCCTGCGGGTCTCTCCGTTCGGGACAATTCTGACCTGCAAAACTCTCCGTTCGGACCTAATCTAGCCTCTGGGAGTCTCCTTTGGGGTCTCCTGTTGCGTGCGGGGCTGCTCCATTCCAGCCTTTTGTGCTTACGGAGCTCCGATATTCGGTCCTGTTCTAGCATGCGGAGCTCCGCTACTCAGGCCTGATTGTGCGTGCGGGGCTCCGCTACTCGGGCCTGTTGGTGCATGCGGGGCTCCACTACTTGGGCCTGTTCTTGCATGCGGGGCTCCGCTACTCGGGTCTGTTCGTGCTTGCAGGGCTCTGCTACTCAGGCCTGTTCGTGCGTGCGGGGATCCGCTATTCAGGCCTGATAGTGTGTGCGGGGCTCCTCTATTCAGGCCTGTCCTTCCCTGCGGGACTCTATTCGGGCCTATACTTCCCTGCGGGACTCTGTTCGGGCCTATTCTGGCCTGCGAGACCCTCCGTTCGCCCCTATCGTGGTCTGCGGGACCCTCGTTCGGGCCCATTCTCGCCTTCGAGACCCTCTGTTCGGGCTTTTCTGGCCTGCGGGACTCTCCGTTCGGGCCTATTCTTGTGAGCGGGTCTCTATTCGGGCCTATTTTTGCCTAAGGGCTCCTCTATTCGGGCCTATTCTGGCCTGCGGGACTCTCCGTTCGGGCCTATTCTCACCTGGGGAACTCTCCGTTCGGGCCTTTCTGGCCTTCGGGACTCTGTTCGGGTCTCTTCTTGCCAGCGGGGCTCTTCGTTTGGGCCTATTCTTGCCTGCAGAACTCTGTTCGGGCCTCTTCTTGCCTGCACAGCCCCTCTACTCGGGCCTATTTTTGCCTGCGGGACTCTGTCCAGGCCTATTGTTGCCCCCGGAAAACTCCGTTCAGTCCTATTCTGGCTTGTGGGACTCTGTTCGGGCCTATGCTTGCCTGCGGGAATCTCCTTTCAGGGTTATGCTGACCTGTGGGATTCTCAGTTTGGGCGTATTCTCGCCTGCAGGACATCTCTTCGGGCCTATTCTCGCCCGCGGGACCCTCCGTTCGGTCGTTTCTGGCCTGCGGGACTCTCCATTCGGGCCTAATCTTGGGAGCGGGAGCGGGACTCTACTCGGGCCTATTCTTGCCTAGGGGCCTCTTCTATTCGTGCTTCTTCTTGCCAGTGGGACTCTGTTCAGGCCCGTTCTTGCCTGCAGGATTCTGCGTTCGGGCTTATTCTTGCTTGCCGGACAGTGTTCGGGCGTCTTCTTGCCTGCACGGCTCCTCTACTCGGGCCTCATTTTGCCTTCGGGACACCGTTCGGGTCTATTCTTGGTCCGGGAATCTCCGTTCGGGCCTATGCTCGCCTGCTGGACTCTGTTCGGGCCTATGCTTGCCTGCGGGAATGACCGTTCGGGCCTATGTTTCCCTGCGGGACTGACCGTTCGGGCCTTTCTGACCTTCGGGACTCTGTTCGTGTCTCTTCTTGCCAGCGGGGCTCTTCGTTTGGGCCTATTCTTGCCTGCAGAACTCTGTTCGGGCCTCTTCTTGCCTGCACAGCCCCTCTACTCGGGCCTATTTTTGCCTGCGGGTCTCTGTCCAGGCCTATTGTTGCCCCCGGAAAACTCCGTTCGGTCCTATTCTGGCTTGTGGGACTCTGTTCGGGCCTATGCTTGCCTGCGGGAATCTCCTTTCAGGGTTATGCTGACCTGTGGGATTCTCAGTTTGGGCGTATTCTCGCCTGCAGGACATCTCTTTGGGCCTATTCTCGCCCGCGGGACCCTCCGTTCGGTCGTTTCTGGCCTGCGGGACTCTCCGTTCGGGCCTAATCTTGCCTGCAGGAATCTGCGTTCGGGCTTACTCTTGCTTGCCGGACAGGGTTCGGGCGTCTTGTTGCCTGCACGGCTCCTCTACTCGGGCCTCATTTTGCCTTCGGGACACCGTTCGGGTCTATTCTTGGTCCGGGAATCTCCGTTCGGGCCTATGCTGGCCTGCTGGACTCTGTTCGGGCCTATGCTTGCCTGCGGGAATGACCGTTCGGGCCTATGTTGGCCTGCGGGACTCTCCGTTCGGGCCATTCTGGCCTGCGGGACTCTCCGTTCGGGCCTATTCTCTGGAGCGGGACTTTACTCGGGCCTATTCTTGCCTCCGGGCCTCCTCTATTCTTGCCTATTCTTGCCTCCGGGAATCTCCGTTCTGGCCTGTTCGGGCCTGCAGGACTCTGTTCGGGCCTATGCTTGCCTGCAGGAATCTCTGTTCCGCCCTACTCTGGCCTGCGGGAATCTCCGTTCAGGCCTATTCTGGCCTGCGGGACTCTGTTCGGGCCTATTCTTGCTCCGGGAATCGCCGGTCGGGCGTACCCTGGCTTGCGGGACTCTGTTCGGGCCTATGCTTGCCTGCAGGAATCTCTGTTCTGGCCTATTCTGGCCTGCAGGACTCTCCGTTCGGGCCTATTCTGGCCTGCAGGACTCTGTTTGGGCCTATGCTTGCCTACGGGAATCTCCGTTCAGGCGTATGCTGGCCTGCGGGTCTCTCCGTTCGGGCCTATTCTTGCCTGCGGGACTCTCCGTTTGGGCGTATCCTTGCCTGCGGGACTCTGTTCGGGCCTCTTCTTGCCCGCACGGCTCCTCTACTCGGGCCTATTTTTGCCTGTGGGACTCTATTGGGGCCTATTCTTGCCTCCGACAATCTCCGTTCGGGCCTATTCTGGCCTGCGGGACTCTTCGTTCGGGCCTAGGCTTCCCTTTGGCAATCTCCGTTCAGGCGTATGCTGGCCTGCGGGACTCTGTTCGGGCCTTTGGTTGCTTTCGGAAATCCCCGTTCTGGCCTATTCTGGCCTGCGGAATTCTGTTGGGGGCTATTCTTGCTCCGGGAATCTCTGTTCGGGACTATTCTGGCCTGTGGGACTCTGTTCGGGCCCATGCCTGCCTGCGGGGCTCTCTGTTCAGGCCTTTTTCGCCTACGGGACTCTCCGTTCGGGCCTATTCTCTGGAGTGGGACTTTAGTCGGGCCTACTCTTGCCTACGGGGCTCCTCTATTCTTGCCTCTGGGATTCTGTTCGGGCCTATTCTTGCCTGTGGGTTCTCCGTTCAGGGCTACTCTTGCCTGCGGGACTCTGTTCGGGCCTATCCTTGCTCTGGGAAACTCCGTTCGGGCATACCCTGGCCTGCGGGACTCCGTTCGGGCCTATTCTGGCCTGTGGGACTCTGTTTGGGCCTATGCTTGCCTGCAGGAATCTCTGTTCCGGCCTATTGTGGCCTGCAGGACTCCCCGTTCGGGCCTATTGTGGCCTGCGGGACTCTGTTTGGGCCTATGCTTGCCTACGGGAATCTCCGTTCAGGCGTGTGCTGGCCTGCGGTATTCTCAATTTGGGCATATTCTCTCGCCTCCGGGACTTTCCTTTGGGCCTATTCTCGCCTGTGCAACTCTCCGTTCGGGCCTATTCTTGCCTGCGGGACTCTCCGTTCCGGCCTATTCTTGCCTGCGGGTCTCTCCGTTCGGGACAATTCTGACCTGCAAAACTCTCCGTTCGGACCTAATCTAGCCTCTGGGAGTCTCCTTTGGGGTCTCCTGTTGCGTGCGGGGCTGCTCCATTCCAGCCTTTTGTGCTTACGGAGCTCCGATATTCGGTCCTGTTCTAGCATGCGGAGCTCCGCTACTCAGGCCTGATTGTGCGTGCGGGGCTCTGCTACTCGGGCCTGTTGGTGCATGCGGGGCTCCACTACTTGGGCCTGTTCTTGCATGCGGGGCTCCGCTACTCGGGTCTGTTCTTGCTTGCAGGGCTCTGCTACTCGGGCCTGTTCGTGCGTGCGGGGATCCGCTATTCAGGCCTGATAGTGTGTGCGGGGCTCCTCTATTCAGGCCTGTCCTTCCCTGCGGGACTCTATTCGGGCCTATACTTCCCTGCGGGACTCTGTTCGGGCCTATTCTGGCCTGCGAGACCCTCCGTTCGCCCCCATTGTGGTCTGCGGGACCCTCGTTCGGGCCCATTCTCGCCTTCGAGACCCTCTGTTCGGGCTTTTCTGGCCTGCGGGACTCTCCGTTCGGGCCTATTCTTGGGAGCGGGTCTCTATTCGGGCCTATTTTTGCCTAAGGGCTCCTCTATTCGGGCCTATTCTGGCCTGCGGGACTCTCCGTTCGGGCCTATTCTCACCTGGGGAACTCTCCGTTCGGGCCTTTCTGGCCTTCGGGACTCTGTTCGGGTCTCTTCTTGCCAGCGGGGCTCTTCGTTTGGGCCTATTCTTGCCTGCAGAACTCTGTTCGGGCCTCTTCTTGCCTGCACAGCCCCTCTACTCGGGCCTATTTTTGCCTGCGGGACTCTGTCCAGGCCTATTGTTGCCCCCGGAAAACTCCGTTCAGTCCTATTCTGGCTTGTGGGACTCTGTTCGGGCCTATGCTTGCCTGCGGGAATCTCCTTTCAGGGTTATGCTGACCTGTGGGGTTCTCAGTTTGGGCGTATTCTCGCCTGCAGGACATCTCTTCGGGCCTATTCTCGCCCGCGGGACCCTCCGTTCGGTCGTTTCTGGCCTGCGGGACTCTCCATTCGGGCCTAATCTTGGGAGCGGGAGCGGGACTCTACTCGGGCCTATTCTTGCCTAGGGGCCTCTTCTATTCGTGCTTCTTCTTGCCAGTGGGGCTCTGTTCAGGCCCGTTCTTGCCTGCAGGATTCTGCGTTCGGGCTTATTCTTGCTTGCCGGACAGTGTTCGGGCGTCTTCTTGCCTGCACGGCTCCTCTACTCGGGCCTCATTTTGCCTTCGGGACACCGTTCGGGTCTATTCTTGGTCCGGGAATCTCCGTTCGGGCCTATGCTCGCCTGCTGGACTCTGTTCGGGCCTATGCTTGCCTGCGGCAATGACCGTTCGGGCCTATGTTTCCCTGCGGGACTGACCGTTCGGGCCTTTCTGACCTTCGGGACTCTGTTCGTGTCTCTTCTTGCCAGCGGGGCTCTTCGTTTGGGCCTATTCTTGCCTGCAGAACTCTGTTCGGGCCTCTTCTTGCCTGCACAGCCCCTCTACTCGGGCCTATTTTTGCCTGCGGGTCTCTGTCCAGGCCTATTGTTGCCCCCGGAAAACTCCGTTCGGTCCTATTCTGGCTTGTGGGACTCTGTTCGGGCCTATGCTTGCCTGCGGGAATCTCCTTTCAGGGTTATGCTGACCTGTGGGATTCTCAGTTTGGGCGTATTCTCGCCTGCAGGACATCTCTTCGGGCCTATTCTCGCCCGCGGGACCCTCCGTTCGGTCGTTTCTGGCCTGCGGGACTCTCCGTTCGGGCCTAATCTTGCCTGCAGGATTCTGCGTTCGGGCTTACTCTTGCTTGCCGGACAGGGTTCGGGCGTCTTCTTGCCTGCACGGCTCCTCTACTCGGGCCTCATTTTGCCTTCGGGACACCGTTCGGGTCTATTCTTGGTCCGGGAATCTCCGTTCGGGCCTATGCTGGCTTGCTGGACTCTGTTCGGGCCTATGCTTGCCTGCGGGAATGACCGTTCGGGCCTATGTTGGCCTGCGGGACTCTCCGTTCGGGCCATTTTGGCCTGCGGGACTCTCCGTTCGGGCCTATTCTCTGGAGCGGGACTTTACTCGGGCCTATTCTTGCCTCCGGGCCTCCTCTATTCTTGCCTATTCTTGCCTCCGGGAATCTCCGTTCTGGCCTGTTCGGGCCTGCGGGACTCTGTTCGGGCCTATGCTTGCCTGCAGGAATCTCTGTTCCGCCCTACTCTGGCCTGCGGGACTCTCCGTTCAGGCCTATTCTGGCCTGCGGGACTCTGTTCGGGCCTATTCTTGCTCCGGGAATCGCCGGTCGGGCGTACCCTGGCTTGCGGGACTCTGTTCGGGCCTATGCTTGCCTGCAGGAATCTCTGTTCTGGCCTATTCTGGCCTGCAGGACTCTCCGTTCGGGCCTATTCTGGCCTGCAGGACTCTGTTTGGGCCTATGCTTGCCTACGGGAATCTCCGTTCAGGCGTATGCTGCCCTGCGGGTCTCTCTGTTCGGGCCTATTCTTGCCTGCGGGTCTCTCCGTTCGGGCCTATTCTTGCCTGCGGGACTCTCCGTTTGGGCGTATCCTTGCCTGCGGGACTCTGTTCGGGCCTCTTCTTGCCCGCACGGCTCCTCTACTCGGGCCTATTTTTGCCTGTGGGACTCTATTGGGGCCTATTCTTGCCTCCGACAATCTCCGTTCGGGCCTATTCTGGCCTGCGGGACTCTTCGTTCGGGCCTAGGCTTCCCTTTGGCAATCTCCGTTCAGGCGTATGCTGGCCTGCGGGACTCTGTTCGGGCCTTTGGTTGCTTTCGGAAATCCCCGTTCTGGCCTATTCTGGCCTGCGGAATTCTGTTCGGGGCTATTCTTGCTCCGGGAATCTCTGTTCGGGACTATTCTGGCCTGTGGGACTCTGTTCGGGCCCATGCCTGCCTGCGGGGCTCTCTGTTCAGGCCTTTTTCGCCTACGGGACTCTCCGTTCGGGCCTATTCTCAGGAGCGGGACTTTAGTCGGGCCTACTCTTGCCTACGGGGCTCCTCTATTCTTGCCTCTGGGATTCTGTTCGGGCCTATTCTTGTCTGCGGGACTCTCCGTTTGAGCCTATTCTTGCCTGTGGGTTCTCCGTTCAGGGCTACTCTTGACAGCGGGACTCTGTTCGTGCCTCATCTTGCCTGCATGGCTGCTCTACTCGGGCCTACTCTTGCCTGTGGGACTCTGTTCGGGCCTATCCTTGCTCTGGGAATCTCCGTTCGGGCATACCCTGGCCTGCGGGACTCCGTTCGGGCCTATTCTGGCCTGTGGGACTCTGTTTGGGCCTATGCTTGCCTGCAGGAATCTCTGTTCCGGCCTATTGTGGCCTGCAGCACTCCCCGTTCGGGCCTATTCTGGCCTACGGGACTCTGTTTGGGCCTATGCTTGCCTACGGGAATCTCCGTTCAGGCGTATGCTGGCCTGCGGTATTCTCAATTTGGGCATATTCTCTCGCCTCCGGGACTTTCCTTTGGGCCTATTCTCGCCTGCGCATCTCTCCGTTCGGGCCTATTCTTGCCTGCGGGACTCTCCGTTCCGGCCTATTCTTGCCTGCGGGTCTCTCCGTTCGGGACAATTCTGACCTGCAAAACTCTCCGTTCGGATCTAATCTAGCCTCTGGGAGTCTCCTTTGGGGTCTCCTGTTGCGTGCGGGGCTGCTCCATTCCAGCCTTTTGTGCTTACGGAGCTCCGATATTCGGTCCTGTTCTAGCATGCGGAGCTCCGCTACTCAGGCCTGATTGTGCGTGCGGGGCTCCGCTACTCGGGCCTGTTGGTGCATGCGGGGCTCCACTACTTGGGCCTGTTCTTGCATGCGGGGCTCCGCTACTCGGGTCTGTTCGTGCTTGCAGGGCTCTGCTACTCAGGCCTGTTCGTGCGTGCGGGGCTCCGCTATTCAGGCCTGATAGTGTGTGCGGGGCTCCTCTATTCAGGCCTGTCCTTCCCTGCGGGACTCTATTCCGGCCTATACTTCCCTGCGGGACTCTGTTCGGGCCTATTCTGGCCTGCGAGACCCTCCGTTCGCCCCTATCGTGGTCTGCGGGACCCTCGTTCGGGCCCATTCTCGCCTTCGAGACCCTCTGTTCGGGCTTTTCTGGCCTGCGGGACTCTCCGTTCGGGCCTATTCTTGTGAGCGGGTCTCTATTCGGGCCTATTTTTGCCTAAGGGCTCCTCTATTCGGGCCTATTCTGGCCTGCGGGACTCTCCGTTCGGGCCTATTCTCACCTGGGGAACTCTCCGTTCGGGCCTTTCTGGCCTTCGGGACTCTGTTCGGGTCTCTTCTTGCCAGCGGGGCTCTTCGTTTGGGCCTATTCTTGCCTGCAGAACTCTGTTCGGGCCTCTTCTTGCCTGCACAGCCCCTCTACTCGGGCCTATTTTTGCCTGCGGGACTCTGTCCAGGCCTATTGTTGCCCCCGGAAAACTCCGTTCAGTCCTATTCTGGCTTGTGGGACTCTGTTCGGGCCTATGCTTGCCTGCGGGAATCTCCTTTCAGGGTTATGCTGACCTGTGGGATTCTCAGTTTGGGCGTATTCTCGCCTGCAGGACATCTCTTCGGGCCTATTCTCGCCCGCGGGACCCTCCGTTCGGTCGTTTCTGGCCTGCGGGACTCTCCATTCGGGCCTAATCTTGGGAGCGGGAGCGGGACTCTACTCGGGCCTATTCTTGCCTAGGGGCCTCTTCTATTCGTGCTTCTTCTTGCCAGTGGGACTCTGTTCAGGCCCGTTCTTGCCTGCAGGATTCTGCGTTCGGGCTTATTCTTGCTTGCCGGACAGTGTTCGGGCGTCTTGTTGCCTGCACGGCTCCTCTACTCGGGCCTCATTTTGCCTTCGGGACACCGTTCGGGTCTATTCTTGGTCCGGGAATCTCCGTTCGGGCCTATGCTCGCCTGCTGGACTCTGTTCGGGCCTATGCTTGCCTGCGGGAATGACCGTACGGGCCTATGTTTCCCTGCGGGACTGACCGTTCGGGCCTTTCTGACCTTCGGGACTCTGTTCGTGTCTCTTCTTGCCAGCGGGGCTCTTCGTTTGGGCCTATTCTTGCCTGCAGAACTCTGTTCGGGCCTCTTCTTGCCTGCACAGCCCCTCTACTCGGGCCTATTTTTGCCTGCGGGTCTCTGTCCAGGCCTATTGTTGCCCCCGGAAAACTCCGTTCGGTCCTATTCTGGCTTGTGGGACTCTGTTCGGGCCTATGCTTGCCTGCGGGAATCTCCTTTCAGGGTTATGCTGACCTGTGGGATTCTCAGTTTGGGCGTATTCTCGCCTGCAGGACATCTCTTCGGGCCTATTCTCGCCCGCGGGACCCTCCGTTCGGTCGTTTCTGGCCTGCGGGACTCTCCGTTCGGGCCTAATCTTGCCTGCAGGATTCTGCGTTCGGGCTTACTCTTGCTTGCCGGACAGGGTTCGGGCGTCTTCTTGCCTGCACGGCTCCTCTACTCGGGCCTCATTTTGCCTTCGGGACACCGTTCGGGTCTATTCTTGGTCCGGGAATCTCCGTTCGGGCCTATGCTGGCTTGCTGGACTCTGTTCGGGCCTATGCTTGCCTGCGGGAATGACCGTTCGGGCCTATGTTGGCCTGCGGGACTCTCCGTTCGGGCCATTTTGGCCTGCGGGACTCTCCGTTCGGGCCTATTCTCTGGAGCGGGACTTTACTCGGGCCTATTCTTGCCTCCGGGCCTCCTCTATTCTTGCCTATTCTTGCCTCCGGGAATCTCCGTTCTGGCCTGTTCGGGCCTGCGGGACTCTGTTCGGGCCTATGCTTGCCTGCAGGAATCTCTGTTCCGCCCTACTCTGGCCTGCGGGACTCTCCGTTCAGGCCTATTCTGGCCTGCGGGACTCTGTTCGGGCCTATTCTTGCTCCGGGAATCGCCGGTCGGGCGTACCCTGGCTTGCGGGACTCTGTTCGGGCCTATGCTTGCCTGCAGGAATCTCTGTTCTGGCCTATTCTGGCCTGCAGGACTCTCCGTTCGGGCCTATTCTGGCCTGCAGGACTCTGTTTGGGCCTATGCTTGCCTACGGGAATCTCCGTTCAGGCGTATGCTGGCCTGCGGGTCTCTCTGTTCGGGCCTATTCTTGCCTGCGGGTCTCTCCGTTCGGGCCTATTCTTGCCTGCGGGACTCTCCGTTTGGGCGTATCCTTGCCTGCGGGACTCTGTTCGGGCCTCTTCTTGCCCGCACGGCTCCTCTACTCGGGCCTATTTTTGCCTGTGGGACTCTATTGGGGCCTATTCTTGCCTCCGACAATCTCCGTTCGGGCCTATTCTGGCCTGCGGGACTCTTCGTTCGGGCCTAGGCTTCCCTTTGGCAATCTCCGTTCAGGCGTATGCTGGCCTGCGGGACTCTGTTCGGGCCTTTGGTTGCTTTCGGAAATCCCCGTTCTGGCCTATTCTGGCCTGCGGAATTCTGTTCGGGGCTATTCTTGCTCCGGGAATCTCTGTTCGGGACTATTCTGGCCTGTGGGACTCTGTTCGGGCCCATGCCTGCCTGCGGGGCTCTCTGTTCAGGCCTTTTTCGCCTACGGGACTCTCCGTTCGGGCCTATTCTCAGGAGCGGGACTTTAGTCGGGCCTACTCTTGCCTACGGGGCTCCTCTATTCTTGCCTCTGGGATTCTGTTCGGGCCTATTCTTGTCTGCGGGACTCTCCGTTTGAGCCTATTCTTGCCTGTGGGTTCTCCGTTCAGGGCTACTCTTGACAGCGGGACTCTGTTCGTGCCTCATCTTGCCTGCATGGCTGCTCTACTCGGGCCTACTCTTGCCTGTGGGACTCTGTTCGGGCCTATCCTTGCTCTGGGAATCTCCGTTCGGGCATACCCTGGCCTGCGGGACTCCGTTCGGGCCTATTCTGGCCTGTGGGACTCTGTTTGGGCCTATGCTTGCCTGCAGGAATCTCTGTTCCGGCCTATTGTGGCCTGCAGGACTCCCCGTTCGGGCCTATTGTGGCCTGCGGGACTCTGTTTGGGCCTATGCTTGCCTACGGGAATCTCCGTTCAGGCGTATGCTGGCCTGCGGTATTCTCAATTTGGGCATATTCTCTCGCCTCCGGGACTTTCCTTTGGGCCTATTCTCGCCTGCGCATCTCTCCGTTCGGGCCTATTCTTGCCTGCGGGACTCTCCGTTCCGGCCTATTCTTGCCTGCGGGTCTCTCCGTTCGGGACAATTCTGACCTGCAAAACTCTCCGTTCGGATCTAATCTAGCCTCTGGGAGTCTCCTTTGGGGTCTCCTGTTGCGTGCGGGGCTGCTCCATTCCAGCCTTTTGTGCTTACGGAGCTCCGATATTCGGTCCTGTTCTAGCATGCGGAGCTCCGCTACTCAGGCCTGATTGTGCGTGCGGGGCTCCGCTACTCGGGCCTGTTGGTGCATGCGGGGCTCCACTACTTGGGCCTGTTCTTGCATGCGGGGCTCCGCTACTCGGGTCTGTTCGTGCTTGCAGGGCTCTGCTACTCAGGCCTGTTCGTGCGTGCGGGGCTCCGCTATTCAGGCCTGATAGTGTGTGCGGGGCTCCTCTATTCAGGCCTGTCCTTCCCTGCGGGACTCTATTCCGGCCTATACTTCCCTGCGGGACTCTGTTCGGGCCTATTCTGGCCTGCGAGACCCTCCGTTCGCCCCTATCGTGGTCTGCGGGACCCTCGTTCGGGCCCATTCTCGCCTTCGAGACCCTCTGTTCGGGCTTTTCTGGCCTGCGGGACTCTCCGTTCGGGCCTATTCTTGTGAGCGGGTCTCTATTCGGGCCTATTTTTGCCTAAGGGCTCCTCTATTCGGGCCTATTCTGGCCTGCGGGACTCTCCGTTCGGGCCTATTCTCACCTGGGGAACTCTCCGTTCGGGCCTTTCTGGCCTTCGGGACTCTGTTCGGGTCTCTTCTTGCCAGCGGGGCTCTTCGTTTGGGCCTATTCTTGCCTGCAGAACTCTGTTCGGGCCTCTTCTTGCCTGCACAGCCCCTCTACTCGGGCCTATTTTTGCCTGCGGGACTCTGTCCAGGCCTATTGTTGCCCCCGGAAAACTCCGTTCAGTCCTATTCTGGCTTGTGGGACTCTGTTCGGGCCTATGCTTGCCTGCGGGAATCTCCTTTCAGGGTTATGCTGACCTGTGGGATTCTCAGTTTGGGCGTATTCTCGCCTGCAGGACATCTCTTCGGGCCTATTCTCGCCCGCGGGACCCTCCGTTCGGTCGTTTCTGGCCTGCGGGACTCTCCATTCGGGCCTAATCTTGGGAGCGGGAGCGGGACTCTACTCGGGCCTATTCTTGCCTAGGGGCCTCTTCTATTCGTGCTTCTTCTTGCCAGTGGGACTCTGTTCAGGCCCGTTCTTGCCTGCAGGATTCTGCGTTCGGGCTTATTCTTGCTTGCCGGACAGTGTTCGGGCGTCTTGTTGCCTGCACGGCTCCTCTACTCGGGCCTCATTTTGCCTTCGGGACACCGTTCGGGTCTATTCTTGGTCCGGGAATCTCCGTTCGGGCCTATGCTCGCCTGCTGGACTCTGTTCGGGCCTATGCTTGCCTGCGGGAATGACCGTTCGGGCCTATGTTTCCCTGCGGGACTGACCGTTCGGGCCTTTCTGACCTTCGGGACTCTGTTCGTGTCTCTTCTTGCCAGCGGGGCTCTTCGTTTGGGCCTATTCTTGCCTGCAGAACTCTGTTCGGGCCTCTTCTTGCCTGCACAGCCCCTCTACTCGGGCCTATTTTTGCCTGCGGGTCTCTGTCCAGGCCTATTGTTGCCCCCGGAAAACTCCGTTCGGTCCTATTCTGGCTTGTGGGACTCTGTTCGGGCCTATGCTTGCCTGCGGGAATCTCCTTTCAGGGTTATGCTGACCTGTGGGATTCTCAGTTTGGGCGTATTCTCGCCTGCAGGACATCTCTTCGGGCCTATTCTCGCCCGCGGGACCCTCCGTTCGGTCGTTTCTGGCCTGCGGGACTCTCCGTTCGGGCCTAATCTTGCCTGCAGGAATCTGCGTTCGGGCTTACTCTTGCTTGCCGGACAGGGTTCGGGCGTCTTGTTGCCTGCACGGCTCCTCTACTCGGGCCTCATTTTGCCTTCGGGACACCGTTCGGGTCTATTCTTGGTCCGGGAATCTCCGTTCGGGCCTATGCTGGCCTGCTGGACTCTGTTCGGGCCTATGCTTGCCTGCGGGAATGACCGTTCGGGCCTATGTTGGCCTGCGGGACTCTCCGTTCGGGCCATTCTGGCCTGCGGGACTCTCCGTTCGGGCCTATTCTCTGGAGCGGGACTTTACTCGGGCCTATTCTTGCCTCCGGGCCTCCTCTATTCTTGCCTATTCTTGCCTCCGGGAATCTCCGTTCTGGCCTGTTCGGGCCTGCAGGACTCTGTTCGGGCCTATGCTTGCCTGCAGGAATCTCTGTTCCGCCCTACTCTGGCCTGCGGGACTCTCCGTTCAGGCCTATTCTGGCCTGCGGGACTCTGTTCGGGCCTATTCTTGCTCCGGGAATCGCCGGTCGGGCGTACCCTGGCTTGCGGGACTCTGTTCGGGCCTATGCTTGCCTGCAGGAATCTCTGTTCTGGCCTATTCTGGCCTGCAGGACTCTCCGTTCGGGCCTATTCTGGCCTGCAGGACTCTGTTTGGGCCTATGCTTGCCTACGGGAATCTCCGTTCAGGCGTATGCTGGCCTGCGGGTCTCTCCGTTCGGGCCTATTCTTGCCTGCGGGACTCTCCGTTTGGGCGTATCCTTGCCTGCGGGACTCTGTTCGGGCCTCTTCTTGCCCGCACGGCTCCTCTACTCGGGCCTATTTTTGCCTGTGGGACTCTATTGGGGCCTATTCTTGCCTCCGACAATCTCCGTTCGGGCCTATTCTGGCCTGCGGGACTCTTCGTTCGGGCCTAGGCTTCCCTTTGGCAATCTCCGTTCAGGCGTATGCTGGCCTGCAGGACTCTGTTCGGGCCTTTGGTTGCTTTCGGAAATCCCCGTACTGGCCTATTCTGGCCTGCGGAATTCTGTTGGGGGCTATTCTTGCTCCGGGAATCTCTGTTCGGGACTATTCTGGCCTGTGGGACTCTGTTCGGGCCCATGCCTGCCTGCGGGGCTCTCTGTTCAGGTCTTTTTCGCCTACAGGACTCTCCGTTCGGGCCTATTCTCTGGAGTGGGACTTTAGTCGGGCCTACTCTTGCCTACGGTGCTCCTCTATTCTTGCCTCTGGGATTCTGTTCGGGCCTATTCTTGTCTGCGGGACTCTCCGTTTGAGCCTATTCTTGCCTGAGGGTTCTCCGTTCAGGGCTACTCTTGCCAGCGAGACTCTGTTCGTGCCTCATCTTGCCTGCATGGCTGCTCTACTCGGGCCTACTCTTGCCTGCGGGACTCTGTTCGGGCCTATCCTTGCTCTGGGAAACTCCGTTCGGGCATACCCTGGCCTGCGGGACTCCGTTCGGGCCTATTCTGGCCTGCGGGACTCTGTTTGGGCCTATGCTTGCCTACGGGAATCTCCGTTCAGGCGTATGCTGGCCTGTGGTATTCTCAATTTGGGCATATTCTCTCGCCTCCGGGACTTTCCTTTGGGCCTATTCTCGCCTGTGCAACTCTCCGTTCGGGCCTATTCTTGCCTGCGGGACTCTCCGTTCCGGCCTATTCTTGCCTGCGGGTCTCTCCGTTCGGGACAATTCTGACCTGCAAAACTCTCCGTTCGGACCTAATCTAGCCTCTGGGAGTCTCCTTTGGGGTCTCCTGTTGCGTGCGGGGCTGCTCCATTCCAGCCTTTTGTGCTTACGGAGCTCCGATATTCGGTCCTGTTCTAGCATGCGGAGCTCCGCTACTCAGGCCTGATTGTGCGTGCGGGGCTCTGCTACTCGGGCCTGTTGGTGCATGCGGGGCTCCACTACTTGGGCCTGTTCTTGCATGCGGGGCTCCGCTACTCGGGTCTGTTCGTGCTTGCAGGGCTCTGCTACTCGGGCCTGTTCGTGCGTGCGGGGCTCCGCTATTCAGGCCTGATAGTGTGTGCGGGGCTCCTCTATTCAGGCCTGTCCTTCCCTGCGGGACTCTATTCGGGCCTATACTTCCCTGCGGGACTCTGTTCGGGCCTATTCTGACCTGCGAGACCCTCCGTTCGCCCCCATTGTGGTCTGCGGGACCCTCGTTCGGGCCCATTCTCACCTTCGAGACCCTCTGTTCGGGCTTTTCTGGCCTGCGGGACTCTCCGTTCGGGCCTATTCTTGTGAGCGGGTCTCTATTCCGGCCTATTTTTGCCTAAGGGCTCCTCTATTCGGGCCTATTCTGGCCTGCGGGACTCTCCGTTCGGGCCTATTCTCACCTGGGGAACTCTCCGTTCGGACCTTTCTGACCTTCGGGACTCTGTTCGTGTCTCTTCTTGCCAGCGGGGCTCTTCGTTTGGGCCTATTCTTGCCTGCAGGACTCTGTTCGGGCCTCTTCTTGCCTGCACAGCCCCTCTACTCGGGCCTATATTTGCCTGCGGGACTCTGTCCAGGCCTATTGTTGCCCCCGGAAAACTCCGTTCGGTCCTATTCTGGCTTGTGGGACTCTGTTCGGGCCTATGCTTGCCTGCGGGAATCTCCTTTCAGGGTTATGCTGACCTGTGGGATTCTCAGTTTGGGCGTATTCTCGCCTGCAGGACATCTCTTCGGGCCTATTCTCGCCCGCGGGACCCTCCGTTCGGTCGTTTCTGGCCTGCGGGACTCTCCATTCGGGCCTAATCTTGGGAGCGGGAGCGGGACTCTACTCGGGCCTATTCTTGCCTAGGGGCCTCTTCTATTCGTGCTTCTTCTTGCCAGTGGGACTCTGTTCAGGCCCGTTCTTGCCTGCAGGATTCTGCGTTCGGGCTTATTCTTGCTTGCCGGACAGTGTTCGGGCGTCTTGTTGCCTGCACGGCTCCTCTACTCGGGCCTCATTTTGCCTTCGGGACACCGTTCGGGTCTATTCTTGGTCCGGGAATCTCCGTTCGGGCCTATGCTCGCCTGCTGGACTCTGTTCGGGCCTATGCTTGCCTGCGGGAATGACCGTTCGGGCCTATGTTTCCCTGCGGGACTGACCGTTCGGGCCTTTCTGACCTTCGGGACTCTGTTCGTGTCTCTTCTTGCCAGCGGGGCTCTTCGTTTGGGCCTATTCTTGCCTGCAGAACTCTGTTCGGGCCTCTTCTTGCCTGCACAGCCCCTCTACTCGGGCCTATTTTTGCCTGCGGGTCTCTGTCCAGGCCTATTGTTGCCCCCGGAAAACTCCGTTCGGTCCTATTCTGGCTTGTGGGACTCTGTTCGGGCCTATGCTTGCCTGCGGGAATCTCCTTTCAGGGTTATGCTGACCTGTGGGATTCTCAGTTTGGGCGTATTCTCGCCTGCAGGACATCTCTTCGGGCCTATTCTCGCCCGCGGGACCCTCCGTTCAGTCGTTTCTGGCCTGCGGGACTCTCCGTTCGGGCCTAATCTTGCCTGCAGGAATCTGCGTTCGGGCTTACTCTTGCTTGCCGGACAGGGTTCGGGCGTCTTGTTGCCTGCACGGCTCCTCTACTCGGGCCTCATTTTGCCTTCGGGACACCGTTCGGGTCTATTCTTGGTCCGGGAATCTCCGTTCGGGCCTATGCTGGCCTGCTGGACTCTGTTCGGTCCTATGCTTGCCTGCGGGAATGACCGTTCGGGCCTATGTTGGCCTGCGGGACTCTCCGTTCGGGCCATTCTGGCCTGCGGGACTCTCCGTTCGGGCCTATTCTCTGGAGCGGGACTTTACTTGGGCCTATTCTTGCCTCCGGGCCTCCTCTATTCTTGCCTATTCTTGCCTCCGGGAATCTCCGTTCTGGCCTGTTCGGGCCTGCAGGACTCTGTTCGGGCCTATGCTTGCCTGCAGGAATCTCTGTTCCGCCCTACTCTGGCCTGCGGGACTCTCCGTTCAGGCCTATTCTGGCCTGCGGGACTCTGTTCGGGCCTATTCTTGCTCCGGGAATCGCCGGTCGGGCGTACCCTGGCTTGCGGGACTCTGTTAGGGCCTATGCTTGCCTGCAGGAATCTCTGTTCTGGCCTATTCTGGCCTGCAGGACTCTCCGTTCGGGCCTATTCTGGCCTGCAGGACTCTGTTTGGGCCTATGCTTGCCTACGGGAATCTCCGTTCAGGCGTATGCTGGCCTGCGGGTCTCTCCGTTCGGGCCTATTCTTGCCTGCGGGACTCTCCGTTTGGGCGTATCCTTGCCTGCGGGACTCTGTTCGGGCCTCTTCTTGCCCGCACGGCTCCTCTACTCGGGCCTATTTTTGCCTGTGGGACTCTATTGGGGCCTATTCTTGCCTCCGACAATCTCCGTTCGGGCCTATTCTGGCCTGCGGGACTCTTCGTTCGGGCCTAGGCTTCCCTTTGGCAATCTCCGTTCAGGCGTATGCTGGCCTGCAGGACTCTGTTCGGGCCTTTGGTTGCTTTCGGAAATCCCCGTTCTGGCCTATTCTGGCCTGCGGAATTCTGTTGGGGGCTATTCTTGCTCCGGGAATCTCTGTTCGGGACTATTCTGGCCTGTGGGACTCTGTTCGGGCCCATGCCTGCCTGCGGGGCTCTCTGTTCAGGCCTTTTTCGCCTACGGGACTCTCCGTTCGGGCCTATTCTCTGGAGCGGGACTTTAGTCGGGCCTACTCTTGCCTACGGGGCTCCTCTATTCTTGCCTCTGGGATTCTGTTCGGGCCTATTCTTGTCTGCGGGACTCTCCGTTTGAGCCTATTCTTGCCTGTGGGTTCTCCGTTCAGGGCTACTCTTGCCAGCGGGACTCTGTTCGTGCCTCATCTTGCCTGCATGGCTGCTCTACTCGGGCCTACTCTTGCCTGCGGGACTCTCCGTTCGGGCCTATTCTCACCTATGGAACTCTCCGTTCGGGCCTTTCTGGCCTTCGGGACTCTGTTCGGGTCTCTTCTTGCCAGCGGGGCTCTTCGTTTGGGCCTATTCTTGCCTGCAGAACTCTGTTCGGGCCTCTTCTTGCCTGCACAGCCCCTCTACTCGGGCCTATTTTTGCCTGCGGGACTCTGTCCAGGCCTATTGTTGCCCCCGGAAAACTCCGTTCAGTCCTATTCTGGCTTGTGGGACTCTGTTCGGGCCTATGCTTGCCTGCGGGAATCTCCTTTCAGGGTTATGCTGACCTGTGGGATTCTCAGTTTGGGCGTATTCTCGCCTGCAGGACATCTCTTCGGGCCTATTCTCGCCCGCGGGACCCTCCGTTCGGTCGTTTCTGGCCTGCGGGACTCTCCATTCGGGCCTAATCTTGGGAGCGGGAGCGGGACTCTACTCGGGCCTATTCTTGCCTAGGGGCCTCTTCTATTCGTGCTTCTTCTTGCCAGTGGGACTCTGTTCAGGCCCGTTCTTGCCTGCAGGATTCTGCGTTCGGGCTTATTCTTGCTTGCCGGACAGTGTTCGGGCGTCTTGTTGCCTGCACGGCTCCTCTACTCGGGCCTCATTTTGCCTTCGGGACACCGTTCGGGTCTATTCTTGGTCCGGGAATCTCCGTTCGGGCCTATGCTCGCCTGCTGGACTCTGTTCGGGCCTATGCTTGCCTGCGGGAATGACCGTTCGGGCCTATGTTTCCCTGCGGGACTGACCGTTCGGGCCTTTCTGACCTTCGGGACTCTGTTCGTGTCTCTTCTTGCCAGCGGGGCTCTTCGTTTGGGCCTATTCTTGCCTGCAGAACTCTGTTCGGGCCTCTTCTTGCCTGCACAGCCCCTCTACTCGGGCCTATTTTTGCCTGCGGGTCTCTGTCCAGGCCTATTGTTGCCCCCGGAAAACTCCGTTCGGTCCTATTCTGGCTTGTGGGACTCTGTTCGGGCCTATGCTTGCCTGCGGGAATCTCCTTTCAGGGTTATGCTGACCTGTGGGATTCTCAGTTTGGGCGTATTCTCGCCTGCAGGACATCTCTTCGGGCCTATTCTCGCCCGCGGGACCCTCCGTTCGGTCGTTTCTGGCCTGCGGGACTCTCCGTTCGGGCCTAATCTTGCCTGCAGGAATCTGCGTTCGGGCTTACTCTTGCTTGCCGGACAGGGTTCGGGCGTCTTGTTGCCTGCACGGCTCCTCTACTCGGGCCTCATTTTGCCTTCGGGACACCGTTCGGGTCTATTCTTGGTCCGGGAATCTCCGTTCGGGCCTATGCTGGCCTGCTGGACTCTGTTCGGGCCTATGCTTGCCTGCGGGAATGACCGTTCGGGCCTATGTTGGCCTGCGGGACTCTCCGTTCGGGCCATTCTGGCCTGCGGGACTCTCCGTTCGGGCCTATTCTCTGGAGCGGGACTTTACTCGGGCCTATTCTTGCCTCCGGGCCTCCTCTATTCTTGCCTATTCTTGCCTCCGGGAATCTCCGTTCTGGCCTGTTCGGGCCTGCAGGACTCTGTTCGGGCCTATGCTTGCCTGCAGGAATCTCTGTTCCGCCCTACTCTGGCCTGCGGGACTCTCCGTTCAGGCCTATTCTGGCCTGCGGGACTCTGTTCGGGCCTATTCTTGCTCCGGGAATCGCCGGTCGGGCGTACCCTGGCTTGCGGGACTCTGTTCGGGCCTATGCTTGCCTGCAGGAATCTCTGTTCTGGCCTATTCTGGCCTGCAGGACTCTCCGTTCGGGCCTATTCTGGCCTGCAGGACTCTGTTTGGGCCTATGCTTGCCTACGGGAATCTCCGTTCAGGCGTATGCTGGCCTGCGGGTCTCTCCGTTCGGGCCTATTCTTGCCTGCGGGACTCTCCGTTTGGGCGTATCCTTGCCTGCGGGACTCTGTTCGGGCCTCTTCTTGCCCGCACGGCTCCTCTACTCGGGCCTATTTTTGCCTGTGGGACTCTATTGGGGCCTATTCTTGCCTCCGACAATCTCCGTTCGGGCCTATTCTGGCCTGCGGGACTCTTCGTTCGGGCCTAGGCTTCCCTTTGGCAATCTCCGTTCAGGCGTATGCTGGCCTGCAGGACTCTGTTCGGGCCTTTGGTTGCTTTCGGAAATCCCCGTACTGGCCTATTCTGGCCTGCGGAATTCTGTTGGGGGCTATTCTTGCTCCGGGAATCTCTGTTCGGGACTATTCTGGCCTGTGGGACTCTGTTCGGGCCCATGCCTGCCTGCGGGGCTCTCTGTTCAGGTCTTTTTCGCCTACAGGACTCTCCGTTCGGGCCTATTCTCTGGAGTGGGACTTTAGTCGGGCCTACTCTTGCCTACGGTGCTCCTCTATTCTTGCCTCTGGGATTCTGTTCGGGCCTATTCTTGTCTGCGGGACTCTCCGTTTGAGCCTATTCTTGCCTGAGGGTTCTCCGTTCAGGGCTACTCTTGCCAGCGAGACTCTGTTCGTGCCTCATCTTGCCTGCATGGCTGCTCTACTCGGGCCTACTCTTGCCTGCGGGACTCTGTTCGGGCCTATCCTTGCTCTGGGAAACTCCGTTCGGGCATACCCTGGCCTGCGGGACTCCGTTCGGGCCTATTCTGGCCTGCGGGACTCTGTTTGGGCCTATGCTTGCCTACGGGAATCTCCGTTCAGGCGTATGCTGGCCTGTGGTATTCTCAATTTGGGCATATTCTCTCGCCTCCGGGACTTTCCTTTGGGCCTATTCTCGCCTGTGCAACTCTCCGTTCGGGCCTATTCTTGCCTGCGGGACTCTCCGTTCCGGCCTATTCTTGCCTGCGGGTCTCTCCGTTCGGGACAATTCTGACCTGCAAAACTCTCCGTTCGGACCTAATCTAGCCTCTGGGAGTCTCCTTTGGGGTCTCCTGTTGCGTGCGGGGCTGCTCCATTCCAGCCTTTTGTGCTTACGGAGCTCCGATATTCGGTCCTGTTCTAGCATGCGGAGCTCCGCTACTCAGGCCTGATTGTGCGTGCGGGGCTCTGCTACTCGGGCCTGTTGGTGCATGCGGGGCTCCACTACTTGGGCCTGTTCTTGCATGCGGGGCTCCGCTACTCGGGTCTGTTCGTGCTTGCAGGGCTCTGCTACTCGGGCCTGTTCGTGCGTGCGGGGCTCCGCTATTCAGGCCTGATAGTGTGTGCGGGGCTCCTCTATTCAGGCCTGTCCTTCCCTGCGGGACTCTATTCGGGCCTATACTTCCCTGCGGGACTCTGTTCGGGCCTATTCTGACCTGCGAGACCCTCCGTTCGCCCCCATTGTGGTCTGCGGGACCCTCGTTCGGGCCCATTCTCACCTTCGAGACCCTCTGTTCGGGCTTTTCTGGCCTGCGGGACTCTCCGTTCGGGCCTATTCTTGTGAGCGGGTCTCTATTCCGGCCTATTTTTGCCTAAGGGCTCCTCTATTCGGGCCTATTCTGGCCTGCGGGACTCTCCGTTCGGGCCTATTCTCACCTGGGGAACTCTCCGTTCGGACCTTTCTGACCTTCGGGACTCTGTTCGTGTCTCTTCTTGCCAGCGGGGCTCTTCGTTTGGGCCTATTCTTGCCTGCAGGACTCTGTTCGGGCCTCTTCTTGCCTGCACAGCCCCTCTACTCGGGCCTATATTTGCCTGCGGGACTCTGTCCAGGCCTATTGTTGCCCCCGGAAAACTCCGTTCGGTCCTATTCTGGCTTGTGGGACTCTGTTCGGGCCTATGCTTGCCTGCGGGAATCTCCTTTCAGGGTTATGCTGACCTGTGGGATTCTCAGTTTGGGCGTATTCTCGCCTGCAGGACATCTCTTCGGGCCTATTCTCGCCCGCGGGACCCTCCGTTCGGTCGTTTCTGGCCTGCGGGACTCTCCATTCGGGCCTAATCTTGGGAGCGGGAGCGGGACTCTACTCGGGCCTATTCTTGCCTAGGGGCCTCTTCTATTCGTGCTTCTTCTTGCCAGTGGGACTCTGTTCAGGCCCGTTCTTGCCTGCAGGATTCTGCGTTCGGGCTTATTCTTGCTTGCCGGACAGTGTTCGGGCGTCTTGTTGCCTGCACGGCTCCTCTACTCGGGCCTCATTTTGCCTTCGGGACACCGTTCGGGTCTATTCTTGGTCCGGGAATCTCCGTTCGGGCCTATGCTCGCCTGCTGGACTCTGTTCGGGCCTATGCTTGCCTGCGGGAATGACCGTTCGGGCCTATGTTTCCCTGCGGGACTGACCGTTCGGGCCTTTCTGACCTTCGGGACTCTGTTCGTGTCTCTTCTTGCCAGCGGGGCTCTTCGTTTGGGCCTATTCTTGCCTGCAGAACTCTGTTCGGGCCTCTTCTTGCCTGCACAGCCCCTCTACTCGGGCCTATTTTTGCCTGCGGGTCTCTGTCCAGGCCTATTGTTGCCCCCGGAAAACTCCGTTCGGTCCTATTCTGGCTTGTGGGACTCTGTTCGGGCCTATGCTTGCCTGCGGGAATCTCCTTTCAGGGTTATGCTGACCTGTGGGATTCTCAGTTTGGGCGTATTCTCGCCTGCAGGACATCTCTTCGGGCCTATTCTCGCCCGCGGGACCCTCCGTTCAGTCGTTTCTGGCCTGCGGGACTCTCCGTTCGGGCCTAATCTTGCCTGCAGGAATCTGCGTTCGGGCTTACTCTTGCTTGCCGGACAGGGTTCGGGCGTCTTGTTGCCTGCACGGCTCCTCTACTCGGGCCTCATTTTGCCTTCGGGACACCGTTCGGGTCTATTCTTGGTCCGGGAATCTCCGTTCGGGCCTATGCTGGCCTGCTGGACTCTGTTCGGTCCTATGCTTGCCTGCGGGAATGACCGTTCGGGCCTATGTTGGCCTGCGGGACTCTCCGTTCGGGCCATTCTGGCCTGCGGGACTCTCCGTTCGGGCCTATTCTCTGGAGCGGGACTTTACTTGGGCCTATTCTTGCCTCCGGGCCTCCTCTATTCTTGCCTATTCTTGCCTCCGGGAATCTCCGTTCTGGCCTGTTCGGGCCTGCAGGACTCTGTTCGGGCCTATGCTTGCCTGCAGGAATCTCTGTTCCGCCCTACTCTGGCCTGCGGGACTCTCCGTTCAGGCCTATTCTGGCCTGCGGGACTCTGTTCGGGCCTATTCTTGCTCCGGGAATCGCCGGTCGGGCGTACCCTGGCTTGCGGGACTCTGTTAGGGCCTATGCTTGCCTGCAGGAATCTCTGTTCTGGCCTATTCTGGCCTGCAGGACTCTCCGTTCGGGCCTATTCTGGCCTGCAGGACTCTGTTTGGGCCTATGCTTGCCTACGGGAATCTCCGTTCAGGCGTATGCTGGCCTGCGGGTCTCTCCGTTCGGGCCTATTCTTGCCTGCGGGACTCTCCGTTTGGGCGTATCCTTGCCTGCGGGACTCTGTTCGGGCCTCTTCTTGCCCGCACGGCTCCTCTACTCGGGCCTATTTTTGCCTGTGGGACTCTATTGGGGCCTATTCTTGCCTCCGACAATCTCCGTTCGGGCCTATTCTGGCCTGCGGGACTCTTCGTTCGGGCCTAGGCTTCCCTTTGGCAATCTCCGTTCAGGCGTATGCTGGCCTGCAGGACTCTGTTCGGGCCTTTGGTTGCTTTCGGAAATCCCCGTTCTGGCCTATTCTGGCCTGCGGAATTCTGTTGGGGGCTATTCTTGCTCCGGGAATCTCTGTTCGGGACTATTCTGGCCTGTGGGACTCTGTTCGGGCCCATGCCTGCCTGCGGGGCTCTCTGTTCAGGCCTTTTTCGCCTACGGGACTCTCCGTTCGGGCCTATTCTCTGGAGCGGGACTTTAGTCGGGCCTACTCTTGCCTACGGGGCTCCTCTATTCTTGCCTCTGGGATTCTGTTCGGGCCTATTCTTGTCTGCGGGACTCTCCGTTTGAGCCTATTCTTGCCTGTGGGTTCTCCGTTCAGGGCTACTCTTGCCAGCGGGACTCTGTTCGTGCCTCATCTTGCCTGCATGGCTGCTCTACTCGGGCCTACTCTTGCCTGCGGGACTCTCCGTTCGGGCCTATTCTCACCTATGGAACTCTCCGTTCGGGCCTTTCTGGCCTTCGGGACTCTGTTCGGGTCTCTTCTTGCCAGCGGGGCTCTTCGTTTGGGCCTATTCTTGCCTGCAGAACTCTGTTCGGGCCTCTTCTTGCCTGCACAGCCCCTCTACTCGGGCCTATTTTTGCCTGCGGGACTCTGTCCAGGCCTATTGTTGCCCCCGGAAAACTCCGTTCAGTCCTATTCTGGCTTGTGGGACTCTGTTCGGGCCTATGCTTGCCTGCGGGAATCTCCTTTCAGGGTTATGCTGACCTGTGGGATTCTCAGTTTGGGCGTATTCTCGCCTGCAGGACATCTCTTCGGGCCTATTCTCGCCCGCGGGACCCTCCGTTCGGTCGTTTCTGGCCTGCGGGACTCTCCATTCGGGCCTAATCTTGGGAGCGGGAGCGGGACTCTACTCGGGCCTATTCTTGCCTAGGGGCCTCTTCTATTCGTGCTTCTTCTTGCCAGTGGGACTCTGTTCAGGCCCGTTCTTGCCTGCAGGATTCTGCGTTCGGGCTTATTCTTGCTTGCCGGACAGTGTTCGGGCGTCTTGTTGCCTGCACGGCTCCTCTACTCGGGCCTCATTTTGCCTTCGGGACACCGTTCGGGTCTATTCTTGGTCCGGGAATCTCTGTTCGGGCCTATGCTCGCCTGCTGGACTCTGTTCGGGCCTATGCTTGCCTGCGGGAATGACCGTTCGGGCCTATGTTTCCCTGCGGGACTGACCGTTCGGGCCTTTCTGACCTTCGGGACTCTGTTCGTGTCTCTTCTTGCCAGCGGGGCTCTTCGTTTGGGCCTATTCTTGCCTGCAGAACTCTGTTCGGGCCTCTTCTTGCCTGCACAGCCCCTCTACTCGGGCCTATTTTTGCCTGCGGGTCTCTGTCCAGGCCTATTGTTGCCCCCGGAAAACTCCGTTCGGTCCTATTCTGGCTTGTGGGACTCTGTTCGGGCCTATGCTTGCCTGCGGGAATCTCCTTTCAGGGTTATGCTGACCTGTGGGATTCTCAGTTTGGGCGTATTCTCGCCTGCAGGACATCTCTTCGGGCCTATTCTCGCCCGCGGGACCCTCCGTTCGGTCGTTTCTGGCCTGCGGGACTCTCCGTTCGGGCCTAATCTTGCCTGCAGGATTCTGCGTTCGGGCTTATTCTTGCTTGCCGGACAGGGTTCGGGCGTCTTCTTGCCTGCACGGCTCCTCTACTCGGGCCTCATTTTGCCTTCGGGACACCGTTCGGGTCTATTCTTGGTCCGGGAATCTCCGTTCGGGCCTATGCTGGCCTGCTGGACTCTGTTCGGGCCTATGCTTGCCTGCGGGAATGACCGTTCGGGCCTATGTTGGCCTGCGGGACTCTCCGTTCGGGCCATTCTGGCCTGCGGGACTCTCCGTTCGGGCCTATTCTCTGGAGCGGGACTTTACTTGGGCCTATTCTTGCCTCCGGGCCTCCTCTATTCTTGCCTATTCTTGCCTCCGGGAATCTCCGTTCTGGCCTGTTCGGGCCTGCAGGACTCTGTTCGGGCCTATGCTTGCCTGCAGGAATCTCTGTTCCGCCCTACTCTGGCCTGCGGGAATCTCCGTTCAGGCCTATTCTGGCCTGCGGGACTCTGTTCGGGCCTATTCTTGCTCCGGGAATCGCCGGTCGGGCGTACCCTGGCTTGCGGGACTCTGTTCGGGCCTATGCTTGCCTGCAGGAATCTCTGTTCTGGCCTATTCTGGCCTGCAGGACTCTCCGTTCGGGCCTATTCTGGCCTGCAGGACTCTGTTTGGGCCTATGCTTGCCTACGGGAATCTCCGTTCAGGCGTATGCTGGCCTGTGGTATTCTCAATTTGGGCATATTCTCTCGCCTCCGGGACTTTCCTTTGGGCCTATTCTCGCCTGTGCAACTCTCCGTTCGGGCCTATTCTTGCCTGCGGGACTCTCCGTTCCGGCCTATTCTTGCCTGCGGGTCTCTCCGTTCGGGACAATTCTGACCTGCAAAACTCTCCGTTCGGACCTAATCTAGCCTCTGGGAGTCTCCTTTGGGGTCTCCTGTTGCGTGCGGGGCTGCTCCATTCCAGCCTTTTGTGCTTACGGAGCTCCGATATTCGGTCCTGTTCTAGCATGCGGAGCTCCGCTACTCAGGCCTGATTGTGCGTGCGGGGCTCTGCTACTCGGGCCTGTTGGTGCATGCGGGGCTCCACTACTTGGGCCTGTTCTTGCATGCGGGGCTCCGCTACTCGGGTCTGTTCGTGCTTGCAGGGCTCTGCTACTCGGGCCTGTTCGTGCGTGCGGGGCTCCGCTATTCAGGCCTGATAGTGTGTGCGGGGCTCCTCTATTCAGGCCTGTCCTTCCCTGCGGGACTCTATTCGGGCCTATACTTCCCTGCGGGACTCTGTTCGGGCCTATTCTGACCTGCGAGACCCTCCGTTCGCCCCCATTGTGGTCTGCGGGACCCTCGTTCGGGCCCATTCTCACCTTCGAGACCCTCTGTTCGGGCTTTTCTGGCCTGCGGGACTCTCCGTTCGGGCCTATTCTTGTGAGCGGGTCTCTATTCCGGCCTATTTTTGCCTAAGGGCTCCTCTATTCGGGCCTATTCTGGCCTGCGGGACTCTCCGTTCGGGCCTATTCTCACCTGGGGAACTCTCCGTTCGGACCTTTCTGACCTTCGGGACTCTGTTCGTGTCTCTTCTTGCCAGCGGGGCTCTTCGTTTGGGCCTATTCTTGCCTGCAGGACTCTGTTCGGGCCTCTTCTTGCCTGCACAGCCCCTCTACTCGGGCCTATATTTGCCTGCGGGACTCTGTCCAGGCCTATTGTTGCCCCCGGAAAACTCCGTTCGGTCCTATTCTGGCTTGTGGGACTCTGTTCGGGCCTATGCTTGCCTGCGGGAATCTCCTTTCAGGGTTATGCTGACCTGTGGGATTCTCAGTTTGGGCGTATTCTCGCCTGCAGGACATCTCTTCGGGCCTATTCTCGCCCGCGGGACCCTCCGTTCGGTCGTTTCTGGCCTGCGGGACTCTCCATTCGGGCCTAATCTTGGGAGCGGGAGCGGGACTCTACTCGGGCCTATTCTTGCCTAGGGGCCTCTTCTATTCGTGCTTCTTCTTGCCAGTGGGACTCTGTTCAGGCCCGTTCTTGCCTGCAGGATTCTGCGTTCGGGCTTATTCTTGCTTGCCGGACAGTGTTCGGGCGTCTTGTTGCCTGCATGGCTCCTCTACTCGGGCCTCATTTTGCCTTCGGGACACCGTTCGGGTCTATTCTTGGTCCGGGAATCTCCGTTCGGGCCTATGCTCGCCTGCTGGACTCTGTTCGGGCCTATGCTTGCCTGCGGGAATGACCGTTCGGGCCTATGTTTCCCTGCGGGACTGACCGTTCGGGCCTTTCTGACCTTCGGGACTCTGTTCGTGTCTCTTCTTGCCAGCGGGGCTCTTCGTTTGGGCCTATTCTTGCCTGCAGAACTCTGTTCGGGCCTCTTCTTGCCTGCACAGCCCCTCTACTCGGGCCTATTTTTGCCTGCGGGTCTCTGTCCAGGCCTATTGTTGCCCCCGGAAAACTCCGTTCGGTCCTATTCTGGCTTGTGGGACTCTGTTCGGGCCTATGCTTGCCTGCGGGAATCTCCTTTCAGGGTTATGCTGACCTGTGGGATTCTCAGTTTGGGCGTATTCTCGCCTGCAGGACATCTCTTCGGGCCTATTCTCGCCCGCGGGACCCTCCGTTCAGTCGTTTCTGGCCTGCGGGACTCTCCGTTCGGGCCTAATCTTGCCTGCAGGAATCTGCGTTCGGGCTTACTCTTGCTTGCCGGACAGGGTTCGGGCGTCTTGTTGCCTGCACGGCTCCTCTACTCGGGCCTCATTTTGCCTTCGGGACACCGTTCGGGTCTATTCTTGGTCCGGGAATCTCCGTTCGGGCCTATGCTGGCCTGCTGGACTCTGTTCGGTCCTATGCTTGCCTGCGGGAATGACCGTTCGGGCCTATGTTGGCCTGCGGGACTCTCCGTTCGGGCCATTCTGGCCTGCGGGACTCTCCGTTCGGGCCTATTCTCTGGAGCGGGACTTTACTTGGGCCTATTCTTGCCTCCGGGCCTCCTCTATTCTTGCCTATTCTTGCCTCCGGGAATCTCCGTTCTGGCCTGTTCGGGCCTGCAGGACTCTGTTCGGGCCTATGCTTGCCTGCAGGAATCTCTGTTCCGCCCTACTCTGGCCTGCGGGACTCTCCGTTCAGGCCTATTCTGGCCTGCGGGACTCTGTTCGGGCCTATTCTTGCTCCGGGAATCGCCGGTCGGGCGTACCCTGGCTTGCGGGACTCTGTTAGGGCCTATGCTTGCCTGCAGGAATCTCTGTTCTGGCCTATTCTGGCCTGCAGGACTCTCCGTTCGGGCCTATTCTGGCCTGCAGGACTCTGTTTGGGCCTATGCTTGCCTACGGGAATCTCCGTTCAGGCGTATGCTGGCCTGCGGGTCTCTCCGTTCGGGCCTATTCTTGCCTGCGGGACTCTCCGTTTGGGCGTATCCTTGCCTGCGGGACTCTGTTCGGGCCTCTTCTTGCCCGCACGGCTCCTCTACTCGGGCCTATTTTTGCCTGTGGGACTCTATTGGGGCCTATTCTTGCCTCCGACAATCTCCGTTCGGGCCTATTCTGGCCTGCGGGACTCTTCGTTCGGGCCTAGGCTTCCCTTTGGCAATCTCCGTTCAGGCGTATGCTGGCCTGCAGGACTCTGTTCGGGCCTTTGGTTGCTTTCGGAAATCCCCGTTCTGGCCTATTCTGGCCTGCGGAATTCTGTTCGGGGCTATTCTTGCTCCGGGAATCTCTGTTCGGGACTATTCTGGCCTGTGGGACTCTGTTCGGGCCCATGCCTGCCTGCGGGGCTCTCTGTTCAGGCCTTTTTCGCCTACGGGACTCTCCGTTCGGGCCTATTCTCTGGAGCGGGACTTTAGTCGGGCCTACTCTTGCCTACGGGGCTCCTCTATTCTTGCCTCTGGGATTCTGTTCGGGCCTATTCTTGTCTGCGGGACTCTCCGTTTGAGCCTATTCTTGCCTGTGGGTTCTCCGTTCAGGGCTACTCTTGCCAGCGGGACTCTGTTCGTGCCTCATCTTGCCTGCATGGCTGCTCTACTCGGGCCTACTCTTGCCTGCGGGACTCTCCGTTCGGGCCTATTCTCACCTGGGGAACTCTCCGTTCGGGCCTTTCTGGCCTTCGGGACTCTGTTCGGGTCTCTTCTTGCCAGCGGGGCTCTTCGTTTGGGCCTATTCTTGCCTGCAGAACTCTGTTCGGGCCTCTTCTTGCCTGCACAGCCCCTCTACTCGGGCCTATTTTTGCCTGCGGGACTCTGTCCAGGCCTATTGTTGCCCCCGGAAAACTCCGTTCAGTCCTATTCTGGCTTGTGGGACTCTGTTCGGGCCTATGCTTGCCTGCGGGAATCTCCTTTCAGGGTTATGCTGACCTGTGGGATTCTCAGTTTGGGCGTATTCTCGCCTGCAGGACATCTCTTCGGGCCTATTCTCGCCCGCGGGACCCTCCGTTCGGTCGTTTCTGGCCTGCGGGACTCTCCATTCGGGCCTAATCTTGGGAGCGGGAGCGGGACTCTACTCGGGCCTATTCTTGCCTAGGGGCCTCTTCTATTCGTGCTTCTTCTTGCCAGTGGGACTCTGTTCAGGCCCGTTCTTGCCTGCAGGATTCTGCGTTCGGGCTTATTCTTGCTTGCCGGACAGTGTTCGGGCGTCTTGTTGCCTGCACGGCTCCTCTACTCGGGCCTCATTTTGCCTTCGGGACACCGTTCGGGTCTATTCTTGGTCCGGGAATCTCTGTTCGGGCCTATGCTCGCCTGCTGGACTCTGTTCGGGCCTATGCTTGCCTGCGGGAATGACCGTTCGGGCCTATGTTTCCCTGCGGGACTGACCGTTCCGGCCTTTCTGACCTTCGGGACTCTGTTCGTGTCTCTTCTTGCCAGCGGGGCTCTTCGTTTGGGCCTATTCTTGCCTGCAGAACTCTGTTCGGGCCTCTTCTTGCCTGCACAGCCCCTCTACTCGGGCCTATTTTTGCCTGCGGGTCTCTGTCCAGGCCTATTGTTGCCCCCGGAAAACTCCGTTCGGTCCTATTCTGGCTTGTGGGACTCTGTTCGGGCCTATGCTTGCCTGCGGGAATCTCCTTTCAGGGTTATGCTGACCTGTGGGATTCTCAGTTTGGGCGTATTCTCGCCTGCAGGACATCTCTTCGGGCCTATTCTCGCCCGCGGGACCCTCCGTTCGGTCGTTTCTGGCCTGCGGGACTCTCCGTTCGGGCCTAATCTTGCCTGCAGGATTCTGCGTTCGGGCTTATTCTTGCTTGCCGGACAGGGTTCGGGCGTCTTCTTGCCTGCACGGCTCCTCTACTCGGGCCTCATTTTGCCTTCGGGACACCGTTCGGGTCTATTCTTGGTCCGGGAATCTCCGTTCGGGCCTATGCTGGCCTGCTGGACTCTGTTCGGGCCTATGCTTGCCTGCGGGAATGACCGTTCGGGCCTATGTTGGCCTGCGGGACTCTCCGTTCGGGCCATTCTGGCCTGCGGGACTCTCCGTTCGGGCCTATTCTCTGGAGCGGGACTTTACTCGGGCCTATTCTTGCCTCCGGGCCTCCTCTATTCTTGCCTATTCTTGCCTCCGGGAATCTCCGTTCTGGCCTGTTCGGGCCTGCAGGACTCTGTTCGGGCCTATGCTTGCCTGCAGGAATCTCTGTTCCGCCCTACTCTGGCCTGCGGGAATCTCCGTTCAGGCCTATTCTGGCCTGCGGGACTCTGTTCGGGCCTATTCTTGCTCCGGGAATCGCCGGTCGGGCGTACCCTGGCTTGCGGGACTCTGTTCGGGCCTATGCTTGCCTGCAGGAATCTCTGTTCTGGCCTATTCTGGCCTGCAGGACTCTCCGTTCGGGCCTATTCTGGCCTGCAGGACTCTGTTTGGGCCTATGCTTGCCTACGGGAATCTCCGTTCAGGCGTATGCTGGCCTGCGGGTCTCTCCGTTCGGGCCTATTCTTGCCTGCGGGACTCTCCGTTTGGGCGTATCCTTGCCTGCGGGACTCTGTTCGGGCCTCTTCTTGCCCGCACGGCTCCTCTACTCGGGCCTATTTTTGCCTGTGGGACTCTATTGGGGCCTATTCTTGCCTCCGACAATCTCCGTTCGGGCCTATTCTGGCCTGCGGGACTCTTCGTTCGGGCCTAGGCTTCCCTTTGGCAATCTCCGTTCAGGCGTATGCTGGCCTGCAGGACTCTGTTCGGGCCTTTGGTTGCTTTCGGAAATCCCCGTACTGGCCTATTCTGGCCTGCGGAATTCTGTTGGGGGCTATTCTTGCTCCGGGAATCTCTGTTCGGGACTATTCTGGCCTGTGGGACTCTGTTCGGGCCCATGCCTGCCTGCGGGGCTCTCTGTTCAGGTCTTTTTCGCCTACAGGACTCTCCGTTCGGGCCTATTCTCTGGAGTGGGACTTTAGTCGGGCCTACTCTTGCCTACGGTGCTCCTCTATTCTTGCCTCTGGGATTCTGTTCGGGCCTATTCTTGTCTGCGGGACTCTCCGTTTGAGCCTATTCTTGCCTGTGGGTTCTCCGTTCAGGGCTACTCTTGCCAGCGAGACTCTGTTCGTGCCTCATCTTGCCTGCATGGCTGCTCTACTCGGGCCTACTCTTGCCTGCGGGACTCTGTTCGGGCCTATCCTTGCTCTGGGAAACTCCGTTCGGGCATACCCTGGCCTGCGGGACTCCGTTCGGGCCTATTCTCACCTGGGGAACTCTCCGTTCGTGCCTTTCTGGCCTTCGGGACTCTGTTCGGGTCTCTTCTTGCCAGCGGGGCTCTTCGTTTGGGCCTATTCTTGCCTGCAGAACTCTGTTCGGGCCTCTTCTTGCCTGCACAGCCCCTCTACTCGGGCCTATTTTTGCCTGCGGGACTCTGTCCAGGCCTATTGTTGCCCCCGGAAAACTCCGTTCAGTCCTATTCTGGCTTGTGGGACTC